>NW_019174257.1:6021522-6022942 GCF_002260705.1 Seriola dumerili | reverse complement strand
TGGTTTTTTATTACATTTTTATGCCTTACTATACTATGATGTTTTTTGATGTTTGTATGCCTTACTATACTATGACGTTTTTGATCACATTTGATGTCTTACTGTTCTATGATGTTTTTTTGATGCTTTTATGCCTTACTATACTATGATGTTTTTGATGACTTTATGCCTTACTATACTATGATGTTTTTATGACATTTTATGCCTTACTATACTATGACGTTTTTTTATCACATTTTTATGCCTTACTGTACTATGATATTTTTATGACATTTTATGCCTTACTATACTATGACATTTAATGGCTTTCTGTACTTTTATGTTTTTATGCCTTACTATACTATGATGTGTTTTGAACTTTTTATGCCTTACTATACTATGATGTTCTTTGATGACATTTTTATGCCTTACTGTACTATGACGTTTTTTTTTTAATGTTTTTATGCCTTACTATACTATGATGCTTTTTGATGTTTTTATGCCTTACTATACTATGACATTTTTTGATGTTTTTATACGCCTCTACTTTACTATGATGTTTTTAGATTTTTTATGTCTTTACTATACTATGACGTTTTATATGACATTTTATGCCTTACTATGTACTAAAGAATCATTTAATGGCTTGCTGTTTACTTTTATGTTTTTATAGCCTTGATCACTATACTATAATGTTTTATGGTTTACTGTAGTTTTGACGTTTTGTTGACGTTTTTTTTATTCCTTCTATACTATTACGTTTTTATTACCATTTTATGCCCTTACATACTATTATTGTTTTTTTATGTTTTCAATCCTTACTTTAACTATACTTTTTTATAACATTCATTCCTTTCACCTTAATGATAGAGCATGGTCGTTTCTGTGTACAGTGTGTGCAAGCCTTGCCTGGCACCTGCATACATGCATATAATATGCAAGGTTGTATGTGGCCATTATACAAAAATAAAGCTTTTTGTGGGTTTTCCTGTTTTTCTTATTGCCCAAAATATTTTCTTTTTTCAGTAACTCCTTGCAGCCCCTACTGTGAAATCACGCTGGAGAGAACAGGCAGGGAGACAAGAATGGGAAAAGTTTATATCATAACTAAGAAAATGCATAGGATTAAATGTAGTGTACAACATTTCCAATAAAATCTTTGCAATTATAACAGTCATCTTTAACGTACATCTTAAGTGATGCCAGCACCGTTGTATTATTAATTTTCCAAAGGCAATTTTTTAGACATTTCAATTGATGATCTTCGTGCTCTTATTTCTACTTCTCACTGAAAACATTATATATAATGAACCATTTGCAAGTGCTTATCAAGGGAAATATGTTCATTGCATATTGTTGTACACATTTATGTTGTTAAGGGAAATTATTTTCTGTGGCAATCTGATCCGCGTAAGTACAGCTATTAGAGATTTTCCCATTC
>NW_019174257.1:6020134-6021497 GCF_002260705.1 Seriola dumerili | reverse complement strand
GCTTACTGTAGTTTGACGTTTGTTGACGTTTTTATGCCTTTCTATACTATGACGTTTTTATTACATTTTTATGCCTTACTGTACCATGTTTTTTGATGTTTTTATGCCTTACTATACTATGATGTTTTTAGATATTTTTATGACTTACTATACTATGACGTTTTTTGATGATTTTCTGCCTTACTATACTATGACATTTAATGGCTTTCTGTACTTTTATGTTTTTATGCCTTACTATACTATGTTTTTTGATGTTTTTATGCCTTACTATACTATGATGTTTTTTGATGATTTTCTGCCTTACTATACTATGATGTTTTTATGACATTTTATGCCTTACTATACCATAACATTTTATGGCTTACTGTAGTTTGACGTTTGGGGACGTTTTTATGCCTTTCTATACTATGATGTTTTGTATTACAATTTTANTTACTATACTATGATTTTTTTTTGATGATTTTCTGCCTTACTATACTATGATGTTTTTTATGACATTTTATGCCTTACTATACTATAACATTTTATGGCTTACTGTAGTTTGATGTTTGGGGACGTTTTTATACCTTTCTATACTATGACGTTTTTTATCACATTTTTATGCCTTACTATACTAGGACGTTTTTAATCACATTTTATGTCTTACTGTACCATGATGTTTTTAGATTTTTTTATGACTTACTATACATGACATTTTTTGATGATTTTCTGCCTTACTATACTATGACATTTAATGGCTTTCTGTACTTTTATGTTTTTATGCCTTACTATACTAGGACGTTTTTAATCACATTTTATGTCTTACTGTACCATGATGTTTTTAGATTTTTTTATGACTTACTATACATGACATTTTTTGATGATTTTCTGCCTTACTATACTATGACATTTAATGGCTTTCTGTACTTTTATGTTTTTATGCCTTACTATACTAGGACGTTTTTAATCACATTTTATGTCTTACTGTACCATGATGTTTTTAGATTTTTTTATGACTTACTATACATGACATTTTTTGATGATTTTCTGCCTTACTATACTATGACATTTAATGGCTTTCTGTACTTTTATGTTTTTATGCCTTACTATACTATAACATTTTATGGCTTACTGTAGTTTGATGTTTTTTATGACATTTTATGCCTTACTATACTATGATGTTTTTTGATGATTTTATGCCTTACTATACTAGGACGTTTTTAATCACATTTTATGTCTTACTGTACCATGATGTTTTTAGATTTTTTTATGACTTACTATACATGACATTTTTTGATGATTTTCTGCCTTACTATACTATGACATTTAATGGCTTTCTGTACTTTTATGTTTTTATGCCTTACTATACTATGATGTGTTTTGA
>NW_019174257.1:5617910-6020109 GCF_002260705.1 Seriola dumerili | reverse complement strand
CTGTACTTTTATGTTTTTATGCCTTACTATACTATGATGTTTTTTGATGTTTTTATGCCTTACTATACTATGATGTTTTTTGATGATTTTCTGCCTTACTATATTATGATGTTTTTATGACATTTCATGCCTTACTATACTATAATATTATATGGCTTACTGTAGTTTGACGTTTGTTGACGTTTTTTGCCTTTCTATACTATGACGTTTTTATTACATATTTATGCCTTACTATACTATGATGTTTTTATGATATTTTATGCCTCACTATACTATGACATTTTATTGCCCTATTGTACTATATTTTATTAAAAACATTTTATGCCTTACTATACTATGACTTTTTTTGATGATTTTCTGCCTTACTACACTATGACGTTTTTATGATATTTTATGCCTTACTATACTATGACATTTTGATGCCTTACTGTACTATATTTTATTAAAAACATTTTATGCCTTACTATACTATGATGTTTTTTGATGTTTTCATGCCTTACTATACTATGATGTTTTTTGATGTTTTTATGCCTTACTACATATTATGACGTTTTTAATGACATTTTATGTCTTATTGTACCATGATGTTTTTTAATGTTTTTATGCCTTACTATGCTATGATGTTTTTAGATTTTTTTATGTCTTACTATACTATGATGTTTTTTTATGTTTTCATGCCTTACTGTACTATGACGTTTTTATGACATTTCATGCCTCACTATACTATGACATTTTAATGCCTTATTGGACTATATTTTATTAAAGACATTTTATGCCTTACTATATTATGATGTTTTTTGATGTTTTCATGCCTTACTATACTATGATGTTTTTTGATGTTTTTATGCCTTTCTATACTATGACGTTTTTAATGACATTTTATGTCTTACTGTACCATGTTTTTTGATGTTTTTATGCCTTACTATACTATGATGTTTTTAGATATTTTTATGACTTACTATACTATGACGTTTTTTGATGATTTCTGCCTTACTATACTATGATGTTTTTATGACATTTCATGCCTTACTATACTATAATATTATATGGCTTACTGTAGTTTGACGTTTGTTGACGTTTTTATGCCTTTATATACTATGACGTTTTTATTACATATTTATGCCTTACTATACTATGATGTTTTTATGATATTTTATGCCTCACTATACTATGACATTTTGATGCCTTACTGTACTATATTTTATTAAAAACATTTTATGCCTTACTATACTATGATGTTTTTTGATGTTTTCATGCCTTACTATACTATGATGTTTTTAGATGTTTTTATGCCTTACTATACTATGACGTTTTTATGACATTTTATGCCTTACTACACTATGACGTTTTTATGATATCTTATGCCTTACTATACTATGACATGTAATGGCTTTCTGTACTTTTACGTTTTTATGTCTTTCTATACTATGATGTTTTTTGATGATTTTGTGCCTTACTATACTATGACGTTTTTCATGACAGTTTATGCCTTAATATACTATGATGTTTTTTTATGTTTCTGTGCCTTACTATACTATGACATTTTTATCACAAATTTAATGCCTTATTATACTATGATGTTTTTTTATGTTTTTGTGCCTTACTATACTATGACGTTTTTATTACATTTTCATGCCTTACTATACTATGATGTTTTTTTGATGTTTTTATGCCTTACTATACTATGACCTTTTTATGACATTTCATGTCTCACTATACTATTATATTTTTTATGTTTTTATGGTTTGTCACACAAGACGTTTTCATGAAATTTTCATGCCTTACTATACTATTACATTTTATGCCTTACTGTATTATGATGTTTTTTGACGTTTTCATGCCTTTACATACTATAAAATATTACAAACATTTTGTGTTATTACTATAATACGGTTGCCTTTATGTAATATGATATTTTATGCCTCATCATGACCGTGCAAGCCTAATTATATAATAAGGCATGAAATGTCATAAAAATGTTGTAGTATGGAAACACTTAAAAATGTCATTGTATAGAAAGGTATAAAAACGTCAAAAACCCTCATAGTATAGTAAGGCATAAAAATGTCAATAGAGTAAGGCATAAAATTACGTTTTTATGGCATTTTATTCCTTATAATATGACTTTTTTGGACCTTTTTATTCCTCTTGAGAAGGTTCTGGGTTCAACCCCCGGGCCTCGGGCCTTCCTGTGTTACTACAAGTCATATGACTTTTTAATGCCTTACTATACTATGACGTTTTCATGCCTCGCTATATGATGATTGTTTAATGGGGCAGCTTGGTGATGCAGTGGTTAGAGCTGTCGCCTTGCAGTGAGAAGGTTCTGGGTTCAAACCCTGTCCATGGTCCTTTCTGTGTGGAGTTTGCATGTTCTCCCTATGCCTGTGTGGGTTCTCTCTGGGTAGTGCGGTTTCCTCCCGCAGTCCAAAGACATACACATTTGCTTATTTGGCAACTCTAACTGACTTTTTTATGACTTAATATACAATGACTTTTTATGTCTCATGATACTATGATTTTTTTCATGACTTACTATATTATGACCTTTTATGCTTGATGTTTTTATGCCTTACTATAGGATGATTTATTTATGGAGTAGCTCAGCAGTGAAGTTGTCAGAACTGTTGACTCACAGAAAGAAGGTTCTGGTTGCAACCCCCGGGACTGGAGCCTTCCTGTGTGGAGCTTGCATGTTCTCCCTGTGCCTGCGTGGGTTCTCTCTGGGCACTCCAGTTTCCTCCCACAGTCCAAAGCAATGCAGATTAGGTTAACTGGCCTATAAATGTTGAGACCAAACTTACTCCCTTGCTCTCATTATCTGCTAACTTTGGATAAAGACTTGAAGGTGAGATACACCTAGAATAAGAGAAAGACAGGTGTTGCATAAATGAGGGTTATATATTTAGACCAATTGAGGCTAATCTGTTGACACAAGAACAAAATCAAGAAATGTGGACATGCAGTATTTAACAAGTACTCTTAATTTTCCCAAGCATGAAGGTTATTACATGTTTCATATTGTGCATGTAAATGTCTCATTACAGCACCTAATTACATCCTATTACAACAGCCATATTTTAATTATTTAGTATCTCTGAAATATGAAAGGCTCAATATTGTAGGTTTCTGTCTGTAAAAATGAACAATAATTTCTCAGTTGTATTTGTTAAAGCAGGTGCCGCCAACTCATTTCAGAGGAAAAATTAGTTTTTCTCTACCCTCATATCTAAGACACACACACACACACACACACGTTTGATGTATTGAGTGTAAAATGGGGTTAAATCCATCGTTTTGAAAGTGTACAGGCATATCCTTCAAATGGCAGATCTCATTTTGCAAAAACGAAACATCCAATCCTGACACGAATCAATTCACGATTTGACTCAAGCTGTTATCAAAAGGTGCTGTGACCATCAATCTGTGCTGAGGGCTACATCTGTAGACCTGATGCAACAGATGATGAGCCGGCGGTGCGGAAATTGAAAATGGAGACATCAACCCTTCACCGTATCTGATTGGCTGTCCCTCCTTAAACATCTGACAGAAGTGCACCCTGGGAGGAAACCACCCATCACTGCACTCATATGTCCTCATCAGCCCTCATAAGCCCTACCCACCCCGTCAACCCCTGGATCATTATCACATCCAACACCTCGATATCCGCCCCCTTCAATGAGAAACCCTTTATTTTTCTTGCTAATTGAAAGTAACAAAGCACTTCTTCATCTATGCTGCAAATGCACTTCACACACTTGAGAGTGAGGGTTTCTTTGTGGGTTCTTGATAGGGTTATGTATACAAGACTGAACTTCATTATTGTTTCATATGTGGAGGAACTTGAATTTCAAGAGACTCTGTAGTCATTTCCCTGTGGAAATGGAGTGCTGCCACACACACACACACACACACACACACACACACACACACACACACACACACACACACACACACACACACACACACCATCTTTACTCTTTGAGTTGGACCCCTATTAGTTTTCAGTTGACAGCCACTACTCACATTCAGTTTTAAAAATAGATGGCCATTAGTCAACACAGTCCCAATTTCTGGCATGAAAACAAAAAACAGCTCAATAAAAGGCAACTGAAGATAACAAAACCGAAACATTCAGCATAAAAGACAGGAGCAAAAATAATAACAAATATTTAAATAATCTCAGATAGCTCCTTATGACAAAATTTTGACCTTAATCCTGTGGGAACCCTCATAATTCAGGTAATAATTGGTGGTATGGATATGTTTTGGTCAGTTGTCAAAGGTTTATACCTTTTCCACTCAGATTGTTTTGTATTTTGTATTGTTGTTTGTTTTGAAACTCATGCATCAGTGCAGTAGGAACTACAGTACAGTACAGTACACTACAACGTAAACACAGTAAACGCTGGTCTCTGTCTGTCCTCTCACTAGTTTGTCTTTAGTTTAGTATTTATCTATTTGGGTTTTGTAAATTTTAATGTTTGTCTATATGTTTGATTTTTGCATGAACTGCCCTCTGTACACAGAACAACCAGTCTCATTGGACCACCCAAGCTGTACAAGTTGAAGTATGAATGAAAAGATAATGTCTGCTCATTGCTGCTGCTTTGTCTGCAACTTCAACCCACAAGTGAGTCAGTTTGAGCATGTGTTGCTTGGGAACAAAATTCAGCAGGAGTCGAAGGACTAACCATTCCACACAAAAGATGCAGCCGCTTTATCTGCCTCCCCCTTGTGAATAACAGCTCTTATCCCCAGTCCTCAAAACAAACATGTCGATGTGAAGAGGAGGAAGAAGCAATGAAACATCCTCTTTGCAAATGCAACCCTTGTATTGCATTGATAGTATCACAGCAGCTAATGACAATGAATTAAACTCTTGCCTGTGGAGTCTTTGCTCAGCATTGGCCTTGTAAGGTGACATGTTACATGCTTCACAACTTCCCCTTGACTTTTAAATGTATAAATGTTCACTCTTTCAAATTAGCCACAGTTGCCTGGAAGCTCTGCCATCCATTCCTTCATCATTAAAACTAAATTCATTACTTCAACAAAAGGCCACAGCCTGTTTTCCCTCCCTGTCTTTCCTGCAGTGGTTGCTGCTGCTGCATGTCACCACACAGTTACTTTACAAATGGAGCCGGGCATTCACATAATTAAAACCAAGATGCTAGGACATAATTCTTAATTAAGCACTAATGTGATAAAGTGTGATAGTAGGGCAGAACTCTCCTTTAAGGGAAGGAAGGCCTTTGTAATGAGGTGATTAATGGACTTAAGAGGGGACAAAGATGTAATTGGCTGGTCGTCCCTCCCAGCTGTAGAACAGGACACCGCATGCCGTCTGCTGCTGCGGAGGGCTGCTCACAGAACAGAGTGTGATGTCGTCTGTCTGCAAGAAAAGCCTTTAATCTCAAATGCCTCTCAATCTGAAATGGCTCTTTTCTTTGAACTTTTAATGTACGAAGAGATTAAGATTGCAGTCTTAGTCCTTTACTTCAGACTACCAAGTGCAGCACAGCAGGGTTACTCCTGCATAGACAGTCACAAACAGTAACAGGTCTAAAACTCAGTCTTAAAGGTCAATATATAAACTTATTTAACTTAATTTTAGGCTGAAGAAACAGTTTCATTGCACCCTCTGATCCTCTCTGGCTTAGATGGGTTTGATCGAAAGTGTGTTTTTGCACTTGCACCACACCCAGCAGTGATGTCACAGTTTTCTTTGAAACAAAAGTTAGATTTACAATCAGTGCATCAAATGCACTTTGTGTATCCTTGAGGTCTAAAACACGTTTCTCATGCTGGCACATTGCTATGCTTTTGTGTTGTGTAAAGACCATAGATTGTATATATAAAATCGGCATAGCCTTCTTGACGTCACCCATGGGTTTCTGAAGAGTGGTTTTGAAGCTCAGAGTGAGCTGCTCCGCTGTCACCATCTTGGTAGTGCCTCACTCTGCTTAACTCTCGACTAATCCAGACATGGTCAAAGAAGTGGGGTGTGTATGGAGCCAAGACTTTGGTGCATGCAGTTTGTGGCAGATATGCTCACCTACCTGTTAATCAAAGACACACCCTAAATAATGCAGAACTTTAAGCCTTAATAAAATTCAAACAGGTGAATTACATTAAAATTCACCCCCTATACAGTTGATATGAAGGGTTAAATCAGCCGTAAAGACTAAAAACGTTTTTTTGTACCAAGCTGTGAACATGTTTATTTCTGCTGTAAAGTTGAGTATTTTAACATGGGAATATGGGGATTGACTCGCTTTTGAAATCAGCCTCAAGTGGCCATTTAAGGAATTACAGTTTTGCCACTTTGATGTTCGCTTCATTTTTCAGCTGAGATTAAAAGAACTTGCCTTGATAGTGCTACTAGTGGTCAAAAACACCTCAGGGTACTTCTAAGTTTAGAAACCTATAGTCATGCCTGCTTTCATTAGTTGCATAAGTATGTATGGTTATGGAAAGAGGCACAACTCACCATATTTGTCACAATACTTGGTCACGCTTTTGTTCATTGATGAACCACCTAAATCACCTTTGTGTTGATGGTGATAAAAAGGTTTTCTGCTTTTAGAGAAAGGTACTAACCTTCACATGTTTTTGAATCAGGAAACGCAGCTATTTGTAACCTAAAAATAATTTAAAATTTATCTGAAGCATGTTTATTGATTTCTCATACCAAAACCCACACCCCTCACCAAGATGACCTTGGGCTTGTTTCACTAAAATTGCAACATTCCAGCCAAGCTGTGATTTGTACAGGATGTTTCCATGCATTCATTTTGAGATATTTCATTAGTCAAAACAAATGTAATGTCATGCATGGGTTGCAAGTTTGACAAGAGTCCTGTAGGACTTGAAAATGTACCTGCAATTTGCCAGTAATCTGCATGTAAGCAGTTCTTTCAAATAGCTTTTCTGAAATAGGACCTGCCCTGTCTTTGGAGGTCATGTAGAAGCTCTCAGAAATGATATGACTTTGATTTTCAGATGTGGTGAGCAGCACCTCATTTGACCTTGTTCTTTTTGACTCTACTTTGTTCATGCTGAAGACTCAGTTTCATGAGTCAAAGTTGTAATTATTACTTGTCACCCCAAGGCAGAAAGTGAACTGATCCCCTTCCTCCCCCCTCATAGAGTGAAATATTCTCACCCACTTCTCCCTCATTTTGTACTATTGAGGCTGAGTGTCCTGATCTGTGTCCTGAAAGGCTCTGCAGGTGTTGAAGAGCAGATGGCAAACACAGCTGATCTGCAGTAAAATTGAAAATTTCCGTTCATGGCTAATTGACATTCAGACTGTAGTTTAACATTTTTTTAAACTGAAGGAAAAAAGAAAAAAAAGCTTAATTGATTCATTAAGGGACCTTGAGCATACATTCCAACCCCTCTTCATTTGAATTGTGCAGTGCCCGAATCTCTCTTAACTACATTCAACAGCTGCTACTTCAACTTAGCCTTGTAAGATGACGACTTGTCTATGAGTCATGTTTAAAAAAAAGTGGTTGAATTGTAGTAGAAGTGACCTTAACAGGCCAAATATTAACCACACATATGATGTAAGCACGGTCGCCTCATGGGCTTTTAAAACCTGCCCACAGGTGACCTGTATGATGTAATTATGTATGATGTAATTATCCATTGGAGCCTGTGTTGGTTAAGCTAGAAATACAATACATAGATTTGAACCTCGGAGTAATGCGGAAATAATAAAGCACTTACTTGCTTAATCAACTGTCAGAAAATTACTCAACTATTTGATAATCAAGTGGTTGTTTAATTATATTAGAAAGAAAAAATAGCAAAAAAAAAAATATATTCAAATATTCAACAATATTTGTTCCAGCTTCTCAAATGTGATCATTTGCTGCTTTTCTCTGTCTTATATAACTATAAGTTTGGGTTTGCTCTGTATTGGACTGTCACATTGGCCCCTGAGAAATTAAGATGGGCATTTTTCACAATTTTCTAATATTTTATCAACTTATATACACTACATGTAAAATAAAATAAATGTCACAGGCTTTAACCTTGATGTGGAATTTGCATCATAATGTTTGTTGCTTTTTCAGTAAAAAAAAAGCACATGACAGTTTCCTGAAAGCTTCTAATGTTCTCGCCTTGTGCCTCAAAACTGAAATGAGATTCAGGTGTTCAGTGAGTCAACAAGGAGGCAGCTGCTGTGACCTTAATTGCCTGAAAACAATTTCACTCCTAGTTGTCTTGAAAACCAAGGATGTTTCAAAATGTTTGTTGTGGGGAATTTATTGCTACACTTTTATTTATTTATTTTGTTTTTCTTTATATTTTCATGTTGCTAAAAAACATGTCCATTGTAGTCACAGTAGCCCTTGTTACCATTTGAAACAGTTTAGAAATGCCACTCACAGTTCTTGTCCTCTTTTTCTAATGAAATTTTTAACTTAAAATCCTGGTGGAAAGGAATTTACAGCTTTCATGGAAAATCCAACCCCAAACCTTCCAAATCCTGCTTTATGAAAGAACAAAGCAGCTTAATTTTGCTGCCGTTTCTTTCTCAATATTCTGCTGTTTAAAACAAAGAGTCAAGCTTAAAAACAGTAGCAGTGATAAGCTGCAGGATTTGCTGAATTTTGCTCACCATCACAGCTGCTTTGATGGTGTTATATCTAGAAAGAGATCTTACCTGGACTGTCTTCAAAGTCAGACACAAGTGGTGAATGTGAAGGAAAAATTCAGCCTCTCTGGCCGGCTACAAATATTCCATCATTGCCTCCTGCTCTGCATGATGGGATATAGATTGGATATAAAATAAAATAAAAAAAATAAAAAAAAGTTCATTTAAAAAAGTTCAACATCATTTCTCTCAAATATTTCTCCTTATTTTTCCATATTGAGGTTCTACTGTCTCCAGCTCCTCTGGTTGTATTTTAAGGCATATCACACTATTAAAGCCACTCAACCTTTCATTGACAATTTATCTTTTATCATATCTTGCTAAACAACTTTTTGTCCCACAAACAGTGAACCAGTTGTCTGGTGAATAGTGATCTTTTAAGTAACTATTTTCTGCAGCAGGATAAATCCCGGTGAAAACTATTGACAGCAGTGGTGGAAGGGTTTTTGCCACCCAGAACTATTGTACATGAGCTAAAATCAATTATTGGTTCCTCCAAAACCACGCAGATAAAGTTCACGAGTTCCTCAAAAGGTCTCTGGTTGCCTGGGGAAGGTCTTGTGAAGGAAACCCCCTAAAAGAGACTTTTCTTTAACTAGCTTTAGTTGGTGGATACCACTACATCTCTGTTCGATTACTCAAGTAACACAACACTGCTTCTGGGACAAGATACTCTTGAGTTTTTCAAATGTAATTTGTTGTTAAACTCCATTTACCTCCATTGAATCGTGGAGACAGTAGAAGCTTTAGATCCTGATGCAGTATCTCAAAAATTTGGCACATTAAACCCAAAATATCTGCATGGCTAGGTACTACTTGGAGTAAGTGAGAAAATGTCAACATTTTAAAGTCATTGTTGAACTCAAATTTCTTCTTCAACACACAAAAACAAGTTGCATTTTGTATAACTTGCATCTTATCTTCAGTTTCTGTTGCAAAATTCACCTGAGAAAAAAGTACCTCTAAATGCAACCTAACCTAACCTTTCTCTATTCTTTCTCAGTTTTGTCAATCACCTTAACTTGATCTTTCCTCATTGGTTGTAGATTTGTGAAGGACAGAAACCACAAACAAATTCCTGAGCTTCTAAAGGTGACTGGACGTCCTGAGGTAATATTTGCCCCAGTATGAGTAGATCTATAGATGAGCACATAAGACATGTGGAGAAATATCCAGAGATTCAGGCCAAACCAGACTCACAGACAGCTTGGCTTCCCCGCCGGCCAACATGGAAGCTGCAGAGCTGTAGCTGCTCCTCGGCCCAGTAAGTAGAGACTGTGTGCCGGCTTTGCTCTCTGCTCCATACTTCACGACACAACCTGGCAACCTCAACACCTAATCGGGCCACGAGTTGCTGCCAGTTCCACCCAGCTGTCTCAACTGGAGAGTGGCGACAAACAGCTTGACAAGGAGTGATGGCTGAAAGCTTCAATGGAGAGAAAGGGCTGATCCAAAACCAGATGGACACAACCGCCAATGCTGTATCTCGGCCCTCGCCAATCAGTCCTCCAGCAGCTTTCCACAACCTGCTGCACAGTTTGACCTCTGACACCTGGAAAAATATGGAATTGTGTGAAGAGGTATATTTAAATAAATAATCTCCTTTAAACAGTTTTGTTTTTGATAAATTCAATTAAATGAATTCTGAGGGTGAAACACCCTCAGACTGGCTCATTTATTCCTTGTACGAAATGAGGATAATTATGTGTGAAATTCATTAGGCATCATTATATTTCTCTCCTGAAGAAAGCGCAGTTTCATGTTATAAAACGGCATGAAAATCACCAGCATTCTGTAATAACTTCCTCTGCAGTATTTGTGTTATGCTTGATAAAATGCATCACACCAGGTTGGTGTTACTTTTAACTTGTTCGTCTCAGACAGAACATAATGTTCCATGATCTCACCGCAGTCAAGTGGACAATCTCTACTACTGTGTCTGTAATTGCTGCAGACTCCCGCAAATTTGCATAAAGATGAGTTCAGCTCTTTTTTTGGCATCTCACCACTTCACTTGGAACTCTTTGACATTCACCTTCCCATAAACTCAAACCAAAATGTCTGCACCTGCTCTCATTCAATTAACGTGAATCGTGCTGCTGAGTAAAACACAAATAACTGAAAAAAAGAATGAATATGTGTGTGTGTGTGTGCGCGCCTGCGCTGCTCAGCCTCTCAAAGTTAAAGGGTCATCGACACTGTATAAACTGTATAACTGCTGTATAAATCCCTTAAATGGAAAGTGTAAATGCTATTATCCCCCATCTGCTCTCTCACTCTCTGCCTCTCTTTCAATATACAGCATGTACACTTTCTTGCATGTGCTGGTTTGTTCAGATAGATTTCTAGATTTCTGGGTCGTGTCTTTCTTCTGTTTCTTCTATTTTTTTTATTTTCTCACTTGCTTGCCTTTTTCTGTCTCTGTCCCTCTCTTTTTCTGTCTCCCCTAAATTTAGCCTTTTTTGGCTTACCTTCTGTGGGCTTCACCTTTCTTTTCTTTTTTTCCCTCTGTCATTTTCCTCATGCTACCGGCTTCCATCATTACTCTCTCTTTCTTCTATAGTCTGGCCAGAACTGCTCCAGTAAAATGTAATTGCAAAAAACAAAAAAATAATTTAAAAAAGTATACAGGGGAGGAACATGGGAGTTTAAAGCAAATTGCATCCCTAAAATGTAAATCATACACTTCTCTTAAAATAACACTATATTGTTTATGTTTATTGTTTTCACTTACATTCATCCATACTGCATCTTTTTTGTTCTTCTGGTTGTTTTTTTGTTTCACCATGCAGATAAATAAAAAAGGATAAAATCAATCAGTACTTCTCAAACAACAGGTCAGTCTCACCCCATGTCTCAAACTGGATGGAAACACACTCTTGAATTTGTCGAGCGAATGAGAGTCAGAGCGAGACTGTTTCATGTGTGACAGAGCCGTTACACCGCATGTCTGCTTTTTATTCTACCTCTTCTCTATCATACCCCCTGTCAGCCCCCTTTTTCTTCCTGTTTGTCAAGTAGGCCGCTTCTGTCTCTGTCTATATGTTGCCAGTAGGGGGCAGTGAATGTCCATGTTGGCTACAGTGTGGATCTCATTTCAGGAGGTGGAATTAAAGCCGGCTGAGACTTAATCCCAGCCTAATACCCCCCCTGTTCTCCCCGCCCCATTTTATGAAGCGGGGAAAGAGGGTGGAGGAGGGTGAGAGAAATTAGAAAAGGAGGAGGCGATTGGAGGTGTAGAGAGGTGAGTAAAGACAAGGGGTGAAAGGCAAAATGAAAGAGAGATGAGAGGGAGATACAGTGCCGTCCTAGTGCTAGTTTTCAATTTTCATAGAAATAATGACTATGTGCAGGTGTGGAAAATAAATGGAATTCCTTAAATAATAGTAGCCTACTAAAGCAGCTCTGCAGTTCATTGTGGAAATACAGTATCTGTAAAAATGTTTGCTGACAGCATATGTCTGGCAGGGAGAGTTTGGTCGTCTGCATGTCAAGAGATGTGTCCATATAATATTGTAGTACAATTGTAGAACGTCATCATTTAGATGACATGAAATGTGTACATGTATGTATATAGGCTATACATATATATATATATATTTGAATGTTGTATTTATATATACATGTATGTATATATATATATATATATATATATATGACATTCAAATATGAATTAAAAATAATGATGATGCTGATGTTAGCATGCTACATTAGCATCCAAATTTTTTTGGTGGCAGTGAGTGAAAAGCTTACTGTCTGTAGACATGAATATTTGCACTAAATTTTAATGGAAATCCCCCCAAAAAAGCTTGTTGTATATTATTTTGAACAATATTGTTATTTTTTCTGAACAAGGGTTAGTTTTAGTTTGTATGAAAAGTGCAGGAGGTGGGTGATGGTAAACACTGTTAAAATATTGAATGAGATAAGAAATATGATCCAGAAGGTGCAGTTTGAGTAAAACAGATCAGTGAACTGGAGAGTTGTCATGGCATCAGTGCACTTGTCTTTCATTGAGACAATTGTGAGGTAAACTGTATTTTGCCATTGCCATGTGGAAAAAACTGAGGCAGGGGAGCATATGCTTGCCACAAACCAACATGCACTAAAGTCTCAGCTCCACACACGCCCCAACTCTTTGTTCATTTTTGGATTACCACTAGGTGGAGTCAGGCACTGCCAGAATGGCAACAGCAGCGCAGCCCACTCTGAGCTTCAAAACCGCTCCTCAGAAACCTATGGGTCACGTCACCAAGGCTATGTCCATCTTTATTTACAGCTTGGATCCTTTCAATTGACTGAGGATGCTGTGTTTTTCACACAGGGCTCAACTTGCTTTGTCTCCACTGCTGCATTGTGACTTGCATGTTACATGCAACTTCCAACCAAAGCTTCTATACTAACTTCCTAGAAAAACAAAGGTACATTTTTCTTCTGTGATGATTATGTCACACTGTATTATGAGATCTGATAACGAGTCTGCATATTGACACACGGATCTGCTGACATTGATAGATTGGGAGCCTCCCCAGACCAGATTAGACTGGATATAATTTGGACAGGAACCAAGTGGACCTGTGAGTACCCTCACATCACATCAGAACATTTGACTGGGCTTTGGTGTCTCATGTACCTTGTCACTTGACTGGAGAGTTGACACACCAGCATCCCATGTGTTTATGATCCGGGCATGGAAAAAAACATTGACAGAACGTACGGGAAAAAGAAGAGAGAGAGAGAGAGAGAGAAAGTGAGAGAGAGAGAGAGAGAGAGAGAGAGAAAGAAAAGGACAGAATCGGCTTCTGCAGTTGTGAGGTTTAGATGACAGTTAGGTGTTTTGTGAAGGTCACTGATGTTGCGCTCCTCTGTTATTTAGGCTTTCAGGGATGAGATCCAATCAGATCGTTGTAAAGCCGTTTTCCCCAAATCCTCATCACATTATGTCGCAGCATAAGCCCTGTTGAATCAGCGGCTATTGGACTAGCAGTAATCAGCTTAGCTTAGCCCCACTGTAAATATGCAAATAGTATTTGATGATTAATTGACCCCAGTTGGCGATGCAGCCAAGCAGAGGGAGAGAGAAGGAGAGAGCATGTGGGAGAGAAGGAGACAGAGAGTATAGTCGAAGAAGAACGTTTAAGGTGTGAGGGAGAGGATGTAAGAAAAAGTTAAGTTAAATGGCTGTATGTTGCCTCAGGGAAATAGTGAGAGTAAGGACATACTGTATTTGAGCAAGACATTATAGGTAATGTGTTGACAGCATATGTGTTTTATAGAATTTCATTCTTTTAGGCATTCACATAAATAATTTAAGTTTGATGTAAATCAACATTTGCTGCTTTAGTGCACCACTACCCCTATCTTTGAATCACCGCCAACATCTCTGATTTTCCAGGCACTGAAAACATGTCCGATCTGTGCTCAGTAACTGCTGTTTTCCTGGTTGGAGCCAATCAGAGTCTTGTAGGCGCGATTAAGAACAGGGATGTCATTTTCTTTGCTTGGATGAGAACAGCACAGCTGCACAGGTTGCTGTAAGTTGACTTGCAGAAATACAAACTCTTAATCTGTCTATTTTTTCAGCTGAGGTGACAAACATTACTGTCTCCTAGCAACCGCTGATATAGCCTCTGTATCGACTGCAGTCATGAATAATTGGCTAAGGCAAAATAATTTCCCTTTTCCAGAAAACTGCAAACATGAACACGTCAGGATGAAAAATGGAGGAAAAATGAAATGGCGACTCACTCTCATGATCAGACTATCAGAGATTTAATATAAGAGATATTTTATACCCACAGCACTCCACAATTTGAACAAAATCTTTTTGCCCTTTTGTGTGGGTGCATCAGATTTTTTATACACTATAATGTTATTTTCTGTGTCTAAGGTGACCCAACAAATAACATTTATCTTTACATTTGGACAAAAAATAAATCTTTACAACTAGTACATTAATACACTTCTATTCTATTCTGTTGGATTTGAAAATATCAATGTTTAATGTCATAGATGTAAAAAGTCATTTTGGACTGACTGATTTTAAACGTTTTGTGCAAATGGATAAGAGAACACTTTTTTGTGTGTCATCACTCACTTACACTTGCAGAATATGTTTCTATTAATACTGGGAAGTTTCAAGTTGGTCCACAGCTGAAGTTTTTTTTTTTTTTTTGGCCTGAGACAAGTTATTTTGTAATTTTTTATTCTTATGCATTCTCTTCAATTGACCTGCACCTCATTGAGTTATTCTGCGTACTGGGCTGCAGTGGACAGAGAAAAGGGAAGAGAGTATGGTGGTATATCTCTGAGAGGGTAAGGCTGCATTCACATTGCTACGTTTTCATTTTAAAAGTGATCTCTGTCCAGGTGAGCGTTCGCTCTGTGTCAGAAATAACCTCTGTCCATACTTCCTCACTCATATCACATGACATACACTGGGCATGTGCATGTCAGTGTAAACAAGAAGCAGATTGTCTACAGCCAGTTAGCTGCAGAAAATACTACGAATGAGGAACAGCAAAGGCAGTTGTAGTGTTAAAAATGTAGAATTTAACTGTACAACAGCAGCAAAAACAAGGTCAGAAACACTTGTAATTCATTATTCACATTGCATTCACCACTGGTAGTCGGGGCTGGTAAGACCCAATAAGGTGGGTGTCTATGTCATCGCTTCCAAAGTTCTGCGGTTCTGCCGGTCCATACAACAATGTAACCCTGGAGTTTTCAAACTAAAACGGAGCCAACAGTGTTTCCGTTTTGGGCGCTCAAAAACTCCAGAGTAATGTGGATGGCAGGTGTAAATGTAGCAGTGAAACGTAGGATTGTGGAAAAAAAGATGGGAATAGAACTAGAGAGGGATTTATGAAAGGGAGGTAAAGTTCCAAACACTGTAGCTATGTATACATACACACACACACACACACACACACACACACACACACACAGAGCAAGCAAACAAACAAACAACAAACATTGCCCCCACGGCTCAAATGTCAACAAGGAAAATTGGAAATGAGTAATTCTTTCAGAGTGTGAAATAGATTGTTTCTCATATACGTACGTCCCTGAATATGACAAATTGATTCTTGCGGAGAGGCGAGCAGCAAATCCACCAGACAATTTTTATTGTATATTTTTTTGAATTATGATTATGATTATTTATTTATTTTGTTTTTGCCAAACACGGCTCTCCATTGTAATTGAAGTCCCCTCGCCTGGAGGGGAAGTGTTCCTTCTCCAACCCTCTAATTTGTTCTTTTAGCAGCCTTGATTTTCATTCCGTCAATAAATTGGAGAGTCAGAGTTTGTGTGTGTGTGGGTGTGTGTGTGTGTGTATGTGTGTGTGTTTGTAGTTGAAGTGGTGAGTGAGTGAAAGAGAGGGAAAGAGAGAGAGAGAAATGAGGGAGTGATTATTCAATATTAACATGCTGGAGCCATCTGAGATGTTTCCTTTGATTACAGTATTCACATTGTACCCTGCTGTCATTCCCATGGTGTGAGTGTGTGTGTGTGTGTGTGTGTGGACACTGCTTTAACTCATAATGAGGGAAATCAAATCGATTAGACGCCTGTACAACCTTTTGATATTGTCTGCTTTCTGTTTGTGTGTGCATTTGATTGTCCAATTTTCCATCCTCTCATTTTATGTTGTGTTTCCATATATCCAACCCCCCTCCCCCCGCCCTGAACACATGATCAAATCTCTCTGTTATTCCTCCTCTGCTGGCTTTCTGTCTTTCTCCTGCTTCTCACTGTCTGCCTCCAACTCTCCTTCCCTTTCTCTCTGTGTCTCTGGAGGATCGGTATTATATGAAGTTGGAAGCTTGTTGCTCTGTGGATGGCTAAAATTGGTTGGCAAAAATAACTCCAAATTGCTGGTTCTTTGGCTTCTGCTCCACACACGCACACATGCACACGCGCGTACACACACACACACACACACTCATAAACTGTTGCAGTATGGTCTTCCTATGCAAACAATGATACGCCTAGATTTGTATTATCCCCACTCAGGCTTCACTGATAACCCTTGTTATGACTAAAATTCTTTAGGGATGCAATCTAAATGAGCCAAGCATAAGTATTTCTATTGAATATTTCTATTTCTATCCAAGATAGATCCAAACCAGGTTCTAATTTGGTGTTTGCACCAGGTAGTGCACATTTTCCAGGTCTGTCCTAGAAAATACAACTTTTGATTGTATGCCAAAACACCATAATCAGTGGATAGTTTATCTCAGTATTTGCCCTTTTTATGTACATTATATACGTTTTTATACATACAGTGGTGTCCAAAAGACTTAGACCACTGTCCAAGTAAATGGGAAAGTGGCAACTTTTAGACACCACTGTATGTATAAAAATGCTATGTTTTATTTTCTGAGGCCTAATCAGATATATCAAAGAAATGGATGACTCAATAACATTAACAACAATAACAACAATGAATTAACAACTTCAAAAATGTGACATGAGGAACGTTGAGAAAAAAACACTAACACAACCAATGAGATATAGAAACATGCAAGAGGATTTAACTTACATGGAACTGTTGAGAAAAGCAATAAAATCTGAATGTGCATGAGCGAGAGGTTCAGGCGAAACCTTCACTAGAGAGAGTGTCAGGGTGAAACTGAAGGGCATTGAGGGGGAAGCTTCCCAGTGTGGAAATTCATGAATTACAAAATGAATCTTCCAGTCACATGTACAAATCAAATACTGTTCCATTAACAATAAATTTCTGCTGTAGATTCTCAGAACACAGAAATGACTTCATCCAATAATGACAGAAAAAAAAAAAAAAAGCTAAACACTAAATCTCTTACATTACATCCTGGATAAATGGTGGTGATGAGAATATTAACTTGTAAACATAGGCCAATATGAAACATGGAGAAACATGCTGCTTACAAAGTAATCACCTAATATATAATGATATAACACTAAGAGGGGCCATTCTGCTGCTTTTGATACTTTAAGTATCCTAAAGGAGTTTTAAATCAAAACGCAACTGGACTTGATTATTTGTCTGATGAAGCCTCTTGGATGAGAGGTGAAACGTCTTCCCAGACAAATAATCAAGTCCAGTTGCGTTTTGATTTAAAACTCCTTTAGGATACCATGACCTGGACAAATGAGAATATGCACAGGCATACTTTAAGTACATTTTGCTCTTAAGACTTTCCTGCTTTAACTTGAGTAAGATTTTGAAAGCAATGTTAGAAACATCTGAGCACTTCCTCCATCAGTTAATTATTATAACAATAATTATTTATCAATTTGTGAGTTGATTTACAACAATCTCTCTTTCAATTCTCCCTATCTTCACTGTTTTATTTGCACAAAGTTAATTCTCCAGTGCGTCTGCATGCAGGCATAGCTGAGATTTGAGTCACAGCTGCAAAAAAAAACTGACTGAACAAAGCTAATGAAATCTCTGAAACAACAAATCAACGGCGTAAGACAAAGACAGCAGCAGAACAGATCTTTAGGAACACGGTGTCCAACTGTGTTTGCTTATACGGCAGGTGCAGTGAAAACAAAATATGGCAGGCATGTTGTATTATTGCTGTCTGGTAATCTGAGAGTGCACAGGTCTGTTGGTAGAATTTACTGCAGCTAACTGGAAGTGCAGAAATGTGGTAAGACATAAAATAGTACTGACACTACTGATTGCTCCTAGTCAAATCTTTTGCTGAAACTACACAATTCATGCCATTTATGTTATTCAGTTTACTTTGACTTTCCAGCAGGTATGTATTTGCTTCAAACCGAAACCTGAAATTTAGTTTTTATGAAGGTAAACCTGTATAAAATAGCCAGAAAACTAATATTGCTTTTAGTGTCTGAACATATTTTTGTGTGTTATATTTAAAGGATCTGCAGCCATGTGGTGATTTTATCATTTTAAGTCAACCTGGATAAGAGAGTCAACCAGGTGCACTGACTTTAAATCTAACCTATACAAAAGCATACATGGGAGGAGGAGTGTGTGACACGGACACATAGACACACACACACATTCAGAAACTTCACTATCTTGACACCCTACTCCTTCCATAATCCCTCCTGCCAGGGTTCCAGATAGTGACAGGGTCGTATTTGGAGCTAAAACATTATCTTTCTGCTCATTAACCTTCGACAGGGTTTCCATTCCGCCCGGCTGATTCCCCCTCCTCAGCCACCTCTGTCTTCACCTCCATCTCTTTCCCCCGTCGTTCCTCTCTTCCCTATTTGTCGAGGCACTCACCCGGATGAGACGGGAGCCTTTTAAAATGTCTAGTGATGCTTCACGGTGCCTCTCCTTCGGCATAGGGGATCGACTTATCTGGACAATTTGTCCCACGAGTTGCCAAGACACTAATGAGATCATCCGCAGCAAAGTTTTGGGGGTTGAAGTTACAGCCGGAAAAAAGGTTTTCTCTAACCATTTTAAGCCCTGGTGATCCATTCTGCCTGAAACCAAGTGCAACAGGCCAATATGCACAATTTCCAGTATTATTATGAATTAGCAGTTCATTTAAAATAATGAACAGAAGCAGCCAGAGCAGATGGCTCATCGAAATTCATTGTGTAAATGCTATACCTTTCATGTTTCAGTCTCTTCTCCTCTCAGTTTTTTGTTTAAGCTCGACATCACATCACCAGGTAATGTACTCTGTCGCTGCTGAATGGACTGCACAGGTGCTGCCAGCTGCCATCATGCTCAAACTGCGAGTGTCACAGGTCGACTTGGCCACTGCAGGCCAACAGCAATTTTGTGTGAGGTGTGTGGTTGTGAGCACTTGTTGAGATTCCTTATTAACTCCAACTTGCTACACACACTTTTATCTCCCTTACCTGCTCAGACGAAACTCTCAAGCTCTCTGAAACCCTGGCTGTTGAGGGGATGGTGTCCTCATGTCCTACTTTTGTGTAAAATCAGAATACTTTTGTTGTCGCCGTGACATGGATCGATGAACAAAGATGCAGCACAGACCAACCATGCCAACTTTGAAGTAATCACCTTAAAAATAGCATATTTTTGCTATTCATTTTGTTTATGGCAGCCTGTGACCTGGTTTCATGCTGGGAACACACTGCCCGAATTGCGCGTGCGTGGCGGCTGCGTCACTGGACTGCCACGGCTTGCATGCCTGTGTGTTCACACTGGGTGCGTTGGTGCTACTGCCAGCTCTATCTTTTCTAAATAGAGTTTACAGGCTAATGTTGAGATTTCTTTTCATTATAAATTAATGGGATTTATTTTTGACAGAAAATTTATATAACTAAAATGCTACTGTCTCCACATGCAGTTAAAATGGTTTAAAAGGACTTTTTTTTCATGTCTATGACATATTCAGATTCAGCATAGACAACTATAGTGAAAGGTGTCAGTTTTATGTAATATTTCTGGTGTGATGTCAGTATCACTATGAACAGGTCTTTTCTCTGTCTATTTTTCTCAGAGACAGGCACATCACGAGTGAAAAAGAGACGAAACACTGAATCACTAGATCACACGACGCAGGCGTAAGACGCGTGTCACAAAGGCAGTGTGTCTGCTCTAACCTTTTAACATGGGTGCCAAAATGAAAACTAACACATTCCACAGCCGCCATGCACACGCTATGCAGCTAGTATGTTCCTGGTGTGTATCATCTCTGTTTGTAACTGCTTCTTTGGCTGTGCCCAAACATGAACCTGACCAGCTGTTTGACCTCTCAACACACAGTGTAAGTACAAAGCCAAGCACCATGATTTATGTCCACATTCACTATCCCAACTGTAAACCTCAAATTGTGCAAAAATGAGTTTGAAACATTCCTCCGTTACCTTCCTCAGATGTAACAGTTAACTTTTTTTTTCTGTCTGAAAGACCAAACACACTGGCAACATAAAGATGACACTGTGAAATTAGACTAAGATTTTTCTTTTTAAAATTGTGTTCCAAAAATATGTATTGATGCAAAACACTAAGAAAAAAGAAGAAAGAAGTTAAAATTCTTCCACAGTGGAATTGCCATTTGAGATGAATGGTTCTTTTTTTCATAGAGAAATGAAAATGGATAAAATGTTCCTCATCTTTATGTCCATGTGAGAACAATAAGGCAAACAGACATTTGGATTTTATGGAAGAAATAAAAAGACACAAACACACACACACACACACACACACACACGCACACACACACACACACACGGACAGTGAACCCGTGGGATGAGAAGCAGAGAGACGTATAACAAGTAAACACCATTAATGGCTCTCCCTGACGCTGTGGCATGATGTCAGCGTCATCCTCATTTTACCTGGTGCTAAATGTGTCCGTGTCACCACAGGTTTGTTCTCGTCTCCATCTGCTGCGAGCGACACAGCAGCAGGGACTGGGTCTTTCTGGGTATTTTACCGTCTCAAAACATCTTTGCACTGAGAGCATCGTTTGTGCTCCACTGATTTTACAACAGGAGCTGAAGATGATCTGATGTTGGTGCTACATCGGGCCTGGTTCAAACCAGGACCTACGCTGTGAAAGAAAATAGAATCATTTAGTACTGGATAACGAAAGCTTGACTTCTTTTGGCAAAAGGAAAACATTCATTAACTTGAATACAACTAGTGAGTCACTGAATCCCATGAAGCCAGAATGAGTGATTAAGAAATCTCATCCTTTCCCAATCAAATGCTGTTGAATTGCCTCTGAGCAAGGCATTCAATCAAGTGAAGTAGATACAGATAGATTTTGTGTATAATTCTGACATAATCTCAACAAACAACTGCATTCATTCTTAGTGTTTTATGTGCAAAGTAAATTGGTTTGAATAAATGGGTGTTACTGTGTATCGCTGTCATTTTTTGTCCATATATACAGACTATTGTTTACATGGATGTTTGCCTGAGGGAAGACCATGCAGGTCAAACTGTTGCATCACTGCATTTTTAGGAGTGTGAAAAGTTCAGTACGTGGACTACCTCTCCTTTTCCATAATGTGGTTTGCATGCCCGATTCAGTTCCTGTTGCTGATATTTGCAACATATACGCATCTGCAACTGTGTAAGTCTCCAAGGCCTACACATATCTACCATGTCATTCTCTGTAGAAAAGTTTAAATGTATCTTCGCAGAAGTATAATTCCTGCATCAGTAATCAACAGCAGATGCTGTAGACTCTGGCTGGAGTTGCTCACAAAAAGAGCAAGCGTACTCAAACTCTGGCGGAGGTTGGTACAGCTCTGTGACATTGCTGCTAGAACAAAGTTCGACAATCATTCCTGATCTTGTGATGTGCAGATGCCAGCCACAGGTGCTGCAAATGGAGGAATCAAGCACAAAAAGCTGTGCTGGTCTCAGAACGATAAGTTATAACCTCTGGAACAAAGGCTCAGGCCAAAATATGGAAAAAAGAAAACGTGACTTCATTCCACTTTATTTGCTCCTTAAAAACAGATTCATATAGGTCAACGTTTTTAACTGCTGGTCCTAAATTAGCCTTGAGTCGGTGCCACTGCTCAACATCCAGGTCATGATATCTCTTAGAGCTTCATGAAGGTAACTGGATGTCTTGCTTTAATGTGACGTGTTGGCTTCTTGCTTCTGACAAACAGAAATAGGATTGTACATTGTCTAATACAAAGTCACTCTGACAAATGGTATTGGCTGAGTGGAGAGTCAGTCAGACAAAGCAGAGCTGCTGTTTTTTTTTACTGAGAGTTTTAACTCAGTTATGACAGTAAATAATAAATCTGACTTTATTGTTGCATAAGATGTAGAAAGCAAATAGCGAGAACTGAAAGTAATGTAAAATAAGAAAATATTGTTTTCCAGCTGCTCCAGATCATTACCATACACAGATTTTTGCCCTCCTTGCCTTTCAATGGCACTCAACATTTTCTCTGAATTTGCATATTTATCTTAAGAGGCTTAAAGAACAAGCACAGAATGCAGAATTGGAAAATATATTGAAATGTAGTATATAGTAAATATACTAATAATAATATAGTAAAATATATTTTATAGTTTTAATTTCTTGTACAAAATATTTAACTTTCATTTTAAAAATAATAAAAATTAATCTGCTATGGACCTCTTAGAAATACACATTGTCATATAATCAGTACGATTATTATTAACTGTTAACTTGAAACTGGACTCAGCATCTCATTTAAGACAATTGCTCTTCTCTTGTGCAGTCCCAAATTGTGATTTTATACCAAACCAGATTTTTCTTTTATTTAGTACATTTCTAAATTAATTAACCAGCTAATTAATGAATCCATTTACTCCACCATGTTGAAACAAACAGTTTTCACTGTGTTTTACCAGAGGTGCAAAGCGTTAGAGAAGAGGAGCATATCGACAACCTGCAGGATGTGATATCGATGTGATCGCTCTCACTTAGTGAGGGGAGCCGCTGAAGTGTGACTGTGAATAATCAGCCTCAGCCCTGCATCACCACCACATTTTCCACCGGCAGAGCTTTTACACGCCCTCTGGGATGGTTGTGAGCAAAACAGGAAATGGTAATGTTTTATCTGCTTGTCACAGTGACTGATCAACTCCAGAGGTCATGCTTAAAATCAGGCAGGGAAACTTCAAGATTTGGTTCATTTTTGACAATGAAATATACAGTACTGTATGTTTGAATACAAATCTAAGGAGAGGAGGAACATGCATCCTTGTCAGTACACTAAACCTAAGCTATAGCAAAGTTCACAATAAAAACTGGAGACTGTATGAATCAGTGATAAACAAGATATGAAATGGATGATGGGTCATCACACTTAGGGATCTTTCAATTTATTCTGTTGGATATGTTCTCCAACAAACGGTTTACTTTTTATTAGCACACATTAGTGCACATCACTACACGCAGCTAGTTTGAATTTGGACTCATTTAGTGCCACACACTGCCAGAACTAACTGGTGTTTTTTTTCCCTTGCTTTGTAAGCCAGGTTAGGTGGGTGGCTTCGCAAATGCAAGTGTTTTTGTGCGATGTCTGAATGTGTTTTGTGGGAAGGATTCTATATTTTTAAAAGACATTTTTCTAGTCATAAAAAAGACATTTTTCTAGTCATATTTCTTGGAAATGCCCTGATTGGTAGGTGCCAAGCACTCAAACACACACACTCTCAAACACACACACACACACGCACACACACACACACTGGCTTCTACCAGATATGCTTAGAGATCCAAATAGATTCATACAAACTTTGTTTCCTTAGAATGTATTTTTAATTTCCACCAGGGTTTGAATTTTCTCCTTGTTTTCGGCTCTAGGTTAAACTAAATCACATGCTGTTAACATGTCCAACAATCTTCACGCCTGGATGTATTGGTTTTTGCCATTTTCATTGTCATTATTCTTATTATACTGTATGTTACTGCGGGTGTTAGCCTACTTGTCACTGTTTTCTCTGTATTTTTCTCATTCTCATTGTGTATGTGAAAGCAGTTATGTAACTCCAAAACTTTTATCCAGATATTCACTCTCATTGATTTTTACCTCTACTTTGCTAGTAGTCTCATTGTCACATTTAATGAGAAGATTGCAAGACTCAATAAACTATTAAATCTCTTGTAACTCAAACATCATTGCTGTTGGCTAAATAAATAAAACACCACTGGAGTCAATTCATATTTCAAGTGTCTCTCCTGTGGTGAGGTGAGAGCTGTAATGTAGTGGAAAGCGACAGCTCAATCAGCTCGTACTTGTGATACTGAATTATAATTCTCCTCTCAGTGGGGATCTCTCTTTACTGTTTGGCTCATTATTTTCCTCATAAGTGTTTGCATTACGCTGATCCCTGCTTTCACTGTACTCAGTTTCACGTGTCAAGTGAGGGTTTGCTTGGCGATGGAAAACACAGGGAGATGATTGTGAACGTTTTCATAAATGTATATGTCGATGCATTGCTGAAGGACTGAACTCCCTCAGGGCAGGATTATGTCTCTGCGTCTGTCAAGGATGCAGGAATGATTTTTTAATCTAACGTCCTGCTTGACATTCACACAGTTCAACCTCATCCCTAGACTGTTTTGAGTGTTGAGTGCTTTTTGGGAGTTAATTGTCAGGGTGTTATCAGCCCTCTGTCCACTTAAAATGTCAAATTAGACATATGTTCTTTTTTTAATGCCTGATGTCCTTACTGGCTCGTGGGAATGCTCCATTCTCCCATTTGATTATATTTTAGAAAACTGAATGAAGAGTGTTCTCATTCTCATGCTGAGGACAAGGGATGGGTACTGAAACCCAGTATTAAACAGGCCCCCTAGGCTAAATTTTTAAAGACTGGAGTATCGATAGGCTCTGACGTTCTGCTTTCGGTACTTGAGAAAGTAGATTTCGTGTTTATTATTGCAACATAAAGGTTCTTTTGCGCATTTCATCTCACCAACTCCGTCTGAAGCAATGTTATGCAAAAATAAACTATTTTAATTCTGTTCATTTGTTTTGTTTTTTTCTTACAAAATGACAAAAAGTACCAATGGGAGTACCCTTAAAGTACCAGATCGATAAGTGGTATCTATAAAAATAGTAGTACCGTTAAAATCTTAACAATACCCATCCCTACCGAGGACTGAAAGCTTATAGGCTCAGCCATGCTTTCAGCAATATACTAACATCATGCTAACATGTTCACAGTGGTAGGGCTACCATGATGATGTTTCATAGGCCATGTTCATTCTCCAGGTGATAAGCACTAAACACAAATTGTATTTTAAGATTATGGGATTATATCATTAGTTTTTCAGGCATTTAGTCATAAACCATTTTTTTTTCATAAAACAAAGTAGGATCGGACAAGGTAAAATCAACCTGATGATGTTGAGTCTGGAAAACTCTGGATGAAAGTTGTTATATTTTAACCAGACATGAATGTGTAGAGGAAAACTAAACCAAAGTCAGTAGGATTCATCCTCTGGGAACCATGAATACCTGTATAAAATGAATTGGCAATCAATCTGATAGTTGCTAAGATATTTCATTTGGGACCAAAGTGGTGGACAGACTGACACTGCCACCTACAGAGCCACGCTGTGACTGTAGCTTGGCTAAAAACCATGATTCCTCATCATCAACTATTCCCTCTATGTAGTCTCAGTTTCTTGTTTAAACATCAAAGATTCCATGTAAGATTCTTATGGTTTGATCATTATATTCCCTAAGGTAGTTGTCCCTCTACTATTCCTGTCCCTCACTTCAACTCAGCTCCCCTTTTGACTACCAAGCCTCAGTCAAATCTTCAGTGGGTATAATGGGGAAGAAGCAATGTTGTCTTCCCCTCAGGTTTTTGCAGAAATGGGGGAAACACTCCAGTTTGTTCCCTTGGTTGTAGACATTATCATAAGTGCCACCTCTCGTAGCTCATTTGTCTCTTTTAAAGGCTGCGGTTCTCTGGCATACATATATTACGCCAGCTATAAAGTTCAGTCGCTCTGCTTGTGCGAGGAAATGAAGGGCAGCGGTCTGGGAGTTAGAGGAGCAGAGGGAAGACATAAACTTCTCAGAGGACTGATTTCTCCCTTTTTTCTCCCTTTCTCTATCCACCACTGCTCAGAGAAGTAGCCAGTCAGCAGAAAGCGTGCCAGGGGATTGCTTTGTGACTGTGCAAGGTGATGTGAAATAAAAAAAAAAAGAAATAAAAAAAAAAAAGAAACAGGGGCATCTTGTCAGAAGCAGCTTCCTGTTCTTTAATTCTGGTGACAGATAGACACTATAGTGCCTTTATTTGTACTTCAGTATAGGCACATACTGTTGCACCCAACATACTTACAAAGTAAAACGGTGGCTCACACATATTTTTGCATGTACTTGTAGGTATACTCCCACACGTGTGAAATCACACAGACGCCAACACATGAATGCACACATGAACACCTCCCTGTAAGTGGAAGGCAATTGATTTTGGCCCCCAGTCATTTCAAAAGGATTTCAGGAGTAGCTGTTTTTTTGCAAACTCACTTACAGCCGAACCAGAAGTAAACGGGGCGGGGAAAAAAAACGCAATTAAAGCTGGTTTTGATGGAGTCCATGGCCTTGCATTATTCAGAGCTCAGCCGCTAGCCTTAAGGATGCTGTCCATGTTTTACTGACGAGCTCCTCTTTCAGGCTTTCCAGGGCATTAATTGCTGTGAAGGATTTTCTTCACAAACAAAATAAAGCTGGCATAATTTATTCTAACCACATTAATTACAAGAAAGCCTGTCGAGGAACGTGTATGTCACTACATGGGATCTGACCTAAGTATGGTGTATGCCATGAGAGTGCTTTCCTAGCAATGTTAAAGAAAGTCATTAGCTAATTTAAAACTTTCCTATGAAAGTAAGAAAAACATAATATTGATACTGATGTTCAGAAATGCAACACAATCTGTTTTTATGACAGTAAGCCAATCACATGGACATACTGTAGGCTACAGTGGGGAACCGTCAGGGCCTTTTAGGCCTTCAGTGAAGGCCAAACATATCAACATTTTAAATGTTATATTTAATCTCTTTCATTTAATAATTTTTCTCTTCTAGTTTTATAATTATTCAATTTTTTTTTTGCTTCAGAAATGAAAGAGTTACAGTCCTAAAATCATGAAAATAGAGTTATTCGTTAAGATTTTTCTTTTTTGTTGTCTCTAGGCAGAGAAAAGGTTAGCTGGCTCAATCATTGGTTCCTGAAGGCTCAAAGCCAGACCTATTGCACAGGGGAAATTGTCATCACCTTTACAAACTGGACGCTTGGGGGGTGAAAACTCAACAGAACTTCTAATTTGTAGGCAGAAAACTAACGAAAACAAGAATACCCAAAGCCCCCCACCCAGAAATGGCTGACGGGGCTTTGGGTAAGCCAGCCAGAAAGTTGATTTCATGTTAGAAGAAGTGCATGAACTAGCACTAGCTTTAAACTGGTTGCCAGTGACCAGGTGGGTTTTAAGAGGCTCAGCCCCCTCAGTTGTATTTTTTGCTCCCTCTATTTAAGCTTCAAGACAAATAGCAAGAACAACAAAAATACTGGCTGAGATACATGTGTGTAGTCACAGGGACGGGAGATTCAAGAGGTCATGGAGTTCTTCCGGAGTTAGAGTTAATCAGGTAAACAGATTTCAGTCCCCACAACTAGAGTAATACCTGGACCCACACACACACACTTATCAGACCAACTACACTCAGACTGCACCTCCTAATAGCAGTTATGCTGAGCTAAATCTTTACGGCCAACATTCCTCTTGTCTTGTTTGCTAAATTTATAAAAGCTTACAATTTGCGGTGGTTGTAAAAAGCCATTTTCTCCACTGATGAGGTTTTGTTTGTGAGCCTAGTCATTGAAATTGATTTCCCTACTGTCTGTTTTCTGTGGTTCATTGTGTCGACTGTTCTGCCAGCTCAGCAAAGAAAAGATTGTTTCAGAGCAGCACAGTGCTACACATGACAGTTCAGATTTGGGTTTAATGTCAGAGAAAATACAAACAAAATTTTGGATTTTTTTTAAAGGCCTCCAAATAATCCATGTAATGAGCTAATGCTTCTTGATTTGCTTTTGTAGATTGAAAAATAAGGTCTTTTAGGGTTTTTAGCCTTTTTCCTTTTAACTTTCATATATTTTCATCTATTAGTTAAATACTTTAGTGGGCAGATGGGTTGGCCGGGTCTTGATGGAGGTTTTGTTTCTTTTGTATAAGCTCTATGGTAAAGTAGTTTGAAAGCCAGAAATTTGTTTTTTTTTCTCCAAACTTTGGTTGGCGATCTTTGTTAATGCCAATTCCAGTGCTAACCTTGGGAGGATGTAGAGATATGCTTCCTCTGATAAACATGTTTTTATAAGTTTTAAATATTTTTTTGCCTATGAGCCAGGAGCTTCACAGGAAGGGCGTAATGTATGTGGAGGTTCATGCAACATCCCCAGACCTTACTGCCTCTATGCAGGCGCTCCAACCAATAGCTGTACAGAACTGGAAGTCCAGATGTTCAAAAACAGCCCTGCTTTAAAAAATGTAAGGGGCTACATTGAAAGAGACCTGTTGTTTCAGGTACCAGCAAGACAATTAGGAAGTTTGGTTTGAGCAACAACTGTTGCTCTGGTCAAAAGATTTCTTGCAGAAACAATGGAACTATATTAGATTTGCCCATGTTTTATTCTCCTGTTTTTCATAATGTGTTCATGCACTTTTGTCCCTGGAAATAAGATGTTCACACATTGATTATTAAGAGATCTTCATGCACACTTTTTAGCCAAAGCCTGAGTCAGACTAACTATCAAAAATATCTACGCAAATGGTCAATGACAATTCTACATTCCCTTTTATGAGGCTTTATAAATAGTAGATACTGAGTTGCCTGACATACAGATCTGTTACATCACTCTGACATGCAGCCAAGGCCCTTGGAAAAGATATGTCTCAGAAGTGAGTGAGCAACTGAGTTCTATGCTGTAGATTGGAGGAGATATTCATCAACACAAATAATTCAGTTTTGTTTTGAAGGTAGAACTCTCCAACGGGACTTGTCAGCGCACCAGGGAAAACAAATCATCTGTTTTATTTTTAATTTAGGAATATAGTGGAACACTTCTATAAGATTAAGATTATGTTAATTAATTCAGGGGGAGTGTTTAATTGTTAACATATCATATTCAGTTCATAGATGTAAACAATCTGTCTGTCTCAAGCCTGTGTTATGTCTTAAGGCCAGTTCTGCAACATGGATTTTGTTTATTGATCACTGTGGGTTCCCCACATCCCTAACCCTAAACCCACATACAGTTGGTATCTTGCAGCTGTTTCCCAAATTTTCCAAAAATGCTCTGGTGCACACAAAGTGACATAATTTGTAACTGTTAAACTCTTAACCCGTAAAATATTTTAATAATTAAAAAAAAAACACAGCCTCCATGCCTCTATGACTGACCAGAGGTCAAAGTCCAAGGAAGAACTGACTGTTACACTGACATGAGATTCCTGGATATGCAGAGTAGCAACACCACAGAATAGTAGGAGTAACGCTTAGTCACCATTGGCATGTTAGCATGCTAACATTTGGTGATTAGCTCTGTACACAAAGGCCAGCTGAGGCTGAAGGGAATGTCATTATTGATCATTAAACAAGGTATTGAAATTGATAATTTGACCAGATGATACATGCTGAAGTTATGACTACCAAAACCGAATGTCTGCACCAAATTTCATGGCAATCCATGAATATCAACATTTGTTGATATTTTACCCAAACATACAAATGTTTGTATGTCCTCATGGTGGCGCTAGATGAAAAGTCAGGGGATCATCAAATTCATTAGGATTCATCATCTGGGGACCTTTCATGTTGTAGTGTACATACGTGGCCTGGCATCAGTCACAAGCCATTAAGGAAGTTCATTGTAAGGACATGCAGAGTTACTGACCCACAATTGACACTTTGTGACTCTTCCCACCATCAAACTATCAAATTGATATGAAACAAAGACAAAGGACCCTTCTCTCACAAACAGTCCATGCTTTTAGCATGCCAGAGAGACACAGAACCAGACCAAAGGTCAAAGGGTCAGCTCCAGAGGATTAACCAATGGACACCAGGCAACTGGAGAATATAGGCAAAATCTCAAGTTTGTAACAATAAGACTCTGTCTAATGATATTTAATTGTTTCTTATATTGGACAAATAACACCAAAGGGACTGATTATCACTAAGGTGTGAATCCTGGCCTGTCTGTGCCATGCATGAACACACACACACACACACACACACACACGCACACACACACCAACCTCCCTTCCTCTGTCCCTCTCTAGATAAGAGTCATAAACTACAACCCACATTCCAATCCTGGGTAGTGACCAGCAGAACTCTCTTCACAGACACAGATCTAAGGAAGAATATATAATTAAATATCTAACTGTTCTGTAACTCATGAGATGTTCCTATGCAATAGTTTAATCCCAAACTTCTGTCCTATAGAATGTTTGAAATGTAACATGTAGATTTTAAGACAATGTCCTTCATGTGACCATACTGTCAGCATCCTTCACACGAGGTAACACACACTACATGACATCCACAATGTCCATATCATTATTATTAGTCAAAGAACTGCTGTGTAATCCACATTTATAGACTATTAGCTTTAGGAAATGTTTATATTGTTGTTCGATCAGTTAACCACTTGTATCATGATTAATTCCAGGTTTGAAGGATGTAATATGAAATCAACACTCGTATTACTCCTATCTGTCATTATTAGTGCTATTAGGTTTATATGTTATTTCATTTAATGTTTTGTGGTCATGGTGGAAGACGGATGTGCGAGTTTATAAATAAACTATACAATTAAATTATTCAAAAGTTCAGTGGAAAATTACTCTCTTCTCCAAGTGGAAACACGGGTGACACCCCTGAAACATGCGCCAGCCCCCCAGGGGATAAAACAGTTGTGATCAATTCACACATTGCAAAAAGAGAAACAGCAAGATGCTAGATGCCAGAAGCTATATGCCAAAAGCTAAGATGCGAGAAGCGAGATGCCGGAGAAACGAAGCTAAAAGCTAGAGGCTGAAAAGCTGAAGCTAGAAAAACGATGCAGAAACTAGAAGCTGAGAACTTTGCTCAAAGCTCAGAGTCCCGGGTCAAAGCCTGGCTCTGTAGCCATGTAAACTCTTAGCTCTAAGCTGCTAGCCACAAACTCGTGGCTCTTAACATTCTTTTTGTCTACATGCACGATCTTTTATTTTTATAAGCCAAGTCAAGACCAACTGAACCAAAACAACAGAAGTGCCTCAGAGTAATTTTGTAACTTTTAATCATCATCAAGTTTTCCTTTTGAAGATTTTGACAACTTTAGGGTCATCTGGTCAACGCCAGTCTCCTCTAAAGTTGTCCAGCCAAAGTGAAGAGCATTAGAGTTTATTTCGCATCAACCCGCAAGAGACGCCAGCAGATAACACCTCTGCATGACTGCCTACAGAGAAGACGACCAGAAATCAAGAGTGCCCGAGACAGAAAGTCTTTGGCAAACTCCACCAGAGCTGAATTGCTGAGACACCGGCAGAAGCCGGCACCGTGATAACATGGCCTCCAGGAGAATCCACCTAGATCCCATGTCTCCAGGGTTACCACAGCAACCAGAGCCACCTAGGTTCCAGCCGAGGGTCTTCAGTTACAGCGCAACTCACAGTAGGGCAGTCTTAAAACTCTGCTCATGACTGGGTTGATGTCGAAATATAGTAATATTTAATCATCAAATATCATTCGTAGACGTAGTATCATTAACTGTATAGCCATAGTGTATAGCCATAACATATTCTCTCCAACCATTGCCAACTCATCACACTGCTCATTTCATTATTATTGTAATCTTTATTATTATTACACCTTGCATTTACTCTGTAGATAGTAGTTTAGTTAATAAACTCCTTTATTTACACCCAGTTGTTGTCCTGTTGGATTCTTTTGACGTAGGGACCGGAGATCCATTTAATCGAGATGACATGGCTTCTGATATGAGATTAATACATTTGTCAATGAAGTAATTCATTGTTGTCCTCCCAGAGGACTGGTACCCTATTTCAACAAGAGTAAATTCTAAATTATGGCGTTAACGCTACAATGTCTATACCAAATTTTATGCCAACCATCTGAGACATGTTGAGATAATTCACTGGAGCAAGTGAACAATTATCATTCCTGGAACCCCACTGCTCACATGGCTTCAATGATTCTTATTCATTACAGAAATTATTTAACTTTGTAGCTTGACACGTATTATGACACTATTGTTTTCTCAAAACATGTAAGAGCAGTTAGTTACTGTACACTTTTGGTTAACTTTTAGTTACACAGATCCTTAGTAAGATCAAAACAGCCACATTTTGGAAGTAGAAAATGGTGTTCAAAACTAGCATCACAGTATGCTTTAGGAAGAGGCTGCATTTAGTATTTTCCTACATATATTAGTGGTGTGGACCAGGATTGCCTATTCCTATTAGTTCCATTCATTACCCACTGGAGGGAGGCCTAATGTATCTTCTCCCCTGCCACCGTCATAAGCCTCAGATTGGTTCTGGGTGGTCGGTGGACTGCAGCCTGCTGCAGAGGAAACATATTGAGCTTCTCCACAACTTTACTTGGGGTCATTTCATCAAAGGAGAGGCCTTCTGATTAACTTTCTCTCAGCCTCATTGCTTTGAGTGCCCAACAGATCGTTTTCATGGGGGCTCTACTGTCCCCTGATTCTGTACATTAACATTACTCTGCTTGATGAGACATTCAGAGAAAATTTCCAGTCAAAGAAAATTATGTAAACAGTCATCATGGATGAATTTTCTAAAAGTAGCTTCACCAGAAAGCATCACAAAATACGGTTAAAGTCTAAAAATTGATGTCATGCTTGTGAAGTACAATAGGCTTGGTTTACTGTTGGGTTAAGATGGAGACAGAGACTGAATGTTTGGCCTGCTGGCTCAGTGTATTTGTATTTTTAGCCAAAGGTGGAGGCTGCTGATGAACTTTTGCTCAGCCTCATTGGTTTGAGAGCCAAACAGATTCTTCTTGGTCAGTCTGTTGTTTCAGGCCTCCACCATAGTGTTCCTCCACATGATGAGAAAAAAAGCATCTGTAAATTAGGATAACTGCTCGCCATTTCATATTTATCATACAGTGTTTTTGTTTGTAGATTTTCCAAGTAGTTGTTACTGGAAGAAAAGAACCTTTTCTCACAGTAACCATGGCTTCATTTCGTAGGACACCATGTTCATCTTAATTATATCTTGTGAGTGGGAAGCCAGTGGGGGATCAGTTTTACTGGCCACTCCTGGAAGAAAAATCCATTGACAGATGCTGAGATTTTTGGCCTTGAGTACTGTCACAAACTGGCTCAATGAATGTGACATTAAATAAGGGATATCACACAAAGTTATAAAAAAAAAACTAAAACATAAGACAAATAAGCAATGAGGGGTGGAAATCAGCAAGTTTAGTCATGAAAGCAGTCTATGTATGAGTGGTATATGTGCTGTGGGAGAGGAAAAGTGAGCATATGGGCTAGCTTTTATACTCTCGAAGGCCCAGGTGAACAGTATCAGCTGTCGACTCTCCCATGCCAACCAACTGCCTGCCAATGTGGGCAAGGACAATATCCAAGACAATGGGAGTGGCGTCACGTCCCCACTCTTTAAGATCAAGGTTCCACCTTGACATCTGAAACAAAGAAACGCAAGTCAAAAGACAATACCATAAAGTCATAATAATGATGTCTTACATTCCCTCAGTTTACACAGTCAACTACAATGGCCACTACTTAAACCCATACAACAACCACTGCTACCCAACCTTACCAGCTCTGACCCCCTACCCAGCAACCTTGGATCCAGAGGTGCAATTTAAGGATGAGAAACAGCTAGCAGAAGTCACATGACGAATGCATAGTAATGGCATTTTCTGTGTACACCCATAAGGAATAATGTAGAACAATACCCACCCCTCAGAATACAGATTTGCATTTTCCCCAGGAAGACAGGAAAGTGAGGAGCAAGTTCAATTGTTGACCCAAAGTATGTTATCAAATTGTTGCTAAAATGAGCACCAAATCTCATCACAAGTGTCCAACAAACCATGGCCTGCAGCTAGACAAAGCAAATTTGTTGCCCTGCCTTCACAAAACTTCAGCTACCAAACACACAAAACTGGAATTAACACATAGTAGAATCCCAAAGTAGCATACCCAAAGGTTCCTCCAAAGGCTCACTAGCCAACCAAATTGCCCCAAGGCACGCAACAAAGGAACCAAGCGACAACAAAGCTCAAACAAAGCATGAGCTGTAGTGCTAATGTTTACAAAGCTACCAGGCCAAGCTACCAAAATATGACAAAATATGAAGAATACCATTTCCTCCCTGCAATTATCCTTGAGTTGCACTAACCTAACCAAATCGTACCATTATGCCTGGACATCCTGAGGCGTGACAGGCTCAAGGCAAGTTAAGACATAATCAAATAGTGGGTACAGATCTTAGAACACTAGCCATTGAATGTTTAACATTACTAACCCATAAAACAAAAACACTAATTCAAGTACAAGAACAGCTGCACTGGTGATGTCACAGCCACAGCACAGCCCAAGCTCCCCAAGCCCTATCTAACTAATTCCACTTTCTATCTCATGAATCTCAACCCTAGTCTTTGGACAGCTACTGGTGGTGGGTACTTACGCACTGATTCCAACAGAACAAAGGCAACCAGAAACTGGCCACCCTCTAGAAATCAGGGAAATGCTCCCAAAACATTGTCTTAACCCATGTTCTCCGTCACACTTAAGTGAAAATAACAAACTGGTTGGTCTCCTGTTGAGATTAACCACTTCATCCTACAAAGGGGAAGCTGGCTCCAACAAACTGAAATGTAGCTATACTTACCCAAAATTTATGCATAATAAAGCTAAAAATGGGTTTGAGAGCCAAACTAATTATGGACGAACGCTGCTCCCTTGCAACATCCACCAAAAATAACTCCACAAAACTAGAGCAACCGGTCTAACCAACAGTAATATCTTAACTACAATGGTCAAACTAAAATGGTCAGTAACACCAACTCTCCAATTCACAAAACCTCCATAATCACACTAAGAGTGTATATAACCTTACTGAATGGGTTTGGTGCTCTGGATGAGGCTCCTGACAATAAGGGAGGGGAGATCACACAAAGTTACACCAAAAAACAAGTAATTTATTATATTATATTATATATTATATTATTATTAAACAGTTATGCAATAAGATTTCAGTTGCTGTTAAAGTTTTATTTTCTTGACGTTGACATCTATTTTGGGATGAAATTATTGTAATTTCTTATTATCATTAAAGAATCGTAACTTTGAACCTGAGTTACCCACAAGTAGCAATTCAGTTTTGTGATATTACGTTGGTTTAAAATAATGAATTTCTCATTTTGGTGTAAAACCTCATTTATACACACCAAGCACACATTTATCCACAGGGAGAGCCTTGGAGCTACAACCTTTGGACAGCCATCTGACAGTATAGATCTCCTTGTAACAACATAATAATATACATCCTGAAACACTTAAACCCCGTGGGCAGCGGGTGTAGCAGGGGTGGGTTACCTTTCTGCAGGGTATCACCATGCTCTTGACAGCAAATGGTGTCAGCTTTAATTGGAACAAGCACAACGTAATGGAGCGTGTCAGATGGCTTCCACTGTGCCTGTGAGGAGGTATGGCTTCTAGGTTTCTCCATGGTTGGAAGGTCAGGGAGGGTGGGAAGGTGGGGGGGTGGACAAAAGTAAGATGCAAGGAGACAGAAATGGAAAGAAGATTTCCATTTTTTTTTCACTCTATTAGCCCAAATCAAATGTGACACAAAAAACATGTGCATTCTTCCAGATTATGAGATACTGCAACAAATTATTTTTCTCCTTGATTTTATGTTGAAAGGTAAAAACACATTTCTTTTTTATGGCATAGGAGTACAGTTAGCTGCATTTTAAAACATCCTGGTCATTTCAGAAATGTAAGATTGCAGAATACAGTACTAGAAAAAGTAAAAGAAAAAAAAACACATTGCAAGGTACTGTTGCACTCTCCCTCTGGATAACAGTGCCTAAATATATAAAAAAAATAGATGTGTGAGAGGTAGGGCAAGCGATACAAAGGCTAGAAAGACAGACAGAAAGACGGGTAAAAAAAGGTTTTGCGGGTGGTAAAGTAGATGGTAAAGCAAACCGAATACATGTGCAAATGTGCAGACAGATATTTCATTGCAATAAACTTTTCTTCAAGCACCTGTACATATTAATTTATTGGAATACATTGATGGCAAAATAAATTAGAATACCAAACAGTCTCAAAGGTTCATGCACTGTGTCAGTGCAAAACAGCTGTGCTCCAGGCACCACTCCAGGGTAAATAAGTGAAACCTTGTGCTACAACTCCTTTTTTTATTTTTAAAAAAAAAAAGAATGAATTCTGGATTGTTTACTTGACTTATGTTCATGAATAACTTTTAATGTAATGGATAGATCATCGATGCAGATGGCTAGGCATAAAAAAAAATATGATAAAACATAATGATTTTTATTAGACCCACAGCATGTCAGCAATTATGCCTCGATTCTGTCTGTTGGGAATGTAATAACAGAGTAAAAGGATTCAAGTTTCCTGAAACCAGATTTAAGGCAAAAAAATCAACATGCAACATGTTGTTAGTGTTTGCTCTAACTGTACTTGCAAACAACCTTTATTTTGTCAGCTGTCTTATCTGTGTTGCTGGGTTCTCTCTCCATTGGAAAAGCAAATCTTGCTATACACACACGAGAAACTCAGAGTATACTTGTTTCGCTCTGAGCATCTCATCTGCAACATCATGTTTGCAATGTATAATTACTTGTCATAAAACTTTATTAGATCTTACAGATCAAATGACCTGTGTTCTTCCTTTTGATTGAACAGCTGTTTTATTTGAACTATTATTCCAAGGTCATTTACATTTACAAATACAAAAAGCCCTGCCGCTTATCTTTTATATACCACTTATGCGCCAAGCCAAATAAATTAAAATTCTCCTCACATGCAATATGCATAAATGATCTTAAGTAATATGAGCTCAACTTAAGGTTAGAAATAATAGATCAAAGCGAGAAATTCAACGGCATCGATTTTGATTCATGTGTTACTTCTGACGGTAATAACTGACGAGAGGGATGCTGCACTCTTGCATCAGAGGGGTAGTGATGAAAATAGCTGGCAAACGGCGGAACGGGCAGAAAAAAAAAAAAAAGTCAAGTAGATGACTAAATCATGAACACGGGAGGACACGGACTGTTTGCAAGAGCTGGTGCTGCGATGATCAGACTTTGAAACTGGTCTCTCTTATATATTTATGTATCCTTTTAACGATCACTCTGGCTCGACAGATGGGATTGTAGCCCACACCGTGATTGGGCCGTCAGGTGCACAGTTGTAAATATTCACAGAGGTGACAGAGTTTTACAGGTGGCCACTAGGTGTTGCTCTTTAGTTTTGGCTTTGAGATTCACAGCACCACGACCCCACCTTAACATGGAGGGATTACACATTACTGTAAATACAGTGCCTTCATTATAGAGCTGTTACTTACAGGAACTGTTCTGTGGCAAACTAACAGTTGGTACTAGTAGTTTCCACACAGCTTTGACATCAGACACACTGTAATACCACGATTACACTTGCAGGAGGACATAGGAGTCCCAAGGCTGAAATAATACTGCACTTTATCTTCATCCAATAAAAGCTGATGGAAATAATTTGTCTTCTCTGAATTTACAGAGAGTAGTGAAGTAATGCACCAGCTGAGAAAGACAACATTCTTACACTATGCTAAAATAGTTCAAAGAAAAAAATCTGCTAAAGCATTAAAGCAGGGTTAATTAAAGATAAATGAAGTGAAGATGGAGCTTCACTACTGTGGTTTATATAGCATAAAGACAGGACACATAAAATGCAGAGTTGTCAGGCAGATAAAGTTGCTACCTCCTCAGTGCCTCTTTAAAATTCATCTTTTTTTCAGGAACTTAAATGGAAGCAGTGATGTGCCGTTTGCTCCAATCCGTCGTTTTTCTCTTCTGTTTCCTTGTTCCTTTGGCAGGAACAGGCATTTAGCCTCTGTGCCTCCTGTTTGCTGAGCCAGTGACAGCTCGCTCCGCAGAACTGCTGTGGGAGTATAACTCCCTGAGAGGACCTTAACACCCCGGAGACTCTTCCAGTGCAGGGCACAGCCAGTAAAGACAAAGAGGGAGAAGGGGATGGTGTATATACAGTCGATGTATACTCTGTGGCTCCTGCTGAAAACTCTTACAGGCGGACTGATAAATGTAACTTTTTTCTTTCTGCTAACAGCTCGTTGCTTGCAGGGATGTGGGCGTTCGGGAGGGGGAAGTGTGAGTTTGGGGTAAGAAAGGGGGAAAGCAGGAAAGGAAAAAGGAGGGAGGTAGGAGTTTTATGTTGTATCACACTGTGATGTGCTGTGATGAGTGTCTCAGACCCGACACTCAGCTCATACACAGGGTGATAACAAAAGAAGAGGCTGAAAATCAAAAAGATCTTGATCATAACAAACCTCCGCTGCTGATGTGTGATGTGAAACATTGTTAGTCATTTGTGAGATTGTTCCAGAAGATGTTTGGCACGCCAAGATGCCCACATTAGCCATGCAAGCATTAAAAGAGAACGACTGAAAGCTGAAGGTGTGTGGTACAACTTGTTATAGCTATACACAAAGAAATCACTTGAAATGTAATTTACTTGTTTGGTAACTGGAGCAGTTCCATCCTTTCCTTTGAAAGCAGATGTACACACCCTCCCTGCAGGCACAGAGCTAGCCACCAACTTCTTCAGACATTGATCTTTGGTTGAATGTAGGTTGTGATGTTGGGTGACCGAAATTCAGGACGTCTAATGCAAAAGTCAAGTTCAAGCAGAATACTGATGAAAGCTAATTTTGATATTTTGTTGGTTTTCAGTAACCATATACCAAAGTCTTCCAAGTGTCTCATGCTAACACCATAATATAAAATACTGACATTCTTTCGTGACCAAGACCCAACGTCTCCTAAACATCTTCTAAACATCATCTAAACATCTGCCTGCTGGGACTCATTTAAGTTCATCAATGTTGTCAACAATAATGTTGACTTTATGACCGTGTCTGAGTAGGTACTTAGATGAGTCACTGTGTGTGTGTGTGTGTGTGTGTGTGTGTGTGTGTGTGTGTACCCATGTTTGTCTTTTTTTAATCAGGATATCTGTTGAAGATACAAGAATTATAGAAACACTTAAGAGGGAAGGTCTCATGCGTACATACATGTCGAAGCTTCTTCAATGTGAAACTGTAATAATGCCAATGACTTTGTCGAAATGGAAACCAGTCTTTACAGAAACCAAGAAAAAAATTGTCATGACCAACTATTGCTTTTCATTTATGCAAAAAGTTAAAGGTAGTTTGAAGCCCAGGGGTTTCATAACAGTTATAAAGGACCATGAAATTCTACAGATGAACCTGAAACATGGAAATCAGTAACGTGATTGATAATGCATTTCAAAGCGCAGCACAAAAACATTTCATCTGCACAAAGATTTTGGTCAATTTGATCTATTGCACAATAATTTGTTGGTAGTAGTGATTTTCTCTTTTGTGTATATCTGTCACTCTCCACATATTGAGCAACAAGGGAATAAAGCTTGAGGGACAGGCGGCTTAATGAATGAACGAGCAACACGCTGCGTTGGTTTTCCACTTTGACTGACTTCGACTGACTTAATGGTCAACATGAACTGCAGGTGACTGCATGGGTGGAATATAAAAAGAATACCATCAAGTTGGACACATTCTATGAGCTCAAAACAATAGCTGATCTAGCAGCGTGCACAGCTGTTTTTTTTTAGAGAGTTACCCTCAATATGTCACTATTTTGCAAAACCTATGCACAGTGTTTCGTATTTACTCACTCAACAATATGTTGTTCTACAACATTTCCAGGCCAAACACAAGTTTACATCAGTCTTTTGACACATGAAATGAAATCTTAGGAATTTTTTACAAAAATACCTAGGGCGATGGGTTAAGGTGTGGGGGTGAAGTCACACATAGACTACCTGCTAGAGCAACATTTTATAATGTGACCTACAAGGGTATTACTTCTTTTACAATAACAAACTGAAAATCATAGTGTTGGGGCCCATATGTAAAAAAAAGAGCTGCCAGAAGGAGGAGATCAAATAAATCGCACCCCCTTTGGGAGAGAAAACAGATCTGAAGTTCTGAGGATAAAAACGTAGAACATGCCATACATGTCCGTGAAGCCTTAAACCAATTAGGGAAAAGTTCTGTCGTCACAAAGGCGGTTCCCAGTTGGCACTGCAGCGCCTGACTCAGAGAACTGCAGCCGCCTTGCTCCCGCGAGGTTTCAACGCCATGTGACATGATGATGTTCTGCAGCTTTGGTAAAGTTGCACAAGATTTCTAACCAGTATGCATTATTTTAAGTTGAGCATGCATCACGTTAAGTCAGGGCTGAGCAGTGCCACATTAAGTATGTGAGAATGAGCCTACAGTGTGCAGGGACATGCAGGTGACTGGCACAGGTGGGAGTTCAAAGGAAATGGAGAAGCTAAGGAAACAAGGCACGTGTGAAGATGTCAATACTTTGATATTCAAGAACAATAGCTTACTGTGCTTGAGTGGAACAAAAGCATGTGTCAGACAAAAAAATGTTTTACTAATTCAAAGAAAAGTCTGTATCTCTTGCAGTTTCCTCTGTTTTCCAGACCTTACAATACCACTCAACAGAGCAATATGGGCTGCTTTTCTTTCAGTTTTTTCTTCCATTCTTGTATTACCACTTTTTTAACATGTACATTGCTGCTGGTAAAGGAATTATGGTCTGGAGACTGTAAATGCCATTAAATACGGCAAGTCATTCAGAGAGATAAGAGAACCATGGCACTTTGCAAGAAAGTGGACCTAGAACTGAGAAGCACTTCTCCTGTAGCTGTCTCTCCAAGTGTTTTCAGATGCATTTTAATTCTGTGTGGGTAGCACACATGCGTAAAGGCACATTGTGGTCACTAAGCGGCTTCAACTCAAGCTGTTGGAAATTAAGAGCCTCACAAAAGGCACTGTGCTGCAGGTGGGCAGAGCACTTTCATCCCTGTAGGAAAGGCAAGGATTTGAACTGGAAACCCTGTGGTCACCAGCCTGTGGTCTCTATGGCTACCACAGTGCACACAAACTCCACAACTAAATGTGTGTGTGCTTGATGGGGGTGGGTGACAAAACATAACAAACCAGGACCCTTTACATCTGTCATTAAAAATCTGTCAGAGTGAGAGGGAAATCATCATAACCAAATAAAAACAAGGAGAAATAAAAAGCTTGCTTTGTAAAAAAATATATAAATCTAGGCCTGTTTCTAGCTTCATAACTTATTTGTTTCTTCATTTGTCAGTGTGCAGAAAAGTCACCGTGGGTGTTGATGAGATGTAAATTTGTAAACAAGATGACATGAATAAGACAACTTTGGAATTACCGGAAAGTGTATTTATCCACTTTTGCCTTGAATTTCAAACTGAATGTAAAAACTAATGACATTATTGTAACATGTCACTCAGTAATGTCTTATTTCCCTACCTATTTCCCCCATCGATAACAGTGCTGCTGTCCCTCTCTCGTCTCTCTTTTTCACCTTTTTTCCCCTCTCCTCCCACTCTCCACTTCTGTCTCTGTCACTTCTTCCACTTATTGTCGCCATCTCTGTGTCTCATTCTCACCCCTTCACTCCATCTGCCATCCCCCTCTCTTTCAGTCTGGGCTCTCTCTCTCTCTCTCTCTCTCTCTCCTCTCCCTCTCTCTCTCTCTCTCTCTCTCTCTCTCTCTCTCTCTCTCACTCTCACTCTCACTCTCACTCTCTCTCTCTCACTCTCTCTCACTCTCTCACAGACAGTCCTCATTAGCAGCAGCAGCAGTCTCTTTTTGCTCCCTGTTTGCAGCCAATGGGCCATTAGTCTGTTGTGTGCAGGGCAATAAATCGCATCAGGCAGGAACCCAAGCGCCCTGACTTCCTCTCCATGTTGGCCAATCAGGACAATTTGCTATGGTTTGGTGAACAGTGTGGATTCGGGAACAGTAGGCATGTTGCTCAACCCAGTAATGGTAAATGCAGTGGTATCACAGCCTCAGAGATGCAGTAACAAAAGATTTGTCTGAAGTATATGTTTATAATGTACGTCTCTTTTATTAACTCTACAGGCATTTTATGAGTGTACTATAAATCCCAAATATTGTACCAAAGACAAGCATCTCCACTAACTGAAAAAGCTTACAATGCATATTTTCTTAAATGCGGTTCAGACATTGACATTTATCTACCCACTGAAAATTTATAAAAAAAGAAAAAAATAGAAGGAAAATACAATTTTCTTTTAAATAGCAGTGAGTAAGTGGATACATTTGATATCCTTTGGTGCAGCACCACACGGGGCAGGGATGAATAACCAAATCAAACGTGCAGATTCCTTTTTGAGCTCGATTCCTCCTGGGTAGACAATTGGCACATAATGCTTCCAGTATCCACCTCTTAATCTGAGTCTGACAGCAGCTTCTCCTAGCTCTGCATACTCATAAACCCCGTGCAAACTACACACTGCCTGTGATTGCAAAACAACCTCAATTTATACCTCTAGCAGTGTGGGTGGTGACACATGTTTTCCCCTTGAGGCTTACCGTACTCATAAAGACCCACTGCACTGTTCTGAGACCATTCCACACTACTGACAAACCTGTATAGTGGACACTCTGCTCAACTTGCATGCTGGGTCACATAAAGACTAACTTCCTGGCACAAGCTGGTGCCCATGAGCGTGCTGTGTGCAGTTTACTTACATCACCTTGCAGGGTATTTCAGCAATGAAGTAGATGAAAACTTTTCAAACACGTGTCCCTTTCACTACAGTGGGGCTGCCAGTGTGCAGCTTTAATGATCCCTGTGGGGAAACCGCTGTTGCAGCAGCAAGTAGTTACAAGAAAGAAGAAGAGAAAAAAAAAAAAAAAGAGTGGAGCACAAGATAAGAAAAAAGAAAATGGATGTCACAAACACAGCACTTTTGACATCCAAAAGTCAGACTGATGTAAAAAACTGGGTTAGAGTGATCACATGAAAGGCAAAATAACAGCAGCAGAGAAGAACTTACTAAAAGAATGATTATAAAGGATCTCTGCCTTATTGAATCGAATAAAATGTTATGAACATTCAAAAAATAAATAAATATACAGTACACATACAAATATATGCATATACATTCATACATATATGTATATATATATACATACATACACTGGGGAACTGTCGGGTTTCTCTTTATAATATTGACTTGACCTTACCTTGTGCCTTGACATAATGTTTCTTATGATTTGGCGCTATACAGATAAAATTGAATGGAATTGAATTTAATATATATATATATATATATATATATATATCAACAGCCCACATCTTAAAATTTGTGAGAGGAATACGAGGATGTAAAAGAAGGTGTGCAGAAACGTGCTTACATTCACATTACGTTATACGGCAACAAAACCGCCAGTATAATGTGATTATTTTACAGCATGTAGCCTCTTCAACATTTACATGCAGACACTTTACATGCAGACATACATGCGTCACAGGGGAGATAGGTGTCCTTGTTGCAGCGTTGTGAAAATTCAGCGCTCACGATGCACTCATACTGTTAAAACATTCCAGAAAGGATGAAGGAGTGATACTTTGATTCGTGTATTGATTAGATGAGTATTTATTTATAATTCTACCAACTTATTTAATATCTACAGCGCATTTCTTGCCCTATCCTTTTCCAGTTTGCGTATTAGAACATTATCATAATGAATGTACAATGATCCAGGCAGTAACATCATCTAGCAGCAGAGAGCATGACTGGAGTACGAGGCAGCCTTTTCCCCAGTATCAGGACAAACATGCATGTACTTTGCTTCTCTGATCATACTGCTGCTAAGGACTGAGCTGACCTTTAAGGGCTGGGTAAGAGAGCAATTTGAATGTTTCCGAGACACTGCTACGGCTCTGGTCTCATTTCCATTCAGACTCAGTTACTCTTCAATGTTGAATGATGGCATAATTATGACTGTAGCGGTACAGATTGTGGGCAATGATTAATTAATTCTGTGTGTACAATATGCGTATTTAAATGTGTATTAATGTGCACAGTGCATCTGCATTTGGTAGAAATCCCACATGCTTATGTAACTATGTGGGGAAATTAATCTGAGAGGGTTTTGTCTTAATGTCTGTTTTATGTGTGTGTACACAAGTGAGAGGGAGATGTGAAGCAGTAGTCACACATCTGCAGTAAAATACTGACACAGAATCACCAAAAGCAGCGATTACACGTCCCACCCACTGCTGATGGAGAAACTGAATTAAAAGTGATGTACCAGACATTTGCAAGATCTGTCTGTTTAACAACTTGCATACTAAGAGGTGAGAACATGCACCAAATTCATCTGTGTTTCCATTGTAGGCCATTGAATACTGGTGGTGGAAAGTAACTTAGTATATACTGTATATTGACGTTCAGGTACTTGTAATTTATTATTAGTATGTTGGGCATCGGTATATTATCAATTATCGGCTATTAGAAATTTAAAAAAAAACATTAATATTACAAATATTGACATTTAATAATAACTATCATTAATATTAAAATTATCCTCGGGGACCACCCTATTCAGGGAAGAACAGCCAATACTGATACGGTCTCAAAATATACTATTGATTTGGAACTCTGATTAATAATTAACTCAATAACTTTAACCAAAATGACCAAATCAATAGTAAGTAAAGGTTGAAGATTTTGGAGTTCTGCAGAGATGAGGTGAGAAACATTCACTTTTGTGCAACCTTAAATAGACCAGCAGGTATAGATCACAAAGGTAAAACACATGTAGCACCCCAACACTCTATACCCTGCTTAAGTGGCTTCACTCACCTTAAACTGGAATGATGGGTGTTGGGTTCGGTTTTCTAAGGTAGCTACCACAAAGGTTTACCTGTTTTGTGTGAACTGATTAATGTTCTACTACTAACTACATAACTTGTCAATCTTAGCAGTACATTTATTTGCATCAATTATGCTATATTGTAAATAACTGACCCCAGACAACTCTCTGGAATGAAAATGAACAGAAATTTACTGTCGCTTTGTTTATAACATTTAACAATACTAACCCATGAAATTGAAATGAAACACAACAAAAAACCCCCAAAAGAAACACTAAACAAACAAGAATCGATAACATACAAAATAATATTAAATCACATTATTTTTTACCAAAATTTGCAAATCAATTAATAACTCTACAAACAATACTAAACAAAATACCATGAAGATTAATGAATCAATTAATAGCTTTAAAAATAATATTATAACATAAAATAATATATAACATCCTCACCAAAATTAGTGAATCAATCAATTACCTGAAAAATATTAAAACAAAAATACTCTTATATACCAGAATATCAACATAAAACTCAAATGCCCTCAGATTTTTATGGGAAATAACCCTCTTTTGTCCACTATTCCCCTATGGCAGACTCAAAAAAATACTCACTTCAATACTAGAATCTACAGAGGGCCCACACACAGTCGCGCGCACACACAAAATAAAGGAAACGCTGCTGGCCTGTCGTGTGATGCTCAGGTGTGGTGCAGGAGACAAAATCCTTAGCCTCAGCAGGTCAAAGCACGGAAAGTTCAACTCACAGTTTTGGCGGTAGTCCTTGAGAAACACGTCTCAGTCCGATGACAGAAATTGGACGACCGCGTCAGGATACACACAAACAGTCTTTTCTGGTCAGCAAGTGCGTCCTCTGGCCTTGCGACTCGCAGACTGTAGCTTGGCACAGCCACACTCCAGAGTTCAGTCCGATTAGCAATGGTGTCCTCCGGTCTTGCGACTAGCACACTTTAGCATAGCACAGACACACTAACAGAGTCCTGTCCGATTAGCAATGGCTTCCCCTGATCAAGCGGCTCGCCGGCTTCAGCTTAGTACAGACACACTCGTACGATATGCTCACTCCATTTAACTGTGATTAAACAAAACATGTGTTGTCTACCACTGTTCTTCTCACTCTGTTATCTTTTTCTTCTCGGTGTTTTTTCTTCTCCCCGCCCCTACCATGCCCGTGACCAATTACCACAGGTGACACCAAGTGATGCCTAGGATAACCAATCAAACAGAGTAACCGAAACTAAAGGCACAATTTGTGTTTTTTTTATTGTTTAGCAAGGTTTGCTGTAATTGTTTAGAACTATTAATTTAACTACCAATTGAACTATTCATACCCTATCTCACCTATGACTAAATTATCTTAATCTCGCAGTTAAATTTTTTTGTTTAATTTATTAACTAAATTACTTTATTTTAAATTATTTTATTGTCACTTTATTAGGAACTAAATTGTTTTAATCCCTTACTTTTACACCAGGGCTACACACACAATACCTAATTTAGTGAAATGTACTATCTACAATATATGTGGCTAAATAACAACCTAAACAGACATAGTAACAACAAAGCACGGTGGATCCATTAATCAAATCAATACATGTACATTGGAAAAGATTAAGTCCTCTGCTTAGCTGTGCTGTGCTGTGCAATGCGTAGTTAGGCCCAGTCAACATTACCCAGTCCATGGAGGTCCTTTCCGGTGTGCTACTTTGTAAAGTCCAGTGAGCTGCAGGCTTGTGTTGCTTCCTGGTGGAGTATTGGCTTGCCTGGGCTGTGTAGTTTCTACTATATGATAGCTGTTCAGACTCAGACAGTGGCTGTTATATATAAATAACTGGTGGTTTCCAACCTTTCTGGCTGTGACATCTTACTAGTTTGGGCTCATTGTCAGATTGAAGATGCCAAAGAATTGTTTGCAGCTCCACTCCCTCTCTAAACCTCTCTCTTGTTTAATTTAAATAACTGTTCAAGGCCAAAACAAGTAAGAGTTTCCAATATTTCACTAATAAGCAAGATTAGAGAAAAATCTTAATAATGAAAACATATTTGTGTAGCAGAACCTTCTACAATTAATCACCTCAGGACTGCTCAGATTTATCTTGTGATTGTGATCTTGTGACTTTTTCAGAGGGCCCCAAATTAGCTCTACTTTCAACAGCCACAACACAAAAATGCTTATAATATCGTTATAACATGTCAGTCATATGGCACATGGGTCTGTAGAACAATACTCTTACTTTGATACATTAAGCGCATTTTGTTGATAATACTAGAGTATATTTACATTGTCCTAGTACTGTATTGTTGTGTGATACTCGTTGTCTCTTACATGAAAACTGAGCTAATGAGACTTTGAAGCAGCTCAGAGCTAAATGTTGTCTTATATCCCAATAAAATAGCATCCAACCTACTTAATTTGATTTATTTTCTGTTGAAACAGGATGTCAGAGAAGGACATAATGTGACCTTGGCAGTGTAAAACAAAGGGGAAATTGGTTAGGTGGAGAGGGTTTTATTTGAAGGGTGGGGCAGAGGGGGCAGCATGGTTCAAAAATCTGTGGTTTTACTGTTGTTCACTTGTCTTTTTAGATTGAGAGTCTGACAGTTTTGTTTATGAGATTGTGTTTATCATGGAAAATGTACACAAAATTTTCTACTATAACTAACAATAGCAGCTACATAATGTGTGCATATTGTTTTTTGTTTTACATGTAATACTAATACATGTAATATTTCACTTTCACAGTACAAGGTGGGGAGGGCAGGGAGTTCCAAAAGATGAGAGATTCTGAGGTCTTGCATTTTGCTCCCTGTGCCTTGTAAAAGGTTATGTGCTTCCCAGTCGGCCTCTGTTAAAAAAAAAATCCAAGCTTTTGTGTAAAACCATCATACTGTTTACAAGTAGGTGTATGTACAAAGAATGGAGAGGGGAGAATGGAAATGTCAGAGAAATGTCAAATGCCTGCTGGCTCTGTCCGTTGTATTTCTCTAGCTGAAATGTTCTCTCCAGGGAAGAGGGTCCCGGGCAGGGTGACTGTGGTGGTCCAAGGTCACACTTTCTGGTGACTTTGAACAAAACCACTACTTATGTGGTATGAATGGAGCAAGTGGGAAATAAATGAACAGGTGAATTAAGGGGTTAAGCAAGGAATTTATAAATTAATGATTAAAGAATGGACAGGGAAATACTGCAGATGGTTCAAAACAGTGAAGGGATTGATAGACTCATGGGGGAAATGATTGATGGGTGGATAGATAGATGAAAGAGTGGATTAAAGGATGAATCAGTGGAATGGCTGACAGCTAAAAAGAAGACTATTTATGAATGGGCAGATAGATGGATGGATAACTATGTGGAAGGATAGGGTTACACAAATGGACAAAGGATGAATTGATGACTAATTTAGTGGATGGATGGATGGATGGATGGATGCATGGATGCTCAACTTAATGGCTGAATATAAGTACTGTGGGATATGAACGGAAGTTAAGGGATAAATTAATGGGTGAAGTTCATGGATTGGCACATGGAAGATGGATGGATAAATGGATAAATGGATGGGTGGGTGGTTAAATGGCAATTTGTGCATAAATGATGGACAACTGCATAATTTTTATATTAAGTGAATGGATAAATGTAGAAGAGAAAGATAACCCATGAAATGTTTATTGATAATACAAAATTGCGGGGCTAATTAATGGATTGATAGATATTTTTTTTGGTGGATAAAAGAATGGTTTAAAAAAAGTGATGGACAAATACATGGACAGAATACTCATGGACACAGTGTGAGTAAATATTACTAAATAAACTATTAAATTGATGGGTGGTTGATGGAACAATGAACAAGTGAATATAGCTGTGTGTTAGAGGATAGAAATTTTTTTCATCTCATACACACACACACACACACACACACACACACACACACACACACACACACACACACACACCACACACACACACACAAACACACAAAGTGCCTCTCCACACACCCCTCTCATTACCTCCACCCCTTCCATTGGCGACATCCAACGCCAGTGAGAAATTGCCTGTCTCCACTCTTTTGATTTGCTTGTTTGTGGGGTGCTAATTTATGGCTTAATCAATTATCCATTAAAGCCTCTTTCACATAAAGACTAGTGATGGTAGTTGCCAGCAATACTGTTGTGCTTAATATGCATTAGTGTGCCTATCATCCCCCACTTCCCCCGTTATCGTTAATGGGCTGAGGCAATGTTCCAGTTTTTATTATGTGTCATGCATCTGTGGATTTTTCTCCCCTTCGTCTTGCTTAATGGCTGAACTGAGGCACAGCACTACGCTAAATACTGTATGAGATCTCCATTGTAAAGTGACATATCATTTATTGCAGTACTATCACAACCACTTAAACTGCCAAGAACAACTTCAGTTGTTCTGTAACTGAAGTTCGCCAGGTTTGCATATCACAGGATTGTTTTGCCATGATGCTGGGTAACATTTCAGCTGACCCTCTTTGACTTCAGCACAAACCAGTTGTGTGGCATATCAGTGACCTTCAAAACATCTTATCTTAAGTCTTAGCAAGCTGTTCCACCTTAAGGGAAGGGCACATTAATCAACAATAATCAGGAACAATTTATTAACAACATTTAGCCCGAGTAATGATATAGCTGGGATGCCCAGCGGGGTCTGGGGTAGTCACTTGGCCCTACAGAGCCTGGGGGCACTGCCATAGATGACTTTGGTTTGGACCCATTTTTACAGGTTAAGTGCAGTATTGGGTTGTAATTTGTATTCAGTATAAATATAATGAATAAACATTAAGGTTAAGTATCACTTGTGATTTTACAACTTCAGCCATGCATTGATTATATGTGATAATTTTGTCCTTACTTCATACACACCAACCACTTGTGTGGTGCAGAAGCATTTGACTGAGTCAGATATAAAACAAAGTGAAACAAGGTGCCTTATATTAAAAATATTTCTGAGGGCTGAGTTAAAGACATCACAAAATACAATTCTACCTAATCACCTCAGAAAACAAAGAACCAATATTATGTTTGCAAGCTAGCTAATTTCTACTATCTACTATCCACGTTGAGTTATTTTATGACATTTTAGAGATTTCTCCCAAGGAGCAGGCATTTAACTAAAGATTTGTCAACTTAGCTGGCCAGGAAATGCCAACAATGACCCTGATTTGCTCAGTTATGTCTCCAGTCAGGAAAAGGGCCGGGCACTTTTGAATATCCCAAGATAAGTAATTACACTTTTTATGGTGTACTTAAGTACTGTCTTAGAGAGTACGAGAGAGTTTTGATCTAAGATTATTGTCTCAAAAAATTTGTCACTTAATGGGTCTTGGCTATTGGGCCTGCATAAACCAGATGGGGTTAGGCTACAGGGCAAAAAAATGTTAGCACTTGTCAGACTCAAACCTTAATTAAGTTTGTAGCAGACTGACAACCAAATAAATCCACGTGCTCAGTTTTGATCTCAGTTTTGTTTCTTGTTTTTAGTGGTAAGAGAATATTTTTGGAAACACAGCCTCAAATCATTTTAATATTTGTAAGAATGAATATCTTTCATCATGTACGGCATGTTGAAAACAACTCTCACAGAGACCTGCTGCTTTCCATTCTACCCGTCTAATCAGGGAATGAATTACTCCCCGGAAGCCAGGTGAATGCTATTACGTACCTGGTGGGGTAGAAAACCAGCAGCACTCTCAGTCCTGAAGGCCAAGATTGACAACCAACCAAAAACTCTGAATGTAAACATGTAGTAATGTGCAGGGCATTGTGTGCTTTTATATTTCCATAATACTTATGTTAATACAAGTTTTACATGAAAATCACCCATGTATTAAGAAGACCAAGGTTTTTGTTCATATTATGGGATATCGCAGAAACACTGGCACACTGGTCCATTCGTATAAAGGAAACATTTTAATGAGTAAGACTATTGAAAAAGGACATCCACAAGGATGAATTTATGTTTCTCTATGTGCAGAGCCGCAGTTCACAACAGGCATATTTCAGCACTAAGCTGTCATCAGTGTTTACACTCTTATGGTGATAGACTTAGCACTTAAAACATGCACCATTGTTGACTGCTGCTATGCACATAAAGACGCATTAAATCATGCTTTTGCAAGTGCAGACATCCTCTATAATATCCATGAGTCTGCACCTTTTTCATATTCATTAGGTTTAGAGTTTAAAGTGCCAGTCTTTTGTGTAACATGTTAATGAGAAAATATTTCAATCCTGACTCATGCAGCAGGGCTGCAGCTCTGTCAGTTAGCATTTGACTACCTGAGCTTCAGAGCTGCTTGGATTCAGTTAAAGCATTGTTTTCTTTGGTTGATCACACAGCTGCATGATTAGTACAGGAGCAGCTTCACTAACTGAGCTGAACATCCTATCCTAAGAGGAATGCCTTGTGATGGTCTACTTGAAACTGAGCATGTAGTTTATCTGTTTCCTCCGGCAAATGATGAAATATATGTATAAAAATGTTTTTCTCAAGCTTTATTGATGGCAGTTTGGTATGTCAGTCTCTGTGTTGTTTGAACACTTTGGGCCGTTTGATAAAAATAACATGACATTTGGGACAGATATTCATGGAGGATGAATGTGAATGACTGGTTTTTCGCTTTAAGGACAATCCACAGACCTTGTTGTCACGGTCAACAGTTGTCATAGGGACCACTTATTTCTGTAGAAGGTTAGCATGATCATGGCAATCATAAATATATGTGAAGCAGACAAGAACAGTTATGGCATCCATAATAAGTCATCATGGGTGCCCAGGTTCGGTTACCTGATCCACAGCAAACGTGTGGAGAACCTACCTGAAATTGACAAGCATAAATAAACTTTTCTAAAGCAAAGAGACTGGATCCAAAAGTAACCTAGGAAGTCAGAATAGATCCAAAATAGACCTGAGGATAATTAGAGAGAACACCAAGGCCCAATTACAACGCCCCCCAAAGGCCTGAATCCTCACAGACTTAATTGAATTCAGCTGGTAAGAGATTGAGTGCGAGAGGCTGCAAGAGCTTGAAATGGTATAAATAGGAATGGGAAAGCACTTTGCAACATATAACTTTACCTTGAGGACGCCACATACATGGATGTGGAGCGAGACATGATGATTAACTTCAGGATGTTGACGTAACGCTCTTCTAAACATTTTGCACAGGGGGCCTCATGTACAAACGTTGCTTACGCACAAAAATGTTGTGTACGCCATCTGTCACGTTCATCATCGGATGTATCAAGAGTGAAATGAATGAGAGAAATTGTATTCCTCCACCTCCATGAAGTATTTGTTTATGAGTTTGCTGGACATGTGAACTGATTGTAAACAATAATAAATCCACTTGTATGCAATTAAATAAGTGGACATAAAATCATGTGCAAAAGGATGCAATACATAGCTTAATAATAATGGCAGCTTTGACCTTATTTGAGGACATAGAGAATGGTAGAATTAGAAGGGAACAGGTATTTACAGAGCACGCTGATTTTTAAAAAAAAATTTTGGCAAATGATGATAACTGGCTATCCACTTGGAACTGTGCGCTGCTGGGTCCAGTCTTGGAGAGGGACACAGCGAGGAGTCACACATTAGCCTACCTGTTCCCATTCAAGTGCTTACCACTCTGGGTTTCTTGGCAACGGGGACATTTCAGACTGCCAGTCATCCTTCAGCTACGCCATTCAAGTTGTATGGGACGGGATCATCTGTATGTCAGCCAGGTACATAATGTTCCCATATGATGTGGTTGACCAGGTTAATATTAAAGCGCAATTTGAAGCCAGAGCCAGTTTCTCTAATGTAATCGAAGCGATTGACTGCACACACGTTCCTGTGAAAGCACCGTCAGAGGATGAATTTGCCTATGTTAATAGAAACCATTTTCATTCTATCAACGTGCAAATAATATCTGATGCACAAATGCAACTGACTAATATTGTGGCAAAGAGGTCCACGATTCATCTTTCCTAACAAACACCGTGGTTGGGAACAGGCTACAAGCTGGCAGGGTGCGCAATGGGTGGCTTCTTGGTAAGCAATTAATTTTTAGCTGGAAATCTCAATTTGAAGAACAGAGACAGATGAAAAGCAACTCATGTTTAATGCTGTACCTCTTTTAAGTGAGGAATCATTTCATTTAAGGAAACAGAAATCTGTCATTAAGAGCCAAAAAACAAATAAGAAGACTTAGAAAGGCTTTTTTTGCCAGGATCATTTTTCGAAGTTTTTTTTTCCCTCTGTGAAGACAACCCCAGAGAGACGAGGGAATTTTTTTTTTTTTTTTTTTTTTTTTTTGCTTGCCCTGAAAGGCAAGTTGTTTGGGCCCTTTGGAACCACTGGACAGGTGGTGTGGGGTAGTGGATGGCCCTGGAGCAGAGGTACTGTGCCCCTCGTCAGACTCCTCTGCAACATCTGATGAGGAAGGAGGATGAGGAACAGCTGTGGCGATGATGTTCCAACGGCTGAAGGGAGTCGCTCTGCTCCATAGCCGTGTGCATTGCTAGATAGCCCAGTTCGTGGCTGTCACCTCTCCACCCTCCTTCCCTGATCTGGTCCGTGGTAATATCAAATCCTGTGTAAAAGGTGTAAAGGAAAAACAAGGCTGAATTAACGCATTACAATTTTTGATAAAACCTTGCTGATTATTTATAGGACTGGAGCCGGACAAGCCATCAAGATTCACTATAAGTCTAAAGTAAACCCCCCCCCCCAAAAAAAACAAAAAAAAAACACACACACACACACACACCAGTTCATAACAGATGTGTTGGCTCTGGGCATTGTGATACTTACTCGACCCTTGAACACAAGCATTTCTGTCACCAGTAAAATGAGATTCACACCCCACATTGTTCGCTCCCTGTTTGCAGAGAAAACAGTAAGGGTGTTAGATCAGATCTGCTGAAAGAATGTTTGGAGTTCATCATGTCATCATAGGAAAAACAACTACACAGAGCTCTGGCTATGTCAAACCAGTGAGATTTGTGTTTATACTTGTATGAACATGTAAACGAGGGTTAATTCCCTATATGCTTGTTTGTTAACCGTTCTTCTTCTTTCTTCTTCTTTGGTGACACAGGATTTAAGAATCACCTCAAAAAACACATTTTTCCCCTTGCAATGACGTGATCGGAGTGAGTGAGTCTGTTTGAATCCGCTCAATGTTTAAACATATCGACACATGGAGCTGAGACGCAAAGCAACAGAATGGGTTCCAATAGTTCCAATTTGGGTCGGGTTCTGGTTTGTCTTTAGAACTACTAACCAAGTGGACCTGTGAAGACCTCTACTGTGCATTCATACATTTAACATCATGGACCCTGATGCACTTGCAGGATACATTCATAATGACAAATGTTCCTTCAAGCCACTAATTTCTACACTATTACTTGATTTTATTGATGCGCCCTCTATCACACCAGCACCCTCTTATTACTGGTAGTTGGTCAATAAGGGCTATTGACCTACAACTTTACCCCACACCTCTCATCTGCCATCCACTTGCCAGATTTGTCACAGATGACCAAGTACTCACAGCATTACCACTCACCACTCAGGATGTCTGGGCAGGCAGAGAAGGTCTGAGGACAGTGGACACACTGTGGGGAAAGGCCTGGTAGGAAGCAAAGAAAAGCACAGCAGACATGACATGACAGTCTTCCCTAAACTCCATATGGGATATTAATGTGAAGAGGCACTGTCATAGCCTCTGACTTTCAAACTCACTTCAAACAGACGGAATAATCTGTGCTGGAGTAGTATTAGCTCATGAAATGTATAATAAGTTGGGGATTTTGAACAGGGAACCAACAAGAACACTGAACACTTCCATAAACAAATGTAAACACACACAAAGACAGTCAGAAAAATCACACACTCAGGTACTTATATGTATCTGTGTGTCATTTGTTGTATGGTATGTCATTTGTACATAAGTTTGGCCAAAGGATTTGTAAAATAAAGTGAGTCTTTAGTAATGGAGACATGCCACCAGTGTGAAACAAAGTCTGAAGGACTTTCAGTATTTAAGTCAGAGTATTTAAGAATGGTAAATACCAAGAATGTTTATGGTGTCCTTCAGACACCAATGCAGGGCTGCAAATATGTAAAGAAATACACAAATGAGGTACTAAAAAGTGTGCATACAATCTTGTGTCAACCCCACCTCTAAAATACACCGTACTAAAATACACTCACAAACACCTAAGCATCACCGTCCACACAATATGATATCTTTGCATCTTCCATCTATCATCTGAGGTGAGACAGAGAGGCTGCTGTCTCCTCCCCAGTGCCTGTGGTGTCACCACTTATTAAGATCCAATACCAGGTTCAGGGAGAACTGGGGGAGATAAGGTGAAGAGGTTTTAAGAGGAGGTGTAGTTGATGGATGGATGGGTTGCTTCTATAGGGGGCCCCCATATCCCCACATTTTTAGCACTTTTTATGGATGATAAGGCTCAAGTGATAAATAAAACAAGGGCTGGGGCCAAGCTTCTACCTATTTAATGTTGCTGAATTGGTGCTAGCTGATGGAGGCTGGGGAATGACCTGATAACCTTACATATCAGCTGGTGTGGGATGATGAGCTTGGAAACATAAACCGTTTTTTATCCAGGTGCAGCTGTTTGTCATGGTGTGGTGGGTCCCAGCCATGTGTCACTGAGGCCCAGAGGTCTGCAGGTTTTCACTCCTATTAAACACTGCAGGCAGGAGCGCATAACCACTGAATGATACACGTGCACCTGCATGGCACATGGATAAGCTCTGTTGCTGATGTGAGAAGTGACATACCCTTAAACTCAAAGGCTTGCATTGCTCTTCTGTAGTTACAAGACACTGAAACTCTTTCTTCCTGCTACAGTCACAGATATGTAATTTTAGCCATGCCAGTGGTGTGTGGCACAGGTCTGTTGGTCGGTCAGTCCGCCAGTTTGGTCCAGACTGAGATATCTCAACAACTATTTAATGAATTGCCATGACCTGATTCGGTAGCACCACCAGCAGGTCAAAGTTTTAAATTATGCTGTGAAAATCTCAACCTGTACTTGATGGGTTGTGATATTTTGTACATTCAACATTCTCAGAGGATGGATCTTAGTGAGTTTGGTGATCCCAGACTTTCCCTCTAATGCCACCATGAGGTAAGTGATTCTGAGTTAAATTATCAGATGGCAATGAAATGTGAAAACAAATTCATGTCCCCATAATAACTTTGTTGATCACTGAATTTTCATCTAGTGCCATTATTGGGTCAAAATTTCACTCTGTCCTATACATAGGTTTATGACCATAGACCTACAAAACTAATAGCATTCCCATGACCTCTGTACTTGGTGTTTATTACTAATTAACAAACATTAATTAGTAAAAACTATAATTGTAAACATAGCGTGTGCTCATAGCCTAAACTGCTCTCCGAAAGTTTGTCATAGTCTAAATTGAACAGAGACATAAAATTTTAATTGTGTCTGAGGTCTGCAGACAAGACAGTGGCCTATGAACTGTTGTATTTGAATGAAAACCTGCTATTCAGAATGGTGTGTGTCCTTGTGTGTCCGGAGCTTACATGTGTGTTAAACAGTGGGGAAGAATGCAGCCGAGGCCTTCACACAACAGGGTGAAACGGCTCCTATTATCCTCACTGTGACTGCCTCACAAGTGTGTGTATGTGTATCACCGCTGGGTGCCTTTGGCCAAGAAATCCTCCTCACGTTGGAGACAAAGAGCCCCAACAAGCCACAGCAAGGCCCAATCATCACCTTGAATGATACAGGAGCTAATCTTCCTCTTGTTTCAGAGGCGGGACTAGAATAACACTGTCATTTCCTTTATTTGGTTCATTTTTCATAGCTTTAACTCCCATAAGAAACAGCATAATTACAGACACACTGGAAAGCCATTATGCCAAACAGCTCGCTGTACTGTAGCATTTTCTCCTGTACCTCCCCTTAATTTGAGCTCGGCTTCGTCTCACTGTTGCTAATGATGATGTAAAGGGAAAAGAGAGGAGACACGGCAAGTTAGTTGCTTGTATGCCTCCATGTGTGTATAGTCTCAAACATCCCTGTCTCAGCTCCAGGCCACACACAGTCATATCACTGGAGGAAAATCAGATTTGATGTGTAGCAAATGAATGAAAAAAAAGTAAGAACTAAAAACATAGTCACAGTTAAATACTATTCTAGCCTTCAGCAGTCACTGATCATGCCGGCGTGATCAAACCAGTGGTCAAAATAGCCCTTAGACTGCTAAGTGCTAGACAACATGTTAAGACATCTGTCTTAACTTAGAACAAATGTAAAATTATTTTCATAGGTCTTTTCTTTCTCTTCAAAACGTTGAAAGTTATTCAGAGTTTTATTTTACCCATCAATGAAGTACAGAAAGAAGACATTAGGACGAGGGAGATGTAATCAGTACCAGCTCTGGTTAAACCACTGACAACAGAAGAAGGAGCAAAAGAGGAAGCAGGGGGAAGAAGAGAATGAGAGGGAATGAAAGAAAGACAGAGTGTCAGGTGAAGATAAAGCTAGTCTTCCTCCCTGATGTAAAGTTGTGGCCACTGAGAAATTATTACTCAGTGGAGTCAGATGCAATCTTTTAATGCCTCGCTTTCCAGGGCTCCACAGGTGGACCCACACACACATACACACAGCGAGGAAGGACAAGAAAGGGTACGGATACAAGTCTTAACATGCAACAATACGCTGTCCCTCAGATCTTTGGTCGATGACCCTGAATACAACTACTGTGTAGGCACCACGCATTAGTACCATCTGTCAATTATTCCCACACACATATACACGGACACACACAACACACACTTGTCACTACAAACCTCAGTGTAAGAGAAGGCCAGTGAAATGAAGTGAAAAATCATTCAGCTGTGATCAGATGCTCTTTCATAGCACAACACTTCCTCATAGCTCATTTTTAATTCATGTTTTTAAAAGTCCAGGTACACTGATGGCAAACTGCATTGGTTTAAAAGTCGATCCTTGTGGTGTGCTCTTTTCCACCCTTTCCTCTGTCTTGGTTCTTATCAGGCAACGCCCCCGTCAAAGACATCTTTTTTTTTGTGTTGCCATGGAAACTGTGTGGGCATCTCTTTCAAACAAGATAACAGGAGCAAAAATAAGAATGTGAAAGAGAGAGGTGTGTGTGGTAGAGAGACAAGTGTGTGTTTGTGTGTTGGTGAGAAAGCTGTGTGTGTGAAAGAGGGAGGGTCAGAAAGGAGACAATGAGAGTCAGGAGGGAGGAAGAAATCAACCGTCTGTAGTGGCTCCTGTGTAAGTGGACTGTATGTGCAAACACTGAAACATGACTGACTCACTGGCTATGCTGCCATCCAACTGTCATGAAAGTGTTATGCCAGTCTTTCAGATGCTGTAAAAACTTGAATTATGTGAATAAAAGGCTTTTCCATCTGCCAAAAATACAAATGACTGGTACTTTTTATGTGGGGAGAAAATATTTTTTGCTTTCCTCTTGAGGTACATTTACTTTTTCTACAAACTGACACTTATGATCAACATCTATTACATCAATATTTATTTGTGTGGTTATGCATAGTAATTATATTTATATGGGCACAGATGCCAACCCTGTCAATCTGCTGCCCCTTACATTTCTGACATTGTGTATGCCGGGTCAGTCTATAAGACACCATTATACAGCCCGGGGAAATACAATAATTTATACTGGGAAAAGTTGGTGGGTCCATCTTTGGCTGCCCCATTTATTACATGCAAATTTCTGTACGCTACCCTGCAGGCATAAGTGGAAAAGCCAATAAAAAAAAGCCTGCCGCTGCTCATACACTATAAAACTTCAAACATGAATTTAGTTGAATCAGTTAATTGCCATTAACCCAATGTAAACTCGATGAATTTCAGGTTTCTTCAACTTAAAAATTCTATTTTTTATTTTATTCTATTTTATTTTAGACTTATAAACATGAATTCACTTGACTTGAAGTCTTTTTACTTTATGAGTTGAACTTGAACAAATAGTTGAATGAAAGTACTGCTGGGAGTTCACTGTTCGATGTTCTTAACTCACTTTTACATTTTCAAAACTTATAAAACAACACGGAATTATTCAAGCTAATTCACATTTAAAGCTGGAACGAAAACATTTTAAAGTTGTTGCCACATCTTAAACATCTTAAATGCTGAAGTGCATTGGATGACTTGATGAGTCACACCAAAAACATAGCTATTCAGTGAATAGCAAAGTTTTAAATGGACTGTGTTCAGAACAGAAGTTTCCCAATCAGGAATAAAAACAAAAAGGCAGATAGAAATCTAATTCCCTAATACATAACAGCATTGTTATTCAAAAAAATACAACTGTTTTGTACAAACAAATGACTGGTACACAAAATGTGATCCCATTTCTTCAACAATGAAAACAGAATTAAGTTGTTAATATTCTTTCATGTCAATAGGTAACGTGTGGCATGCATATTTTCCCAGTGTTCTTCCAGCCAAATTAGGCCTGTGAAAAGGACATGGTTGCTGCAAGTCTTATAATCCGAAAGTGTTAAATCATGAATACATACTCTGAGTCTTGATGAGCTTAAGAAAAGCATGGTAATATAAAGGTTATAATAACAGCACCTTTGTGGTCTGCATGGGCTGAGTGGCCTGAGGGAGAGCTTCATTCAGCCTGAATGATTTCCCTAATGGAAACCCAGCTCCTAACTCAGTGACAGAAGTCAATATATGGGAGATGCCCAGCATTACAGCCTTCTACTGGTTATTGAATTGCAGAGGAATAAGTACTTTGCATGTGCACCCTAGCATTAGTTGATGAGGGAGCCATTTCTCTGCCTTGGAAAATTTTGAATGAAACCTACAGCTCTGAAAAACAGGCTCCTCTTACCACTGGATATGAACTCTGTCTCCCACTTCCCTCAGAAATGCTTCATGGATTAGAAATATCAACAACCTTACACTATGTGAGTCCTTTGGTACAACAAACCCTTTGTAAGCCAACCCATCAGGTCAGAGGAGCTAAAGGTTGAGGGTCACTGAATCCCGCAAGGGGCCATTGGCTTTGAAGTGACATCAGATGATAGTGGATGATAGTGGCGATAGGTCATAAAACGGGATTAAAGCACAGAGCAAAGGCATCCCACTCGTCATGACTGCCATGTGATGAGCATCTCAGAGGCTGATCTACAAGTCAACAGGCACTTCATTGCAGCAGGTCAGAACAGTGCAAGTGCCATACAACTAATCTCAGTTTCAGTGTTATCTATGAGATATAACAGGAGAGCTGCCTTTGTCATGGAAATCAGAGTGGGACTGCACTGCACCGCAGTTCCCCTCCCTACATGAAAAAAATCATACAATTCAAACAGAGATGGGCTTGGGGCTATTTTTTGACTTGTCCGATACCATTGTTTGGGCACAGTAGAAGGTTCCTTTTCTGACACTCAGTGGTTTGTGAGTCAGAAAATGACAGCCCTATCAGTAAGACAGTATCATTTGTCTGTGCCTTCCAAAATCGTAACAAAAGTTTTCACACCCTTTCCCATTTTGACTGGTACTGAATGGTGTAATGTAACTATGCTATAGTTAAGGTTTGGTTAGGTTTAGGCAAAAAAAAAACAAAACAAAAAACAAACAAAAAAACAAAAGGGAAAGATTATATTTTGGGTTAAAATAAGTACTTCTTTAAGGCACCTTTGTCATCTTGGTTACAATAATAAATGTGACTAAGGTTGTGAAACTATTGTGATTGTGCTTTAAAAGAAGCAAAGAAAGAAAAAAAGAAAGAAAGAAAGAAAAAGAAAAACAAACAAACAAACAATCAGTTGGAAAAATGGGAAACAAACACTTTTGTCCCATGTTACAGTCTGGTGTTTTGTTGACCCATCCGTCCCCCTTGACCAAGTCCCTACATGGACTTTGTTGCTCCATAATATCATCACATGACTTCCTCCTTTCCTCCTGTCATAATTACTGTGGCCGATTCTTCTTGTGACAGGCAGAGGGTAAAGTGGTGGTGTTAAGGTGGAGTTAAGTAAGGGCAAGACAAAAGCAGTCCTTGAGGGGAACATATCAAACTTAGCCTACAGAAATTTAACATTGTGACCACATGCTAATATCCTCAGTTGTTATATAATATAGTGATGGAAATTCAGTGTCAATATGAGATAGATATAAGTTTTTATTCAAATATTTTATGCCATATGAGCATGGAAACCCAAGGCTAAATTTAACACCAAGGCTATAGACAGACCTGCATTTGGCAAGTTTGCATTCTTCTTGAGGTGATTCTACCTGGTTGGCAGCTTGTTTTCTGCAGTGCTGCTGCCTGGTTGACAGGTTGTTTTAACTCAGTCAACTATCCTAAGAAACCTTAGCTTTAGCAAATATAACGTTATAGATTTTGGCAGGTTAGCCATACTTGTTGCTATAAAATGTTTTAAATTTAACTATAGGTTGTTTAGCGACACAAAACATTTCAGAAAAGCATCAAACCAAGATTATAGGTGGCTTAAGCAACATTCATTGAGATTGTGAGTGTCACAGAAAATAAACAGACCACAGTGTGGATATTTCACAACCATAGTTGGAGCAAAATGGTTGTCTCTTGTTTGTGGGACCCAGCTGCTGTGCAGAAGCCATCTCAGCTGTACAGTAGCTATAAATAAACCAGCATACCATGCTGATACCTGAATGTCACACCACAAGTGCACAATATAGGATTTTTATCATCCAGGCAACAGAGATGGCCAGGTATTTGTTTAATCTCATCTGGATTTGAGGGCGTTGCAATGATTTGTTTTCGTGCCTTTTTCTACAGTATCATTTGAGCTCCCCCTCTGTGATGTCTGTGCTGCACTAAACACATCATCACTTTGCTTACTGGTGCAGATTGTTATTTTACCAGAAGATGGAAAACCACATAATCAAATGTGGAGGCAGCATTGTATTTTCATACTAATTACACTTCTTGTGTACTGCTTTGTTTGTTGCTGACAAAACAAACGATGTTGGTATGCACTGAAACATATACTATTACCCTGTAACACTGTCATTCTCATAATGGCATGGAAGTGTTAGTGTTAGTGAGTATCAGTGTTGTTTGTATGATCAAAGTCTGACACTGCTCCCGTACTACCTGTATTTACATATATTTCTCATGTGCTGCACATTACAACATAATGTGTTTACTTCAAGTTTGAGACACTGGATTTGCCTGTTTTCTTTTGCAGGAATTAATTTTGGACTTTGTATTGTTTTACTTGACATACAGTAGTACTTGTACATTGTCACATCATTTGTAACCAGAAAGACCCCTCTTTTCTTGGACACACGTAAATATAGCTCAAACACATGTAAACATTGCTCCGATTGAAATTAGACACTGGCAAAATCACAAGCATAAGCTTGTAGTACAAACACATGTGGGTATGTGAACAAATAATTGTCAAAAGCTGAATAAAGCTGAGTCAGCAGGGGAGCCCAATCTGGCTTCATTTCACCAAAAATAAGATCACACAGCACTCCAAATACATGACAGATGATGTTGCTTTTAATGGTGGAGTTATATTTACAGGAGACACTGAAATTCCGCCGCATGGGTAATGATTTAACCAAGTGATTTTATCTTTGAAATTACGACAGCAACAAAAAGTATTGCAAATGTTGTCAGTTACTGTTGTATCTAGGCATATTTACATCAGCACAATATTGCAAACATGATGAGAAAAGCAGCTTGTATGATGGCCTGTGAGTGGCTGTCATACAGTCCTCATTATAATTCTCTTTACATGCCAGAAAATATCATTTTGATTATCCAGAGGAAATCATGCTTGGATGGAGACCTTTGCTGGAGCTACAGGCGCCTGTCATTCCTAAATAATATTGCATGCTTGAAGATGAAGATGAGGTGCAATCTAATGTAAATATTTATTCACTTACATAAATATATGGATCGTCGCATAGCTACAGGCAGAAACCAAAGTCCTGCCCACATTTTTACCCCAACAAGCCTCTAAAACTTCACCCAACACCAGCCAACACTAATTTCAACCTCCTTCCTTGACCACTTTAAATCTGATACCTAAGCCCAACCCTTCTGTTTCAGGACAATCATATTGCTTCTGCCCATTTAAGCAAAGTAGGGAAGATGCAGAACACAGAGAGATTGAATCCCAGCTGTCAGCAGGAGGAATCAACGGGCTGAATGAGGGAAAGGAAGAGAAGGAGACGGAGGAACGGGGATTGTTACAGGAGGCAGATGCAGAAACCACATCAAATGTCCAGAAAACAGAACAGTTTGTCCCAGATTTGGAGGGAACAGCAGAGCCTTCCTCCAACTAAAAACTGTCACAAAACATCTTTATTAGATTTTCTTATTCTGCTTCATCTTTTCTGGATCTGCTTTGTATTCTGTTGTGTTGAGAGCTGCTTTAGAAAGATTCTTTTGATAATTATCAATCTAGTTGTGATTTAGACACAAATGGCTGAAATCCTCAATTAAATGTCGCTTTTAATCTTTCGGATTAACTAAGGGATTTGAATTTGGATTGTTTACTTTTATATATCTACATCTGAGGATGTTTCCACCGATTCAAACTCATATTTTTGTGATAACGCATTTATAGGAACTATATATAAGACAGATGGAAATTGGCAATTATGCAATACTAACATGGGTAACATGACAATGGCCAAACAGTATCTGTAAGCAGTCAGAGCAACCTGTTCTTTTGGAGAATCGTGTTGATTTCTTGTCTCATATCTCTTCTTGTATAATATTATTATTAAACATATTTAACTCTGTGACTTTCAAAGTGCAATACATTTCTTTTTATGTTTAAAACATGAAATCCACACCGTGGCATCTAATCTCATCTAATCTCAGAGTTAAGAGCTATAATATTTCATTGCATAGCTTGTCTCACTGGAGCATAAAGGTTTGGTTTATTACCTGAGAAACAATGGACCTTTTAGCTTTGATTAAATGAGTTCTAAAGACTATGGTCTTTGGTTAATTGGTTATTTGCTCTTTTTAAGTTTTGAGTGAATTGGAAATTAATCTTAAACTCCAAGGGGAGTTCACTGCAAATTTGGACATGCTGTCCAGTAATGAAAAAAAAATCCACAAACATTTGTTACATTTTCACATTAACATTTTCAGTTGCTGCTGCAATTCAAGTTGAATGATGCTGATAAACACCTCTGATACAAGTCAAATGTAATTGAAGTTGAACCTGTGACTTATCAGTTATGGGGAGGTCTTGCCAACAACCAGGCCACACTATCTAATGCCGTTTTATGTACTGAGCCAGACAGCATTTATTCATACTACATTAAAAGGTTTATTTTACACTGATATCAAAAAGAAATATTCAAGAAAACTATTTTGACAGGGGTGTCCTCAGTTGGCTTTTCGTCTAAGAGGAGACAAACAACTGTCAGGATGGTGCCTGCTCCGCTTCTGTCTCTCACTCTCTCTCTTTGGAGCCAGTGTGTGTGTGTTTGTGTGTTTGTGTGTGTGTGTTTTCACCTTTTGCTGTTTTTTCAGAACTTGCAATGCCACACATTTCTATTCTGAGTTCTTATTTTGATTAGCAGTGTCGCAGGAGCGAAACACAATGGTTCATTCTTTTGCCTGCTTGGTTTATGATTGTAGACCAGACCTTTACCTGACCTTTGAGTAAAGAGCCTTCTAACTATACTTGACCTGAGTCTGTTTTTGGTTAATGTTTACTTTAAACAACATTCACTTTTTTATGTGAGTATGCACTCCATGTTCTCTAGGCCTAGGAAATGGTCCTATGTGACAGATTAACGAGCTTGTATTGGCAGATGATAAACCAGAAATTCCTCATTAAGTTGGTATCAGGTTTTGGTTAATATTGTAGTTTTACAATTAGCTATTTTACTTTAATAACCAATAAATCTGTGTGGTTAAACAAACAACTTACATAATGTACCAGAATGGAGATGCCCCTCTATTCATAAATATTAAAAATATACTGCACAGGTCACATTGACAATGGCAGCTGTTCCAAGCAACTGGGAAAACTCATGGTAATAAATTTTACACTGTTTTTAATTTTAACACATTCATATATTCACACACATTCATAAACCCAAAATATCACTTCACACTTCACTATCACACTTTTTTGTAATGGCTGTTTTTAAATTGACAGCAGTAGCTGACACAGCAATCACTACTCTAAATTGAGCATCACTTCAATTACCTCTCACCACTACAAAGGGCAAGAGGATGAGTAAATGTGTAGGGAATTGGCCGACTGTCGAATGCACACTCCAAACAAATCGTCAGGCATCATATTATCTGAAAGCATAGTGTGTCCACCCCTATCGTAAGAAACAAGGAAATGCACTCACTTTCTCACTATCCCCTCTTGAGGTACAAAGTGGAATTACAACACAGGAATGGCTGAGGCTAGCTGGTTAGCAGCTCCAAAGTTCAGTACATATCTTTTAAACACAATACATATGTTATTTGTTCACATTCTGTTTATAATCTTAGATAAACCTGCAGTGCAGAACCTTTGTCTACCCCTTCTGGCAGTGAGAGTAATTACACTACTTCTTTCAGCGCTCTCCAACTTAGAAAACCCCCACCAATGGTAATCCATGTGTGTCTTACATCACTTTCTTTTTTAGACTGTAACCCTTTCTCTGAATGCTGAGGTTCTTTTTTTATCTGAGGCATCAGAAACTTTTCTCAGATGCTTCCTAGGTTTTTGTGCCTTAGGCTCCACCATGCTCTTAGTTTCTGTAGCCTACTGCGTCTCAGTCACAATGATTGCTCCAGGCTTCAGCTCTGGCAAACCAAGTCATTGCTGGATGAAGTAAAACACATTGCTACAGGTGTGCCAGTGTGGCAATGTCACCACAGACTTTCGAGCCTCAGAGTGTCAGAGCGTAACAGAGCAACTGGAGAAATGCATTGAATCTACATGATATTACTGAGTCTGTTGTTTTACTAAAACTGATGAATGAAAATTTTATACATTTCTGCTTTTTAATGATGAGATGATATATGAAGTAAGTTAAGGAGATGTGTTGTAGACGGAATTTTAAACCTTGAAATAACAGAGACACAGTTTCAAAATGGTGGAGCCACTCATTTAATGATGAGTTGCTCCGCATCTGCTGTAAACTCAATGTGTTTCATATTGCAGCCTCAAGTGTTATATTTCACCAGCTTGCTTGTTGTCACATCTCTCACCTAGTCTTGAACCTATATCATGACTTCCTTTTAGTGGCTTATGACACGTAATAAATTGCAGTGAAACATGTCACGTTGAAAGGCCTCCACCATGTCGGCCTAGTTTTGTTCTTTATCTCAACAGCAGACAGCGGGCTGGGAGCTGCTGTGTGGCATCGCTCTGACAGGCAGCCCTGCCAATGAGGTCTCCAGTGGTTTCTTTTTAATCTTTACAGTTCCTGACATGCCTGCAAAGTTGATATATTTGAAAAATGTCATGATGTTGTGATATCTGTTTTGTGTTACACTTACCCCCTTGTCACAGGTCTTGTTTCCATGGTAACAGCTTTAAGGACCCTCTTGTTCTTGATAAAGTTAAGTAAGAGGGCTAATGACTGGCATGTGTGTATGTGTCCTCCCAGCCACAAATACACGATAACACAATAGAAAAAAACTATTACTAGTATTGCAATATTAGGTACACAGCCTTGTATAATCAGCAGCATTAAGTCTTCTTGGGTATTATAATGGAATTTAATGCAGGATTAACTGGTGCCTTTAACATTTAAAACAACATCATTTAGAGTATTAATTAGTTCCATAGCTACCACCAGCGTTGGCATAGCAAACAATAAGGCATGACATAATGGAAATTAACCCGACAGATTAAAAATAGATATTGGATCAATATGTCCACCAAATGCGTTAATCTCCATTAATGTGCTGATTTCTTCCTCTAACAAGCTGTAATCAGAAAGTGAGTGCTGTGACATCCTGTCAGAGGTTGCAAGTCAAGAAAGTGTTTGCACACACATTTTCCACAGTTTGTGCTCAGGTGTCCGTGTGCACAGCAGTCTCTCACAGTTGAGTCATTGAGAAGGCAATTCCCCCCCCCCCTCATACCTCAAACAGCAGCTATATCCCAGTGGAAGAGCTTCACTGTTGGCGCTTCACACAAAAACTTTGCCTCATTTCCTGCACATTCTCATTCTTACTGCCACTTTTTTAAGTCCGATCCGATCGAATGAGCTCTTTCCTCCTTTTCTCTCGTCTTTTCTTCTACTTTCTTCTGAGGTGAAGATTGGTAGTTACTGTCTATTTTTAGCCTGAGCTACATCGCCTTTTAGCTTTAGACTCTATGGATCAGATGCATTTTTTTTTTTTGCTCATGCACAATGATCCTTCACTCTTTCTTGTTCGCTGGCATTCCTCAGGGGATGAAGCTACGGAGCAGTTGGAGGAGTTTGGCAAAAAAAAAAAAAAAAAAAAAAAAAAAAACTTTTCTTAACTACAACTAAGGCATGTGTTCAGGAAAGTAACAGCAAAGGATAAGAACTCTGTGCTGAGATATCATCTCATGAGGGTGTCTGTCATGTATGCAGGGATTGGTGTTACATACTTGCTGAGTTGCTCAGTGTGTCTGAGTGCCATGTGCTGTGTGTTATGCCTGAGAGGGATTTGAGAACATGCCCAGATGGTGCCGTCCTCCTTTTCTTTCTGCAAGCAACAGGTGGCTTGAGGATGGTTTTAAATGATAAAATACTGGTCACAATTGCTTTTAACATGAACCTGAGACTGGCTGCAGCTTACAGAGACAGTGCCACATCAGCAAGGTCACTATGAATGAGACATAATAACCCAAATACCTGAAACACGATGAAACATCTTCAATTCTATGGAAGTTGAAATATATGTTACATAAACGAGAGGAGGCACACAGAGAAAGAGGAATGTAGCTTCACCTTGGGAGCACAAGCTAAAGCAAATATGTGATTAAAACCCTGTCTCCGGCAAGAGACATGTCAAAGGAAGAGCCGACTTCAAAGAGGACCCTGTCCTTTCACCTGAGATTTTCTCTCTTCCAATTTGGTATTATGTTTCAGTAGTTTTCTCCAGAGAAGACATCAGTCAATACTGTCTTCCAAGTGTGGAATGAATTGTTTAAATTTAGAGCAAAGTGTAGAACAAATTGATTTTATTTTCAAGGGACCTACACTGTCTCATCATTATCTAAAGAAATTGGCAATGTTATCCCAAGTAATTATAATGGACTGGATTAGATATGGCTTGTTTCTGCTACAACATGCATCGACCAATGTAAAAATATGTCTATGTCTTTGGACATGTTTATAATAGGTCAAACATGACTAGTTTTGCTTAAAAAGGTGCATGCTGATAAGTTTGTCTGCATTTCGCTGTAAGTAGACTTAAATATCGCAACAAGTGCTGCATGTTAAACAGTAAATGTCTACATGAGCACTGCGGGCGGTATCAACAAGTGGCTATTGAGGGACAGCATACGAAGAAGACACTCTGGATCCCTCCTTCTGGCAACAACTTCATTAATCACAGCCCTGATCGAAACAGGGGCTGCCCAGTGCTTCCTCACTAACACACTGCACTACAATACATTTTTTCCCTGTTCATTCTCTCACTTGTTGTATCTTTGACCTAGTTTGTCTTTAAATGTGATTTTGTGTGATTTTCGCTCAACATCAAAGTGTGAAAGTCTTGATGTTTCAGAGGAAATACTGGAGAGAATAATCCACACTGTGACCATGAAAAGCCATTAGTCCAGAGAGGTCAGTCACTCCATAGGACTACATAGTATATTATAGAGTATCAACTGAGGGTTGAGCCCTTTCTTCATGTTTTCCCTCTGCACTTTGTTATGAACACAATACTGAGACTATAGGGCCTTCACAGGGACATTCCTGTGAGACTCTGGTGCATGTTGACATGACTGCATCACATCTCCTGTTCTACCACATCCCAAAGGTGCTCTACTGGATTCAGATCTGGTGACTGGGGAGACCCCTGAAGTTCACTGAACTCATCGTCACATTCATGAAACCAGTTTGAGAGAACTTTTGCTTTGTGACATGGTGCATTATCATGCTGGAAGTAACCATTAGAAGATGGTAAACTGTGACCATGAAGGGATGCGCATGGTCAGCAACAATACCCAGACAGGCTGCAGCATTCAAACCATGACTGATTGGTATCAAGGAGCCTTAAGTGTGCTAAGAAAACATTTCCCATACTATTAAACCACCACCAGGGCTGTTGACACAAGGCAGGCTGGGTCCATGAATTCATGTTGTTGATGCCATATTCTGACCCTACCATCTGCATGCCTCATCAGTGATCCAGATTCATTAGACCAGGCCTTATTTTTCTAGTCTTCAACTGTTCAGTTTTGGTGAGCCTGTGCACTGCAGCCTCCGATTTCTGATCTTGGCTGACAGGAGCGGAACCTGATGTGGTCTTTCGCTGTTATAACCCATCCACCTCAGTCAAAGTCACTGATATCACATTTTTATCACATTCTCACATTCTGTTTGATGTGAATATTAACTGAAAATCCTGACCTGTAACTGCATGGTTTTATCCATTGCACTGCTGCCTCATGATTGACGCGGTGTTCCTAATAAAGTACTCGGTGAGTGTGAATACAGTGCCATTGTTTCACAGTTTGTTTCATACCTCCTGTAATAGTGTGATTGTACCATAACATTGATAATGGTGCCTCTTTTCTGCAGATTGTATCTTATCCTTTGTTGGTGTTGTGGATTGTCTCGCTTCCCTTCAAGTCAGATAAATGTTATGGGTCCCAGAGCCGGCCAATGAGCCATGAAACACGCCTGATTAATTGAAAAATCTAAAGGGATAAAGACCAGACTGCTGCTAAACTGAGGAGCGCAAAAGGTAATGAAGAGATACAGGCAACAGCGCTGCACAGTTAAGAGATAAAAAGAGTAGACAAATAAAACTGAGGGTAGATTTGAGATGTTTGTGGAATATTTTGATGATTCTTAAAGCTTCTACTGCAACACATAAATAAACATATTTAATATACCAACAGTAATTGCTACGGTCACATTTTCCAATTGATTGTTTGTCACTGTTGAAGAAAGGAGTTGGTGTGCAACAGAAAAGCGATTCACAACAGGATGCCAACCTTTGCTCCCACTATGCAAAGAGAATGAAGTGACAGCATGGAAGACAATTTGGACTCACCCGGGCTCAGGTATGTGTATCTAACTGGTATAGTTATAACTCTTTGTATTAATTAATTCCCCTGAATGCAGAAACTCAACCATACATTGAGACATCCATATTTTATACACATTTACACTTGAGACTGGTTTTATTCCAGTTTTTTAACCCAAGGAAATAAAATGTACATACAGAGCATAACAAGACTCTAGACTGTGCACTCTCTACAAGAGTCTCTCTGCAGCTCTGTAATGCTTTGATTCTCATTGTGGAGAAAATCAAACTGCTGGTTGGATAAATAAAACAAACTGCTGGAAAACAAATAGAAATTTTGACAGGACCAAAATGGTACATCAATTGATGAGTATATGTGAATATCATGCCACTTCCTTCCTGCATTCATACTGAATGTTCATCATTGTGCAAAGTAATCCAATATGATTGTAACTCCCCAGAGATGAAGATGTCAATGTCTCCCATTATCCCCAATTCATAATGTACTTAAAAGGAAAATGAGAAATGAGAAAAATGATGTACAAGTATAAGAAACGAATTGTGCTGTGAACCTTGTACATTATTTACTAGATGTTTCAATTAAATATCTATAAAACTATGGTGTAAATCAAAAAATCTTTACACAAGCTGATCAACAAAGTAGTAGACTAGTGTTCTTGCTAACTGGTCCCACATGATACACTGCAAGAATGTGGCACCTTCACTTTATCTGAGTTCTGTCAGAGCCTCCATGAACCCCTGCAGATATCCTAATGAACAAGCAGAATAGATACTGTGGAGTTACTGAAACAATTCAAAGACATGCGGGGGATGGCTCATCCAAATCAAACAGGGGCTGGAAACATGCTCAAAGAAACACCCCCCTGTTGAGACACCTGCACAATGTCGATGATCCACACTTGCCAATTGCCTGTTTCATACTTTAGATGGATCTTTTGGATAAAAGATGGAGAGATGGAAGATTTGATGAGGCTTCTGCCTCGCTTAGTTCAGATTTTTTCCAGATACACCCCACGGTGTAGCAGCTCATCTCTGACACGGAATTAAACGCAAATAACACGTGGAAACCCTGGTGATTTTACCTTGCCCTCACACCCTCTTCCCTCCCCTCATCTCCCTTTACTTTATCACCTCATTAGTGTGCAGCCCTGGAGGATTCTTCAAAGTGTCGTAGGTGTAACACAATGTTTTTTTTCTACATGCGCTGTTGTGGTACTCCTGGAGCTGAGGCCAAGTGAGACACAGTATGACTTACAGTCTGCAGCTGCAGTGCCCCTGGAGCATTTTTAAGGCAGGTTGTGTAGGAAGAAAAGCCAATAGGTTTCAAACAAAAACTGTCTCCCATGCCCCACAAATGTGCCCCTTCTACTTATATTCAAACACGGCAAAACACCGGGGGACCAGTTAAGAAGCTGTGTGTGTACAGAGCAGTGGTTTGACAGCAGGACCTGTCAGATGGCATCTTTATTTCGTAACATGAGGAGTCCTGGTAGACTGCACAAGCATCTGTTTCCCCTCTTGCTGCCACTTCAGTCATATAGAAATGAACCAACCTCACCCATTTGACAGAAGAAGACATGATTTAGGGGAACAATGTAGGGAGCGAAATGGAGAGAAGCGTATAGTTAATGTGTTGTCTGAGTGCTGTGGTGCATGTATTTGACTTTGCAGTAGCATCTCAAGTCAAATCTTGAAGCAACCACAGGCACAAAGTAACTGTCCATCAAAGAGCTGGCTTTGGAAAACATGGCAACAACAGTGTTAGACAAAGGGAGCTTGGATATAAAATATGTGTGTGTATATATATGTGGTATTTTATTATTTGTTATGCAATTCCATGTGGGATGGAGACACAAAGACACAAGAGTAAAAATTGATCGATTGATTAATTAATTAATTCATTCATTATCGTTAGCTAAATTTCTTCCCAAATTTAAGTTGCTTTTACATATGCAGCCAATTTACATCTTAACCTTAAGACATTTGTTTGTAGTTAGCTATAATTCACCATAAATCTCAGTCAAATAAAAGAACTTTTGATCATATAAACGAGCTAGTGAAATGGTTTGCAAGTAGGCTTGGAGGAGTTGTGCATATAAACTTGTGCGCTTCGAAAATGATGTAAACATTCCTTGTAGATACCCAAGCACATACTATAGGTGATCAGAGACAAACTTTACTGTAGCCACCTTTAGCCATTTATGAGTCAGAATCAGTGTTACAATGCTTCCACCTCACAGTCCTGGTGGTGAGAAAGTGAATGGAATAATTCTTTAATGGTATAACATTTACTTCCAGGTTTAACTTAACATGTTTAATTAAAAACGACGAGCTAGTTTCACAGTCATAAACTAACCTAGTTTCTACACCTTGTAAAAACATGTCCCCTGCATCTACTAGTCCACTTAAAAATGAAAATAAAAATGTTACAGATAATTATTTAAGTTGAAAAAAAAATGCAATCCACTTTGAGTTTTGCTGGTTTATATTTTCTTAGACTGCATGCAGTTTTTCTGTTTGTAGAGTCTAAATTGGATACTTTCCTTCTATATACGGGTATACAGGCTTAAATGTATCTCAAAGGTTTATCTCATCATGTCTGTCCTTTGAGTCCTTCAGAAGAGTCTCAAAATGCAAGTCGAGTGTAGGAGACTTTGGCGCAGAGGGTTTCAAATTGGATGAAATAATATCCATACATGTGACTCATAAAGGGCACCTGCACCTGCTCTTGGGTTCCTGCTGAGAGTGTTTTCCCAGCAGTTGGTTGAAGATCAGGGCTGAAAATGGAGCAGGGGCCCTGTGGGGGGTTCACATCTGGAGTTCTTGAACATGAATGCCCAGAACCGAGGTTTCAGGCCCTAAATTTAACAGCGGAAAAGAAGCTGTGGGCAAGAAGACCGAAGCACCACCTGCTGTTATTCTCTCCGAAATGAAGAATTTTTAATTAATTTTTGTAGCATCAGGTTTACTTTACAAATAGCTGCAACTGCTCCGTAGAGTGACATTTAATGACTTAGTCACATACATGGACCACACACAAGTAACAGTATGAACAAAATCACACATAAAAGCAAACTTACACCTGACAATGTGAAGATTACAAAGTGTGATGTGACACCCAAATCCTTGTGCAAACATCCACACCCACACCCACACCGACACCGACACCGACACCGACACCGACACACACACACACACACACACACACACAAACACACACACACACACACACACACACACGCTTCAGTTGATAATATGGCGCTCAGATGAAGCATTATAATATTCTCCTTCTTAAACATTTCGGACGTACAGGCTGGCTTCAGAGACATTTCTCAGGCAACAGAGAGAAGTGAGCCTTTAGATTGCTACCTTTTGTACTTGAGGAAATTCCTTTGTACTTTGGAAGAAATTGTCAAGGTAGCTGTCTGAAACTCAATTGCTTTATATCTTTTTTGAGTGTTGTGACTTGCCTGCTCTGCAGGGGGAAAAAAAGAGTTATAGATTTTTCTCATATTGCGTTTATGGACAAATAGCAACAGCATCAAAACAAACAAATACAACTTGGAGCCACTCCTGCCAGACAAGTGCTTCAGAATTGATTTGATGTTCTGTGCACTGTAAAAGACTCAATATGACTTTCAGTGCTTCCGTTTTATGAAGTTCAACAAAAAGAAACTGCACAACAAGCCCCTCTTTTTTGTTGGTTAAAGCTATACATTTGTATTTACACATATTTAGGTCAAGATAAAATGAGTGAAGAAGAGATATTGGGCTTGGTGCCTTGCTTAAAGCACCTGGGCTACAAAACTTACTTTCAGGATAAGGAGGTATACTGTAGACAATGGATGGATAGATGTCCTCTTGTGTAGTCAAAAGTTAATAAATGAATCAGGGCCCTATCCAAAAGAACTCACAGTGACATCAGTCAATGTAGTACTAGTATATGGGTAGCTTCTTTATTCAGTGTGATTTAGAATATTGGACACTTTTAAATCTAAATGTAATGACTTTCTTAAATCTAATTTTATCATTCTGGATAAAAGGAGACAAACTATTGTATATAAGATAGATGGAGTCTGTCAATTCAAAATGCTAATCACACAGATGCTTGAAATGATAATTTTATGCAGCACGAGTAATGCTTACTTTTTGCTAGTGACAACAAAACAATTATGCAGTTATTCAGGCATTAAGGAGCTATTCAACCTAAAGCATTAATCACCATTTTAATTTTGAATATAAGGATGATAAACATTGCAGTCAGCTGCATTTACCATGGCAGGAAGGGAAAGAAGCTTAAATGTTGTTGCAAAGACTCAGTCAGTTCTATATGTGTAGGATGATACTGCTGATGAGAGAGATGTACTCGTGCTACTGTACAATGAGGGGCTCATTTGCCAACTGATGATAAAGTCTTGCAGCATGCTTCTCTGCATCTAGCTCATCAAAATGGAAATGACTGGTTGAATTTAAATGCAGTCGTCATACATCTATCTCTTGCTAATGTTTATAGCCAGCTGCCTGCAACTGTTTACTAACAGGATTTTGTCAAATTTTACACTTTTTACTGCTGCACAGCCCAATCATCTGCCTCTAACCCCAGGAAGCTATTGCCCATATTATTCTCCCCATCATTATCCACCTCCTTTCTTCCTACTTTTTCCTCATTTTGTCTCTTCTATGTGAAAATAGAAGGTTGATCATATTCAAAGCTTTCTGTTTCTGCTGCACAATCTCATTTGTCACTTCCTTCCACCCCATTATCTCTTGCTTTAACCTCTTTGTCAACTCTCTCCCCTGGTAAAGTCCTGAAAGTTGCATCATCTAGCAGAGTGACCACCTGGACTCTTAACCTGAACTCCTTGCTGCTCTTTCAGAGCAGTGCTGCAGACCTGCTCCCTCTTCTTATATCCACCATCAGCTCCTTGGTTCCATCTGAGTATATGTGCCTGCTGCCTTCATGTAACTCAGGAATAACTTGAGCAAGAATACATGCAACTCCTCAAGAAGCCACCTTTTGACACAACTAATACCAAGAACGACAGACCACAATTACTTTTGCTTTCAATCCTTCCCAAGCAAAGGTAGGAAACACACAGCCTACTTGATCTTGCCCACACTGACATATTTGTGTTCTCGAGGGATCAGCCTTTATCTGAGATGAAGTCTCATCTTCAACCTCTGATGGTTGAAGATCTTACATAAGGTTATTCCACAACCCATCTCTTCTTACCCTTTCTCCACTAGGTTCAAGTCAAAATATTGTTTTTTTACTATAAAAACAAACAATGGTGCTTCCATACTCCCAGACACTCAGACAGAGTGATGGCTCTGCCTGGCCTGGACTTCTATCCTCATGGTGTCTTACATTACTAGTGGACTGATCCTTTATCTTGGTAATAACTGTACAACTGAAAACCCATCTGATCCAGTGGCTACCTTAAAGAAGGATGATGCATCTCCACTTCCTCCCATTAAAAAGAAGCCAAAATATCTCAGATATAGGCACTGCCATCATGCACTGGAGATGTCATTTGGAGCCAGAGTCTGTGCAGTCACTCATGACATTACACCCTCTTTTTATACCATCACATAACTAATTAAAACCAAACTTATCACAGAAATGAACACTTGACCATACATCAGCAGTGATAAGAAATAACTGAAATGAACACCATCTTTGGGAAAAACTGATTTGTTAGTCTGGCCTATGACCCATCCGCAAACATGGAAGGGGCTGGGTGTATGACCTATACTGCAACAAGCCACCAGGGGGTGATCAAGATGTTTTGGCTTCACTGGTTCACAATTATTTGATTATTAATGTGGTACGTTTGCTTGTTTTTAGTCCACAAACTTCTAGTGCCTCTGTGAGAGGCTGTACTTTTAGGCAAATGCTAAAACACCAGCATGCTAACATGCTTACAATGCTAACATGTTGCTGTTTGGTTGAGATATTTTTTTTCATATTCACCATCTTAGTTGAGTGTTTTAGCAACATTTGCTAAATAGAAGCTAAATGCAAACAAGCCATAAATGGCATTCCACTGCAGTACTTCACAATGAAAAATTTGACATTCACACAACAAAATCAAAATACATGGGATCACCAGTATGTTTAGAATTCATCCTCTGGGGAACATGAATATCTGTATAGAAGTTCAAAGCAATCCACTAACTGTCAATCACTCAAGATAAGCCCATCTGCTAAATCCGGAAACTGGGAATTGCTACTCCGACTTGCACCACAAACCTATTTTACAATTGTTGATGCTACTACTACTACTACTAATACTACTGCTGCTGCTGCTGCTGCTGCTGTTGCTACTATTGCAGCCACTAATGCTGCTGTTATTATTAGAGCTGCTCACTGATCCGGCGATGCGGAACTCATTATGGGATGTTTACTTAGTCCTGTTTATCATTGCACAATTTAAGTGGTCAGTGTTGATTTGCAATGTTGTCTTGTATGTACTTACTAATCCTAGCTGGATTCATCCCTCGCGAGAGCTATATCAGTTACCTTGATTAGAAAGCCATAGCAACTAAAAGTTACTTGGAGCGCTTGTTGCTAAGCTTCCTCTTCAAGCCTCAATATTGCTTTCTCTATAAATAGGTTTATCTCTGCTGAGGTCAAACTTCTTCATTCAGCTTAGTGAACACAAAGTCAGAACCCCATTTATCATCAGGACCAATTTAGAAGATTTACATTTGCATTTTCATCATTGAGCTGGCACCCGCAGTGACTTAGAATGAGTGAGCCGGTGGGAATTTACTGTATTTACATGGACAGATTCCAGAAAGTTAGTTGGTTAGTGAAGCTATCAAGTGTTTGTTTGTTGTACTTAGGAAAACCTGCCTTATTTTACTCAGTACTGTGAGCACAAGTCAAAAGACTAACAAGACTAAGTTTAAACCACATTCTAACATTACGTTTTTTTTCAGTTGCTAAAAAGCATTGGTCAAAACTGAAGTCACATTGTCAAAACTCTTCACACAGTCAGCAAAACAGAAGTCTATGTGGAGCAGACTGTGAATCACTTTTCATTGCTTTCACACAAAATGCATTCAGTGACAGTTACCAAAATTCATGAACTCCTTTCTCAGTCAGAGTCCACCACCTGCAAAACACTATACGTTTGCAGCACATTTTTCAAATGCCAACCCACTTTGTTCAAAACAGTTAAAAACACAATCAAAACAGAATGGGGAAAAAAAGTGCATTTCTGCTGCAGCCCCATTGAAATCTATAGAAAATAATATCAAAATTTGACAATAAAATGAAATAATAATAACTCCAAACACAGCTGACTGCAGTTTGCAGCTGAAAACCTACCCAGGTGACCTGTGTTTGGCTTCATTTCTGTAGCAAGCAGATAAAAGGGGATGGCTTCTGAATGTTTCTTTTTGGAAATATGGATCAAAGAGGACGGGTTGGTGGTGAGAGAAGAGTGGCAGGGAGAGGGAGAAGAGGAAGGAGAGGAAGACCAACAGCTGTGGTCTCTGATGAGACAAGAGACACAATTATTGACCATGTGGTGAATCATGGACTCTCTTTGAGAGAGGCCGGTTTAAGGGTGCAGCCAAACTTGCAGCGTTCAACAGTTGCATCAATATTGAGAGTTTTCTGGCAAAACAACAGGTGAGACATGCATCCCTCAACTATTGAAATACATTTCACAGTACAGTACACTATGTTTATATTTTACATCTACTGACATTTTTTAAATATATTGATTGTTTTGTGTTTGTGTAACTGTATATAGGATTCAAAGGTTGCCTCTTACAGGAGGGAGAGGCTGAATTTTTTTGCAGATGCCCAGGAAACTGCTCTCATTGATGTAGTCATTGCAAACAATGCCATAAAACTGAGAGAAATTCGGGAAAGTGTGCTGGCAGACAATGTTACTTTTTCTAATGTTAACACGGTCAGCACAACCTTGAAAGACATAAAGTAAGGATGAAGCTGTTGTACACAGTACCATTTGAAAGAAATGGAGAATGTGTAAAAGAACTCGGTTATTAATATGTCCAGGTAAGATGTCTGTTCAATAACCACACACATACATGCATAGCTATGCATAATGTGCTGTACTAAAAGTGTGGATTTACTTTATTTTAGACGGTAATGGAAATGGAGGCCAGACCAACTCCACATATATTCATCATTGTGGATGAAGCCGGATTCAACCTGGCAAAAACACGGCGCAGAGGAAGAAACATCATTGGGCAGCGGGCAACTGTTGATGTCCCAGGCCGGAGAGGAGCAAACATTACAATGTGTGCAGCCCTCTCCAATGATGGTTTGCTTTTGTACAAACCTCTCATTGGTCCCTACAATACAGAGAGGCTCATTTCTATCTTGGATGACCTCCATAATCAACTTGTGCCAGTAGGGGAGAGAGGTCAAAGGGCATGAAACACAACATTTGTTGTTGTGTGGAATAATGTGGCGTTCCACCACTCTGCTGCAGTCACCGACTGGTTTGCTGCACATCCCAGGATGTCTGTCCTTTTCTTGCCTCCATACTCGCCCTTCCTGAACCCCATAAAAGAGTTTTTCTCCGCGTGGAGGTGGAAGGGTTTATGACCACTCTCCACATGACCAGCTGTCCTCGCTGGACGCTATGAATGCAGGGTGTGGAGATATTTCTCCTGAAGCCCGCCAGGGTTGGATCAGACATTCTAAAAGATTCTTCCCAAGGTGCATTGCCAGAGAAGACATAAGATGTGATGTTGATGAAAACATGTGGCCAAATGCAGAAGAGAGGGAGTGAATATGTTATACCTGAAGTACTGTAAAATCACTATGCAAAGATATAGAAAACATTAATGTAATTGAAGCAAATTGCTGATTCATTCTTGTTATAATATACAATACAATATACAATAATTTAGTACACTCAATAAAGTGCAAAGATCTAATTCTATAATGAAATACTGATATATCTGAAAAAAAATCATTCAAACTTTAAAGATAAAATGTCTTTTATGCAATGCTCTCTGTTGTTAGTATTTTGTAGTTCAGTGTGCTAAGAGTGACAGTGTTTGCTTCCTGAGACTTGATGCCAGTGCTGTGGATGAATGAGCTTATTTTGAGACATGTATGATGTGTTTTGTTGGTGAGAAAGAGCTTTGGAGGTGAGATGAACTGTTTAGCTGAGATGCATGTTTGTAATGCAGACAGTGTGAAGAGTTTTGAAAAAGTAGTTTCAGTATTGACCAATGCAGGTTAGCAACTGAAAAAAACTGTAATTAAAGGTAAACCCAGGCTGCATCCTTATGTCCTATTGCCATCAAGCGTCTCCCTAATTCTGTGTCATAGTCTTCTCATTCTGAAGGTCTTAAACTCAGACTTGATCTGGATGAGAGACCAGAATACAAAAACGTTCTATTCATTCCCCTATGAATATATTTATCCCCTTCAAGGTAAAACTTCCATTCAGCTTAAGGAAAGTTTGAAGCTTATTTTTCCATCAATGAGAAAATGCCAAGGTATTTCTTTTCCTGGACACGAGACAGTCTTTTCAGTGTTGTTGTGGGCAACTTGTTTATTTTCACCAGTCAGTTACAATACCAGGCTTCTCCTTCACCTTGACTCGACAGTCCTTCATCTATAAATAGGCTTATCTCCACTGGGGTCAAACTGCTATACGCTCACTTTTGGTCATCCACAGTTTGTTTTTATAATTGGATGTCTCCCCATTCTTCTCCCTTCTTCTTCCCTCTCATGAAAGCGGCTCTATATCATGCTGTGTGTGCACTGGCAGCGTCGCTGCAGTAGATGTTACAGCAGCTCCGATTGGCCCTTTTTTAAAATCATACAACCATCTGGAGGCTTTCTAATAGGCTTAATGATTGGTGCCTCGCATTGCTGCTCTATTTTTACACTAACGAGTGAATGTATATGCAGGTGCACATACATATATGGATGCACACGCAGACGCATACACTCTGTTCTCCATGCCCATGTGTCTTGCTGTTGCTCTGCTCTGTAATAAAAATCCTTGCAGTGTGAATGAAATCACATCTTAATTGTAATGACTGCAAACCACACAAAGTCATTTAATATCCCATGGTTCACGTATCTTTTTTAAAAATACACTATAATAAGCTGTGTGATACCTGGAGCTTCACCTTGTCATCTGTGAAAACTAATTTACAATCAGTTATTGAATTGTGGCATTATTCAACCCAAATGATTTGACTGGGGTGTCATATGTCCTGCGTACAGGGTCCTGTCCCTCAGAGGCCGTAGCCACAGAAGAGGACATGGCTTTTTTCCCCATTCCAATACCATGGGTCTGAGGTGGAGCCCAGAAATAATCGTCTCAGTGGCCTTTTGTGCACTCAGCAAGGCAAGATGGGGAGTTCATTTGCCGTGAAAATTTATATCTCCCTTTTCCTTGGCCCCTGGTGTTCTCCCTTCCCCACCACACACATAGCAGTATGGGTATTCTTCTTCCTGCGGGCAGCAGCTGCCATCTCTGACACACCACATGTTTTATTGCCCACTAAACCATAATGCTCCACTCCTTTTTGATATTGAATTATTTATTTATTTTCCTGTGCTGCCTGTAAACCCCTATGAACGATTGGGCGCCGCGGGCCTGCTGCGACATGATCTCGGAGGGGGTATTAAATATATTGCCGCTATTTGTTTCCCACCTCTAAGTGGATCGGACGACACTGCAGACAAATACTCATCCTCCAAAGTAGAAGAGCTTGGACAACAAAACAAGTATGTCCTCTGCTCAATAATCCTTATTGTATCCAGCCGTCTGGTGGGGGTACAATGGAGGAATAGAAAACTGTTATCAGACCCAGATTGTTTTGTGTTTGCCCAGTATGGATTTTGCACATGAGACCTGTGACTTTGCACTACTGTAGAGACTCTGCATCAAATATTATTCATGATATTGCTTATTAATTTCTTTTTCTTGCTCAAAGCCACCTGCTCTTCAATACACACAATCTTAAATTTTGCAAACTATATTTGTCAAAACATTGTTGTCCTTTCAAATCTGAATGTTGAAATATTATTTAGCAATTTTGATATTGGCTTGTTTTTTTTTTTTATGTTTCCTGTTGAGGAAGGATTTGATTTTACCTAAACAGTCTGGTGTATCCTGCTGGTTTGAGATTATTTTCAGCCATATTAGCCAGGACACATTTAGCATAAATAAAGTTTACAGACACTGACAGTCAATACTGAGAGTATATGCTGCTCACGAAAAGACATATTGTAGGTTAAATATGTAACAATGCGCAGTGAGGGATAAAAAGAGGTTCCCTCCTCAGAGTCTGTTGCTTTGCAATATAATGCTTCAGAAAGCATTATTACTGTTATATCAGCATCTTTGGAAGGATTGATGACGGAAACCTTCTAGGAGAAAATACATTGTCTGGCTGAAGCTAGGAGGGCAGAGGCTATAGCTTAAAAACAGGGCAGGACTGTGGCTCTACTCATGAGCCCAACACCAGGCCTGTTAATTCCCTGAGAGAATTTGAGATGCGGGTGTTGGTTCAGAGGACTGGAACCTGGCTAAGTAATTAATTTAGGGATTCATTTATGGAGTTTGTACAAAAAGGATAGCTGGGTGTATAGAAATAAAGAGAAATATAAAGTAAAATTATTTGTAATATTACTTCCGGCCAAAGTTTGTTTACTTTGGTTAATAACTCCATGACAACCTGGCAACCTCCATCTACTGATGAAGACTGTAAAATGCAATTGAAAGCCCCATAAAAACTAGTAAAGGGACCTTGCAAGAACATTATTTTAAGTCTAAAAGTCTACGACCATGAATGACTTTTCACAGTCAAATTGTGGTTAAATTCTGTTCTCGGGTCACAGATCAGTTCAAACTAAAACATATATCATGAGTATATTTTAAAACATCCCCCACTGGGTGAATTAAGGGTTAAAGCAAGCAGAGGAATTCACATCTTATCCACGAGTCAAGGCCAGTACATCTGTAGTCATGCATCAACACTTTGGTTGATAAAATTCTTGGACTTTAGTGGAAACCATAACTAACAAAAGCCCGTAATCAGTATTGATGTGTGACAGAAGTGCTGGATGACTGCAGTATCTCTCTCACATCCATTTCATCTCCATATCTCTGACTTTCTTATTACTACACCCCCCCCTTCCTGTCTCTCATTCACTCTTTGAAGCTGTAACAAAAGAGGAAAATTGAGAGAGTTATCACCATTTTTGCATAACCAGCCCATCAGTCTTGTACAATATCATGTTTATTCATTTTGCCCCCAGGGGAGATGGGGTAAAAGGGAGATGATTAAATTCTAATTTGACCTCTATCATAATTTAGCTCAGTCTATTATGATGTCAATCATTTGAACTCAACACTGCAGTGAGGAGAGAATGACTGTGTGGCAAAGGGAAAGGGGATTATAGACAGTTTGGGGACCACACAGTCACTGTATCAAATTGGCTTTATCCAGCCACATGTAATTTTTTCCCCGGAGAGAACAGAGCTTGTCCAAATGTTCGATGTGTGAAGCGAACATGGGGCATCAAAGGAAGGATGCACTTGACTATAGCTTGTGAAGGATGCTTCTTAGTGTGTAGAAATTATGCTACATCAGGGGAAATGATTTGCTTGTTACAAGGGTGAGTCATAGATGTGACAAGCTCCATACGATGGGACTCATAGGAGAGAAAAAAATATATTTGATGTTTTCTAGCTTGTAGCTCTCTGTCTTATATTCTGTGTTAGTTTTACTATATATGCTTTTTGCATTTATTTGTTAAAGTGTATATAAACGGAAAATTCATGGGACTTTGCCCTGAAATCCATTAGCCACATTTGGTGTATTTTCTGTAATAAATATCATGATATTCACATACAGTATACTGAGTATGAACACTCTGGATTTTGACAAGGTGACACAAGTAGCATGTAAACTGCAGACTGGACTGATGCTTTTTTATTGGAATTTTAAAGAAGGAAGCTGCAACAAAGAGGTCCATTGTTACATTATCACCACTGATATCACGTAATAGATTGACAGGTAAATAAACCTAGGAAATACATGAATGGTGAAACCATGTGACATTTGTTTATATATTCTAGTTAGCTTTAGGCAATGTGAACCTGAGAGTACCAGTTACACCAATTAAACATATTTGGGCCAATGAAAAAGAAAAGATTATACCCTGATACACTCACGATGCACTTGTTTTCAAAATTCAAAGAAATTTAAATAGCTACACTTTTTTTTATATATATTTTTGTTTTAGCTATAGTCTGTTGTGGTGTGAGAGCTTAATGTTGTTCATGTAACATGTGCAGTATCAATCCCATATAGTCTCTGCTGATCTGTACAGAACAGTGGGGTCTCTTTTGATGCTGGTTATTGATGGCTGATCATCAGTGATCTTCAGTGCTGTTAACACAGTTATGGCTCGCTGCCTGGGAAATCTCTCTCTCTGTGTTTACTCTGCTGTGGGATTGTGTGTTGTTTGTCTGTGTAGGGGGTGGTTTAATATTGTTGACTATGTTTGATTGCCTTGATGAGAGGGTTTCAATCAATGTCTGTGTCTGTGTGTGTGTGTGTGTGTGTGTGTGCGCGCACGCACACCTCTGTATATGTTTGAGTATGCATTACTTATTCAGACTATACAGTGTGCTTATTTAACTACAACCATCTTAGTACTGCCTATACGTGTGTGTGTTTGGGGTGCGGTGTGTTTGGCCCAGCTACACATATTTATTTCCATCTGAGGCTCAAAGGCTAGCCGACCACAGGGATCCACTCGAAATCCCTCCACAGAAGGAGGGGAAGGTATGCTTGGGGTTATCTCCTGGAGCGACTGGAGCATGCTATAGGGATAATGCTACAATGCATGTGATTTAATTCATCCCTCTGAAATGAAGAAGAAATATATATTTTTGAGTTATTTCAGGGCTCTAGCAAAAATCAAGCTTTTCATAAAGCCTGGCTTGGGAAGAAGAAGAAAAAAAAGTGACATAAACCCTTAAGAACTTCAATTCATCATTGCTTTGATTTTCTATCCTCTCTGTCTTTTTCTTTGTGTCGTTTCTTTTCTCTGTTATTTTTGTGACTCTTATCAATTGTTCATGCAAAGCTATGTGCATTAAGTGATTTTTCTTTTTCCTTCATATTATAAGATATTAAATGTTAGTTTGAAGACAGTTCTGGTAATGTGGTGCTGTATGTCTTCTGTTTCTCACAAGGTTTGTTACCATTGCACTAGCACCACTGTGTGCTGATATATTACAGTGTCAGTATCAGTTCTTATTTACAAGTTCTTCTTTTGTCCTTTACGGATAGAAAAAAAAAAAGGGTTTGTTTCATCTTTATAATACTGAACAAGCATCGGGGAGAACCAGAAACCAGCAATATAACCCAACCAGAAGAATTTAAAACACACTGAACTGTATAACAGACAATTGGTGCAACAGATACTGAATTATACAGAAACATAAACAACAGCAAATGTTTCTCAGTTGCTTCATTTGCCTCTGCACAACTCTTTATCACCAGGTCGACAGCATGATGAGGAAAAATACATAATCAAATTTACTTAGGTACACCAAAGCATCTTTGCTTGTGAGATTCCTCAGTGATGATTTTATCTAAATTAAATTTAACAGATGAACTCATTTGTTTTGCCAATTCACGCTGCACAAATAGGCTACAGTAATAAATGACTTTCCCCAGTAACAAGAGGGCAAGAGGTTAAAATGTTCTCTTGCTCGGTGTAAAAAACTCTTTAAATCTTCAATATTGCCTGGTGTATGAAGAATGTCGTCATTTCTAAAAGGTGTGTCATTTCCAAATACTGTACTGGACTCAAATTGACCCAGATTATAAGGCAACCCTCATACTGAAACACCTATGTCTGGATAAAGAATTTTAAAAGATGAAAAACACTCAAGTTTGAACATATTCATAATTTTTAAGAGGTAAAAATACATCAACAAAAATAAAAAGATAGAAATTATATTGTTTGTAAATAACTTACAGTTGAGAATCTGTGTCAATTTTTCATGTTCTTATACCTTTATTACTGTGATTTCTTTCACAACATATCCAGGGTGTCTAGAGCTTAATACTAAAGCTGAAAAAAAACTTCACACTCCTTAAGTGAACTAGGGATGGACTGTTTGTGTCAGTTTTCTATTATTTTAAGAACAAGCAAAAATATACATAATACATGAAAAATATATAAATATTTGCCCTCGAATGAATATCAAATGTTGAATCCACAAAAAGTTCTCCTTTGAATTTAACATGAAAAAAGTTTGACATATCCCAACAAGTCATGATACTACATTCCTGCATCACAGCCACAATAAAATCCCCCAAATGTACCAGCATCTCATTCTCTCAATTTGAACATCTGAGAGGGATGTTGTCCTCTTTTTCACTCTCTCTCACAACCAAGCCAAACCAATCCTTTTGCTCTCAGGCGTCTTTTAAAGCTCTTCTCTTTGTCGTCACTGACAGAGGTCACTGTCGGCTGAAATGGACTTCCTCCCTCAGATGTTGGACAAATCATTTTAAGTTGCCAGAACCAAATAAATCTCAATTTTGCCAGGCATGAAAGCAAGCACACAGTCACAGTGATCATATTTAGAGCAGAAACAAAATCCTCAAAAGTTCAGGCAAAAAAAAAAAAAATCTTATAGCTGAGAACAATAGAGCAGGCCTTAGCAAATCAGTTTATTTCAACTTGAAACAAGTGACATTATCTCATATTTCCCCTCCTGTTTTAAGAAAAGTAAATTATAAATTAATTGATTTTGAAGCCAGTAGCTGGACCTTGACTTGTGATTGTTTTTGTCACAGTTTCCAGATCAATAATCAATTTTCATGTTCAGATTTGTAATTCTTAGGTTTATATATATTTTTAAATACTTTATTTATTTTTTCCAGCAAGATGTTTTAAAGTATTTGATAAAGAGCTTGTTCAAAAAAAATTAAGATGTGCTATTTAGAATTAGGACTGGATGATTAAATTGAACTGTATACAGAATAGTAGATAACCCCAAATATTTCAGCTTCAAACTGTGCGATATAGAGGAAAAGTAGATGGTATGGACTCGTTGCCAGTGTGGACTTGCTGCTATTGTCATTCAAACACCCCCACTACCGAAGTGAGGCATATTAAAACCGTTCTGATAACTATGGTCATAGAATGTATTTTTGCCCCACAACAAGGTAAGAAAAATAATGGCTGATGTGAGGTATTTTTCAAAGCAATATAACTGAAAAAATATTTTGAAATCTGATTATTCCACTTATAGTTACACATTTTTCACATTTCAATTCTTGGAGAGTTGAAAGGTCAATGGTAAACATTAGATTTATGTAAGTCTTGCCGCATTTAATGACTAAAAAACATGTACTCCAGGTGTGGGAAAAGTGAAATCCGCCTTAAACAACATGTGAAAGTGAAATGACAAATAACTGCTCACATTCTTTGACCTCTGGGGAATGCAGTGCAGAGACAACATAACAATAAACAGCCAACACACAAGGAAAAAAAAAGGGGAGAAAAATGATTTTACACACTCAGTAGATTAGCTGTTAAGAAAGAGAAACATTATCTTAACATGGAGGGTGTTTTTGAAGTTATCAGCTGGGATTGGAAAAAAAAAAAAAACGAATGGCTGATGATCCCTCATTGATCGCTCAGCTCTCCTCCATCCACACCGCTTAGGCTTATTTCTGACCTCTCCCTCCTCCCCCCCCTTCCTCCTCCTCCTCTTCTTCCTCCTCCCCACCACCACTCCACAGTGTCTCCCAATATCCTGCAAGGTTTCATTGATCTGCGTCCTTCAAGGGCACAGTGACCGCATGGTTGGAGACATCCCGCAATGTGGACTCCAAGACGGTCGAACAAGTTCAGATGAGTGCTGTGGACCACTTACTGTAGAGAGTCTGCAGGGACGATGATCAGGGAAAGACAGCATGGTACAGCTCAAAGATTGAGGGCTTACCCATATCTCCACCTCATTACCCTGTTATTCCAATTTGTAGATAGATTCCTCAGCACAGCCTTGCCCTGAATCATAGAGGACTTCTCCTCTGCCAATAACCTGGAAGGAGGGAGAAAATGTGGTTTATAAAAGCAATTTCCCCGCATATGGAGTTAGCCATCCATCTGCCATGTTCTAGCCATGAGGTGATTTAAATAAAATCCTAAGTATTTGTACCAGATATGAATACCTGTATCCACCACGTATGTAATTAATTATAATACTGTGCTTTAAATCTTGCCTCGCAGTGATTGAAGAAGACAGCTCTAACTTGTTGTTTCAAAGGCTGCCAGGGTTATGTGTTGTGATTACATGATTTATATTTTCCATTGACACCTGATATTAAACCTGAGTTTCTGATGTTACCCATGCCAGAGCAATATTGAACACCGTTCATGGACAATTGAACATGGGTCCTGTAGTTTGCAACACTAGATCATTGATGTATATGATGTATACACAGAGCACTGAAACTGTTATTTTATTCCCCTTCTTGATTTCATAATATCAGTGTGTTCAGTCAAATGAATTTATTTTATATAAATGCAGCTAATTCCTTTTTTTTATATGGTTAAAATAGGACTTACCTGAATGCCAATAAAGAAAGGAAAATCATTGTATTTTACCTCTGAGAGAAAGCGCTGTCCTTTTAAGAAAAACCATATCAGCATGGCATGTGTCGGCTGAGGGAAAAATGGATGGTTGTATTGAACTATGGGCATTTCTTTATTAAAAAGTTGTGTAAATGAAGATGGACTTGTTTTTGGAAATTTATTCTGGGGGTGCAACATATAGCCTACTCAAGAACTACAGACTTGTCCCTTTTCAATTACAGTTGAAAAGGTGAATGGATTGTAATTCACACCTGTATAAATAAAAGGTTTGAGTTACAGTTAACTTACAGAACAAAGGCTCTGCACACCCATGAATTAGACCTCTGCTCTTGTGGACAGACCTATGCTGGGAATCACATGAGGTCACTGGACTCCATGTACCGATAAAGGTGATAAAGGTATGATTTGTCACACCCCAGCAGGTGTAGCAAAGCCAACAGGAGAGTGAGAACATGTCAATGAAATACAGTTTTTACATGCCCATGAAATCCTGAGCAAAACAAGTGAGGGTGTACCATGGGTGTGCAGAGCCTTTAATAAATATATTTTATTATTTTGAAACTTATTTCATTTACTTGTTTGTTCTAACAGTTTTTCCTGCACATATGTGGGAGTTGAATGACACGACTTGCTGATATGCAATATTAGATAAAAAGGCCTGTAATAGCCAGCACAGCCATTCTTGGCAGGGCCTCACTAATCATGCATACAGACTGTGGTTCTGTCACATATGAGTGTGTGTGCGCTGTTATTTCTTAAAGAAAAACAGGAGCATGGAATCAATAATGTACTTTGCTGATAGTAATCAGCAGGTAAATTACTCAGAGAAGCCGGCAGCGTGGGCTGCAGCTGCGCCCTCTCGCCTCTCCATCATGTTCCCTCCCTCACTCCTGCTTTGCATATTACATCTCATTGTTGCTTTCTCCCCGATATTTCTCCCCTCCTCTCTCATCCATCTTGCGTTTTATATCTCCTTTGATTGAAAATCACTGTTATTTCTCAAGCAACCATCAGCGATGCAGGTATGCAAGTCTCTGATTACATTACATTCCCAGTCTTTTGAGAAGAGGGAGATTTATGCCTTTTCATTATTAAGGAGAAAGCATTTAATCAATAATTGGTAGGGGGGAGAATTCATGGCAAGCATAGTCAGTTAAAAATCTTTTGGGCCAATGTTATTAACTGTGACAAGGCCTGTGGCTGCTGGGGGCTTGGATCCAGTCCCGCCGTGTGAAGACAGGCGGTGGCAAAGCAATCACTCTGTCTGCCTGGGCGGACGGAGGACTGCAATCTCTGGCAGCTGCTGACAAGAAAGACACAAGACACTCGTGCCACCTTAAATCTCAAATACGATTCGAGGCACAGGGAGAAGCTTGCGTGTGTTTTATGAAAAAAGGAAGACAAACACATGCAGATATGCACGCACGCACACACACACATACACACGCCTGCTCTTACATGTGTGACTGCTTGTTGCTTCACTCAACAGTAGAAGGCTGTGATACTGCCAAGTGTGAGCTGTGTACTTGTCCCTGAAATGATCACAGGCAGCCAGAAACTCCCTGAAGAAACAACTTTGTAAAATTCAAGGCGAACAAGTTCACTCATCACTGCCAATTCCCGATCCACTACCTTGTGTGTATTTGTCTGAGCTGTACAGCTTGCTTATTTGATGTTTATTTTTTATTTCTCACATACAATTATGTTTGGGCATACCCAAGGGCCTCCCTTACTTTCCCTCTTCTACCTCTGTAAAGTTTTATTTGATTGATTTTCAGCAATTTCGTCTTGTAAATCCACTATCTCAGTCATGCTTGGCTTACTGCGCTGATGTCCGCCCTTGCTGTCGACACTGTTTCAGCTAAGAGATGGAAGAATGAAGGAGGGGTTGAATGGAGAGGGAACGAAAAAAATAAAAAAATAAAACCAGAGGATGGGGAAGGGAGGGAAGCCAGTCCTGTAAGAGGCTTAAGAGCCTCCTGGAAGCTGTCGTTTGGCTTGGGACCGAGTGCTGTTGTGGAATTGAGTTGCTCCTTTATCTGCTTTTGGCTTTATGATTCCAGGCAAAAGTCTGACCACCGCTGCCCTGCTTGGTTGGCTGTGGCACATACACACACACACACACACACACACACACACGAGTACGCATGTACACACAACCACAGGCTTAAGACCCTCTCACACACGACTGACTCCATCTTTAATTTCTCAGTTTGAACTTTTGAGTTGCTGTTTGGAGGCAACAACAACAACAACAACAACAACAACAGCAGCTACAGGGAGAATCAAACAGCCTGAATTTGTTCATTTCTCTGACTTGGGGATGATGTTTGTACATCACAGACTAGTTTTCCTGAAGTTTCTCAAATCGTCGTTCATCCTTGTGGCTTAGGTTACTGTTGTGTGCACTGATGTGGCAGGTCCAATACTTAAACACCTTCCTGCTCGAGAGCAACGTGGACACAGGTTTGATTTGTGCCAGAGCCAACATGTTCAGCAATCTCAAAGCTGGCAGTGGTTTAAAGTTGTTTTTCATTTTTTCTCTTTTTTTTTTTAATGTTGATAAGCTTTTTGTCAGAAAAAAAAAAACTCTCTAAATCTAGAAGTTTTCTAGATTTATATAAATGATAAATTAATCTTTTAATTATTACAGTATTTGTATACACATTGTAAGGCAAAACAAAGTGACAATACATTGTTAATATATATCACAAGTTTGACTTTTAGAACTCCAAAATATGTCATATACCGTAGGTGTCAGTGATGTTGAGGGCTGAGGTGACATAACACCCACTGAGAGAGCTACATCAAGTTTTATTCTCAATAACAATCTATAAGTTCCACTGCTGTGAATCAGTTTCATCATCTTAAGGATAAGACTCCTATTCAACAACAATACATTCACAGTATTATTGTAACAAATATTGTCTGTACAATGTAATGAAAACAATGAGCCGCTTCCTTGCGGATGTTTTCCTGGCTCGAACCTGTTCTCCTGATTCGGAAAATACAGTTGTTTTGGAATAAGTTGTAACTATAATGACTGTAAAGCTGTAAATGTCACAATTCAGCCTCACCTGACAACCGTTTTTGAGCATTTGCTACATGTTAAATAACAAATAATATATATTTAAAAAGATTGCATTGTTTGTCAATTGATAAAATAGCAAGGACATCACATTGAGAGAGAATTATATAAAGATAAGAAACAGAGAAAGTTCCACACCAACAATGTCGAATGAAGAATATGTGAATCTTAAATCTGGGCCCAGTTAAAAGCTGAATATAGTCTGACTCAAAAAGAAAGGACTCAAAACATACAGAATAATGATGTGGAAATTTCATTCCTAAAAATGTTAGATTTTTATTGAAAGAAAAATCTAATAATCCACTTGGTGAATACTGGAATATCCACTAAAATGAAAGAAAAAATAAAAGATAAAATTAGTGCCAACAGTATAATGTGTTGTATTGTTGGAAAAGAGAAGAAATCAATAAACATTAAGTAGTAATTCTATCACAACACAAATATAGGCTAGTAGACACATGCTCAAACACACACTCGGTTTACAGCTGAACAGTACAAAGTGCTCACATATAACATTTTACTAATGAATGAATCATCTTTGCAGTAACAGCATTTCATTTGTACAATGCAAATTAAATTGCTACAATATTCTTTTAAATCTGGTGGATGATTTGGCTTATTGTACTTTGTTCTAAGATTTTTTTTTAACATCTGTAAATAAATTCCTGAAACAACTGAAGCTACATTTAAAAAAAAAAATCAGACATGTCATCATTTTTTCATGAAAAATATTCAATATTTGGAAGCAACACATGATAACTGACTTTCACAGATGGACAATTTTGGCATTGTAGCACAGATACAAAGCAGGACGAGCAGGTGATAGAAAAACCTGAGATAAAACAGACTGTGAAATTATAAATATTTATGTTTTATGAAATTGGTGAGATGAATCTGTTTCAGTCTGATTCACCCCAGACTCAGCCTGAATGTTACACAGGTATTCAACAGACGGATGTGGCAGTGTTTTCAGAGTCACAATCCAAGGTCAAGTAGATTTATTTTTCCAGTCACGCACGCTTGAATGAAATGCTAATTTTACCCAAACGTGCAAAAATGCTCAATGACATAAACCCAAATTATGCAGTGAATACTCTTATCCTGTCACTTTTGATGGGTCTGCTGACTGTTTGACTTTGAATGACAATGCTAAAATGACTTCCATCATTTCGCCATCAGTCGCCGCTGTGCCTGTGGTTCCTCAGGACAAAATGACACACACGGTGAGCCGACCCGTCAAGATGCAGTTATTTTTTCTTACGAGTCCTGTGAACATTTGTGTTTAATCAAGCTGCGACACAACAAAGATGCCTGAGCTGAAGTTCAAAGGCTCTGCTTCTTCTTTAGATCCTCGCTGATAAAACCGGGTCCAGTTTTCGTGGTGTCAGACTCTGTTTATAGAGTTTTTCTGGATAAATGTCAACCCATGACCTTTTTTGAAGTAATTTACTCTCCGCAGAAGGCCGCTGCAGCTCCCGCTAGTGTTTACTGCAGAGGTGGTCTGTTACTGCTATAATCCTTTACGCCCCTTCCTCCGTTCACCAGAATATACAGTGATGCATGTAATCACACACATGTAATCACACACACACACATGTAATCACACACACACACACACACTAAAATATACAGAAATATCAAATTTTGATATTTCATGAGACAAACAGAGCTGAAGGGCAGGGGAAAAAATACTTTTAAAAATACTTTTTATTTTTTTTATAAATAAACCTGTTCATTATAATTTCCCTCTCCAGGTAAAGCTACATCTCAAGCTTTTTTCAAGTCTGTATATTTGGAGATATCTAAAAAGTGTGAGAAGGAATAAAAAATAAAAGGAAAATAAAGAAATCCATTCTACTCCTTTCCCCTCAGCCAGCACAAATTTTAAACAAATTTCCACCTACTACTATTATGTGAATATCAGGAGTTGGACACATTGAGATAAATAGCTTGTGTTGCTAATTCTCCAGTTGTGGTATTAAACAGTTGCATAAGAAGAGGGTAAATTATGCAATTAAAGGATCGCCAGCCAAACCTCAAACCAAAAAGAAAAGCCTCTGAACATTCAAGCGACATGCTTCATGTATATTATGGTTGATTCCTTCATATAATAGATATACCAACTTTTCCACTTCATCCAAGCATAAAAAAACTTTTGATATTTCAACTTTTTTCTTTTTGATGTACAAATTGAAAATGTACATGAAAGCAAATGGATGGAAATGGAGTTATTGTCTGTTTTGTTCAAACTATTCCTCCATCCAACACTTCTCTCTTTTTCCTTGCACTGCTCTCCACAGTGACCTTCAGTATAAAAGACATTCGTTAATAAGACTCAATTTTATTGTCAACGTTACAAACAGGCCACATACAGGGCGCTCGGAATGAAGGAGCTACAATTAAGCTTACATGTTGTTGTTGTCCACATGCACTAACAATAGCCAGCTTGTGTTTTGGTTTTCATAATTCCCCCTCATTAGTTTGTAGACAGGAAGATGGACTGCTCCGGCTCAGATTTAATGGCTGCACTGCACTGTGTGCTCTGTGGCTAATGTTAATGTAGGATGGTGTCGCAAAATGCCTCAAAAACATACAGTAATACTAACAACCTATTAATGGGAAGCCTTTTAAACAAACACTTCTTCATATTCTGTTCCTTACAGTCACTACTGGTGCTTAAAGCCCTGCTCAAAGGCAACGCAACAGCGATTGTTGTGAGATTGTTACTCATTTTCCACATGCAAATGTCAAACCAGCTGTTCAGATCTGTTGATTTAATTATGAGGCTAACGTACAATTACTGATCCCCCTCCATCATCTTTCATCCAGGAAGAGATTACATGACAAGTTTTCAGTTGCACGATCAAAAACAAAAATGAATAAATAACCGTTTTGAATTCGAAATGATCAGACAACATGTGGAGTGAAGCAACATTTTGTTCAGCATAGGCACCAAAAAGGATGCAGCAACCTGGATAAGAGGGTCATTTGAATGAGGTGAACAAAGGAAACTGTAGTAGTCTGAACCTGGGCACCAACTCAAACACACTCTTCAAATCCTATTTAATTTCTAAAAGTGGTGATAAAGCCTGCTTTCCTAATGTCGTGGCTACCGCATGGCTTTGTAGTACAGCACACCCACCTCGTGCTCCTGTATAGACGCACGTTGGCGGGCCCAGTGGAGGGTTACGTGGTTGGTTTGGCTCTCCATGTCGCCACCTGCTCAGGCAGCCAAGCGTTCAGTCAATCGAGGCTCTGAGCTGAGCGTTTGGAATGAGCAACATTTGACTGAAGCACCCTTCACGCTAAAATCACATCGCAGGTGAGAGGGACTCTGACACGTACTCACTTGTGTAGACACTTGTGGACGAATGTGCTTATACAGTAAAGTATGATTGCCTCTTTACCAGTGGACATGTGGTTCACTTCTAATTGATAGAGAGAAGTCCTCTCAGTTTATTAATCATGTTTTTTTTTCTTTTAAATACATTTGAATTTGTTGCTCTCACCCGGAGCAGCATGTGCTTAATGAGTATGCGGGGGCTGGTGTGTTGCTTAAGAATACTACATTAGGATACACTGAAGCTGATGAACATACTGGTCACACCTGTGTCCCTCTTTTTACCTGCTGGGCCTGGAAGGTCATGGTAAATGCTAAATCAGGCTGCTACCTAACCACCACATGGACTGGACTCACACTGCAGGGCTTCACCCTCAGTTCACTTCACTGCTTATTTCTGAGCTTTTTGACCGATTGTTTATATCTTTTGGGAACTTGCAGCAACTGTGAAACACACCATCACACACTTTTACTTTTCATGTGGCTCAATTAACCCAAAGTTTTCCTAGAGCCACTGGCTCTACCTGGGTTTCTGAGCTGATACTGCACACAAAGCTTATATAGGCTGTTCAATCAATCTATCATTTAGCTGATCTGAGGCAGCTGTGGCCAATACGTGGCCACACCCACCTACTATGTCAGTGCACAGAAAAGAGGTATTTTACTCACGCAACATTCAGAAGCCATATATAAAGATCATTTCAAATATTTTTACAAAAACAATTTGTAGCCTTTTTTTAACATCAGATGATTACCCATAGTAAAACAAATGCTTTCAATCCACTGCCCTTTATCCTTTTAAAAAATCAACCTTTTCAATTCCAATATACTGTATGTTAAGGATGATACTGTAAGTTACTTTTTTTCTTTCAAAGACTGCTCTGCTTGTCTCTTTTTTAGTTAATGTGAGTTTTTTTTTCTGAAGTAAACCTTATGTGTGGTATCTTTGAGATAACATCTTTTATTTTAATCAATTTCTACTAATTTATAGTTCTCATCCTGTAAATTAAATATAGGAGTCTAAGAGGAGATGTTAGGAGAAGGGAGATAAGAGCCTATGTAAGTTTTGTGTGTTATGTCAGAAACCCTGAAGATGCCAACTTGGCTTGTTAAACATTGATTTAAATAAAACTACATGCAAGCATGCAATATGCAAATGCTGCGTGATCAAGATGGTGAAGTAGAACTTCCTACGCTCAACTCATCTTTCTTTGTTTGAGAAAGCCTTTTCGATTCATACCACTCTATAACTATGATCTCTGTCTGGCTTACATATCACCTTACCTTCAACCTATTACACACTTGAAATGTTGAACACCTTTCAGTTATACATGTTCAAATGTGCTGTGTGTCTGTGAACTGGTTTGGTTTTTCAAAGCATTGAATATCTGAGTAAAAACTGAAACAAACTGTCAAATGTAAAACTCTGAATTTACTGCAGTGTGTGGGAACCTGTAACTTTTTCAAGCATCTACTGTTACTTGAACTCCCCAACAGCCTTTTATGGTCTTTCTAAGGCTGCTATTTATATACAAGACAAATGATTGAATGACTCTGACGCTGAAATATGCCGTATTTGTCCTCATCTAAACCTGTACCCTCATGACCTCCTCATCACAATTTATTGCCCCTTGGCTCCGTCTCCGTCTTTTAAGTGACCCCATTAAATCGACAATGTCGAGGGTCAAGAGGTCATCGAATGTCCTGCCGCTTGCTGCGGCAGGCTGGCATCAGTGAAGAGGGACTCGCCAAACAACAAGCTCTTTCCCTTTAGCTGATTAAAATTGACAGCATACCTTATGTGCAGCTCTTCTAGGAGAGAGGGGTTTGATTACAAGGTGCTGGCCTATTTAATATTGTTCAGTTAACATAATGTGAGAGGGAGAGGGAGCTAAACGAGATAAAGAGATAAATGAATAGCCCTCAGTCTGAAATGTGTTAAATATCATTTGAACAACGTATCACCTGCTGGAATAAAAGCAAAAAAATAAAAGCTTATTCACTGTTGAGAGGCCTGAAAAGATTCAGTGGTAAACAAAAGGAAACAATATTTAATTCAATATGGATATGAAGTGTCATTATAATATGAGATAATCTGATGTTTGAGAGAAAATGTTAGGCAGTAGTGATATATTGTGGGTAAACATTAAAGCTAAAGGAAGAAGATAATCTTCTTTAAAGAATAAATAATCCACAATATTTAATAATATTGATAAATATCCACTTTTATTGTCTTGGTTAACACAACACAATAGTTATTTACCCTTCGCTCAATTCATCAAAACATCTGTATTTGCAGCTCTTTAGCTCTTTCCCTGGAGAAACAGTGTGCAGCAGTGATAGATTTCCCTCTTTTGTTTGAAATAAAGAGATGAAACACTGATTAATGAGCATGAGCAGTGATATCCACCGTGGCTGAACAAAGAAAAGAGGCTGCGTGCAGAAACTCCAATTTTATCAACAAGAGAAGTGACCTCACATACCACCAACAGATTGCTGATGGACAGGCGATTGACAGATGGTCAGATAGTCTCATGGATGCGCAGTGGAAAATCACCATAGTAATGAGCAACAAAGATGGTAAAACAAAAAGAAATAAACAACAAGATAATAACGTTTCATGTCTTAATATTGACCAATAGATTTTTTTTATTTACATTCAATCCTACAAATACAGTAAGAGAAATGAATACTCAAAAAGGCTGAGAAAAAAAAGATGGGAGTGGAGAGATGATTTGAGATTGATTTTACTCTCAGTCAGCAGTAGAGGGCACTGTGAGCTTTTTGGTCTGTTCGCCCCCCCCCACGCAATCCTGCAAATGGACCAGCCCACTGCCTGGCCTGTTGTCTGTTGGTGTTGGAGATTTAAACAAAGAGGGTTAATATCAATCAGTGTGTGTGTAAACACACTCATAACTCACTTGAGTAATGAAGCGGCAGTGAGTCAGCCTTTTTCCTGTATGGGGATAATGGTATGTGTGTGCGTGAGTGTGTGTGTGTGTGTGTGTGTGTGTGTGTGTGTGTGTGTGTGTGTGTACTATGAAAGTGTAGGCATGCCGAGTGCTATACAAAGAAAAGAGAGAATAGATTGGCAAATGGCCTTGCACAGATTTTTAAGCAGAGAGTTGCTGGATCTGAGTGTTGTTTAGTACTTATAGAATCCCTCTATAAATATACACAGTGTGTGAAGCCTCAATAAAAAACAATGATTCTCTGCTTTATTAACAGTCAAACTTGGACCTTGAAAAAACGTACCTTTTTAAATCATACAGCTCAAACATTTGGATGTAGAAATACATTTTCACATCAGTGATCTCATCTTGAGTTTCATTATATTTTAAAGGCCCTAGAGTAAGAATGAACTAAACCGGCATTGTAAAAAAAAAAAACATGAAAAACTGTGGACATTGTTTATTCATTATTATGTGAAACAATATTAAGATAATTCTATGAAAATAGAATAAATCAGATACATATTTTACATCAAATACAACATTTATGCAGCGTGTTTTCCCCTCAGCAGGTATTCCTAATTTTAATTAAAGAAACTGAGGGGATCAGCCAATCCACACCCATCACTGTTACTGACTTAAGCTTAACCAATGCTTGGTGATTTTGACACCTGGTCTGTGGACAGAAATCATTCTCATCCCTCTCTGACATTTTCTATTGTGAGTGGAAAATGTATGATTTCTGTCACAGGGCATGATAGTCAAATGCAGGTATAAATTTGTAATGTCGCAGGCAACATCACAGACTGCCACACAATGTGGATTGCCATGGTGATACTTACCGTTTTTCTAACACAAGCATCAAGCATGGAAGGTTTAGGGGAGAGATCATAAAAAATATCATCATTTATGAGACTCACTAATGAGTGAGACCACAGCAGCCGGGCTGAACAGACATGGCGGAAGAGAGCGAGTGATCCTTGCACTCAATCATGTCTCTGTCTCTCTACTTACTGTCACTTAGGTATAAATGCGGAACAAATTTGCGCAATGGAGAACATATAAAGTAAGCCTCAGTTTTTAAATTAATTCCATAAATACCCTTTCAAATAAATCACTTCTGCAAAACATTTTGAAGAGACCATTTGTATCACCCTGAGCCATGCCATATGTGAAAATAAAACCATTAAAACTTAATGATACAGGACCATTAGCAACAGACTTGAACTATCAGCTTGTGAAACTACACACTACACACTGTATGCTCCTGTAGAAGCCATTAGTCAGTCTGAGTCCAATTTGTTGTGTTTTATTTATGAGTTTGCTTGTTAAACACTACACAGCCTTGTATCATCAAATGGCATATGAATAACATGCCAATTTCCCAAGTCATTTTGCGTGTTATCATTACACATTTTTTGCTTTTTGCGTGACATTTAACACCGTGTCATCTTTCCACTGAGTGACCCCTGACCCTTACCATAACCATGTTAAATGCCATGAAAATCTTGAAATGCATAGATACTGCACGTGTCCTTGAAAGTCGTGCTACTGTATTTATTCACCATTCCGTGATAACACGTAGCGCTGCACTACCCATAAGCTACCAATTGAGGATACTGTTGTTGCCATAGAAACGTTCAAGTTGGCAGCTAGACCACGATGAAGTAAGACCAGCGAGCTCGTAACCTTTACTGGGGAGTGGCATCACTCCTCCTTGGTTTTATTGTTGGACATTGTCTTTTTTAGAGAAGAAAGTGAAGACAGTCATTAAAAGCCAGTAATTAATGTATGTGTAATGTATGTGTACTCTGGTCTATCCAAAATTTATCATTTAATTCTAGAACCTGGGATTAAGAAGGTGGGCACGTCAGCTTTATGGAGACTCATGGGAGTTTGAATTCATCTCCTTAGAGACATGATCCTTCGGGGGAGTAGATTTTCAACTGGAACAGATTATGTATTTTACAGTATATCCTATATGCATCTGTAATCCACCATCAAGCTTGTCATCAGCAAGAACATCCCACTGAACATTAGTCTCACCTTATTACATTAGGTAAATGGCATAAACATATTAGTCTATAAAGCCTACCATATCATAAAAGGATCTCAAGCAGTATGAAGCAAATTCCTACAAGCTCTGAGGAAGCGTTTGGAATGAAAAAAAAATCTCAGAATGGGTGAAAGGAGAGAGATATCAGATTTATACACAAAGACAGAGCTGTATTTTGTAATTAACTGTGTAATCACACAACTGATTAGGAAAATGCACATTAGACACACGCGTCCAACACACCCGCCACTGTCATATCTGACTCCTGGCTTGTGTGGGCAGGTGGATCTGCTGGGCATCCTGTTCATCTCACTGTACATTCAATTACAGTCGCCCACAAATTACTTCAAGAATATGAGCCAGCATGAGCCGCCTGCCGCCTCCGCATGCGAACACACTCCTCCTCCTCCTCATGCCCCCATCTCGCTTTCAATGCCTTCCTCTTCTCTGTCTCTTCTTTGACGTTTGCTGGACCGCTGGCTGTCTGGAGAGCAACTTGCTTTTGGTTTTCAGTGCTGATACTTTTTGATTTCACCAACAGAGTCGAGGTGGAAAATACATAAGCGGAGAAAACACCCTCATTCGAGTGACCTCGTGTCTTTAAACACCCACAGCTGACACGTGCTGATAAATCCTGTTCTTTTCTAGCCTGTGCTGTTCTCACACACACACACACACACACACACGCTTGGACAGATAACATGCATACAGATGCATGCACGCACACATTTACATTCACCCTGATGAATGCATGCACACACATTCCTAAACAAAAAATTACACACACCCACTCTGCTCATACGTAAGTGTGCTTGTCAAAACACACACACACACACACTCACACTCTCTCTCTCACCGCAAAACGAGGTTGTTCTCAGCGTGTGTTCTCTCCATCTTTCCTGCTCCTTCTGTGTCTCTCCAGGGTATGCATGATAGCGACTGATGTAGCCAGCAATTTATACTGCTGAAGGAGGCGTATGAAAAATACAGCTGATATCCCGCAAAGGGGGTTTCAAGAGTGGAGGGATGGTGGTTGTGAAGGGGATGAGGAAGAGTGGGGTAGGGAGGGGGGCTGAGAACTCAATGTAAAGTCATAGTCTCATTCAACCAGTGTTTCAAGAGACATTTGCAGTCCACAAAGCAGTTTTCTCTCTACATTGTATCGGATTTGGTGGAAGTCAAAATTAACCATTCAGTGATTAAAGATGGGGACAAAATAGGGGGGTGGGGGCAAGTAATTGTTGTCTGTGAGCAAGTCAATGAAACCCCATCAGCTCCAATGACCCAGATCTGCTACTGACCTCTGACCTCCCTGTGGAGGGCTGGCGAAGGAGAAGAAAATAATTTATACTTTATGATCTCGCATGTTTACAGCAAAACGAGCTACAGAGAGAATGAGACACTGTGTCGACCTCTGATGGTCTCATACAGTACAAGGCGAAGTCAGGAATTAACTAATGTTGGAGCAGCTTTGTAGTGTTGGACAAAATGGTGTCTTAACCCATCTCCTTTCCTGCAACACCTCTCTTGTCTAAGTTGTATGCATTTGATGTGCACATGCACGTCTCCCCACCCACAGGTTCAAACAACAACCGAATTAAATGACAAATTACATTGTTTGCAACTGTCCTCCAGATGTTTTCTCCGGGTGGGCAGGTGTTGGTAGTTTTGGCAGTGATGATAATGGTCACTTGCTGATAGCTTCAGCCATTGTTGCATTCACAAGACATGAGGTTAGAATACGACCCTATACTGAACTGAAGGCAGACTGGACAATACAGTGACTCATTATCACAAAGTAGCATTACAAGGCAGGACAGGTCGGGGCTAGCTGGTTAGCATCCTAACGAGCATCCTTCAATAGAAAAAAATAAGTGATAGAAATAGAAACAAAACAAGAGTTAAAATTGGCATTCCTTTCCACTGCTGGGGACAGCTCTTGGCGAGGAAATACTGAACATATTTCTTCTAGACTGGTAAGTAAACAGCTGTTACTGCTAACATTATCTATGCAGCAATAGCAAAAAGTTACATATAGCATCTTTAAGGTTTGGTTACCTTTATGGCTAAATTAGTTAATGTTAGGGAGACATCATTGTTTGGGTTGAAATCACTACTGCATTAATGCTAGGGGATCGTTGTTGTCATGGTTACAATTGTTGACCATCACAAGGGAACAGGAAGTGAACAGCAGTCACCTGTGGCAGTTCCATGTGGTATACCACATGCATTATGTGGTTGAGGACCTGCTCTGCTGGTGGGTGTAGTCACACCATGGCCTTCCAGATGAATGGTGAAATGACTTCAATTAAAAAATTGCTGACGACTTATATAGATTTAACATTCTCCAACTGGAGGATTGGGATAAACATTTATTGACAGAAAAGAAGATCAACCTAGTCTAGCAATCAGAATTTACACAAAAACACTAGACCACTCATATTTGATGCAGCAGAGATTGAAATAGTCTGATTTCTTGTCTTCAATAAGGGTCATGCTCCAAAAATGTTCCTTTAAATGCAACTTCAGAGCTTCTTTCGTTAAACCCCTCCCTGACTATGAAAAACCCACATCTTTCAAACTCTGCACTCTCGGTTACACAGACTTTCATTACATTCATGATAAGTGCAATTGGTGTAGTGCTCCTTTGATTGATTCAAATAAAGGAAAGTCACACAGGCTTTCATTACATTCATGACATGTCCAATTGTGGGAGTGTCCCTTTAATTGATTCAAATATGTCACTTTGGTAATGACTTGTGATGACAGTGACAGTGAATGACAGTGATCCCACACAATAATCAAGTGAAGAAGTAATGCTGAATATCAATGTTCTTTCTCTATCTCTTACTATCTGTGGGCGTATGTGTGTGTGTGTAGAGGTGATGTTGGAAAATGCCAGTGTATTGATTGTAATGGATCTTACTGTATGTGGTAAGTTAATGTAAAATATAATAGAATAATATTACAGTACAAACCACTTTCCATTTGTTTTACAACTTCAGTTATTAAAAACTAACGTGATACTAATATTTCAGTCTCCTGTTGGGAAGTACCCCAGGTGAGGGAAGGCCATTTAATGAAACACACTGTGGTTAAATTGGAGCTAAGTTAGGGCAATTGCTTTTAGCAGGAGATCTATAGTCATGAGCCTCTCTGTATGAAAATGTGTTTATTCCTCAAGGATTTAGCATCTGTTTTTATTGCTGCCGCATGCCTAAGTTATAAAGAGTTCCTCTGTGACATGCTATTTCATCTCCAATAAAGAGATTATAATTAAAGTTCCTTAAGATTTTCATAAAATAAAACTAATTTTGATACAATTTATAGCCATATCTAGCTAGTGGTGGAGTCTAGTGCTGGATTCAGATTGCCAGGTTGCATACGCTATTGACAACAAAATGATAAATGCATGTAATCCAGTGCAATTTTATTTCATTGATAAGAGCTTCACTGTTTACTCAGTGAGGCTCAGAAGCAGTCACAGGAAGTACAATATGTGTATGCAGTTAGTTACACCAGATGCTGTATTGTATTTCTAAAAAAGTGAGACTGTAGAAAATAATCTTACAGGTCGTCTGTGCAAGTAGCTTTTCCCACACTCACCTAACCACAAAGTTTTTGTGCCTAAACCTGACCAAAACGTGACCATTCCACAGCCCTAATCACATGTTTATGATTGTTACCATGACAACAAAGGCCCGGTGTTTGCTGTAATGTTGAACCACACTTGCCTTTTCCATGGTAACCATGTCCTGTCAGGACTCAAATCTTGAGGATTACTACAACTTTAAGTTGCCTTTTGTTATTTGTCTTTAAGTATAGCAAATTTACATTTAAAAGAAAATGAGAGTCATGCCAATTTCTCACATGATGAAGATTTATCCCTGACTACAACCAGTCTGAAAAACTTAAAATGTGAATTTCTTTTCATCTCCCCAGACACCTAATAATGTTCTTTGGTAAAATACATTCTCATTTTAACCCATAGTTTCCTCTACCCTTGAAAAGTTGGGTCATTTTCTCAGAAAAAACAGACTATTTCAACTTTAAAAGAATAAAAGTAGGAAAGAGGAAAATAGATCCTTGTGGGGAATGGTTCTACAGCAAAGTTACAAATACTGCATATCTACATATAATTCATCAAGGCTCCTTCAATTTAAAATCTTACAATAAATATTGCCTTTAGTGAACCGTATTGGTTATAACATAACATACATAGTTCAGAATGTGAATTATATATGTTTCTACTCATGTTTAATATTTAGGATACCCTTGTTTACTTTATTACATTATCTTTTATTTTGAAAGAGTAAATGTGTCAAATTTTAAAATGTAAGTAATTTTGGAGACTTTAGCAGCATTGAAGTGCTGCATACTACTTTCACTCTGCACTGCAAACCTCAGCACTGTGCTGAGGCAGATCCACTGAGAGGGAAAATGCTGCAGTACACTCTTCATTATAATCTACTACAAAGCCATTCCATTATTTACAATCAATACACAATTATCCCACAGGCAGGGGGAATATCTTGTTTATGTTCAATAATTTTTTATGTAATGGTTCCGGTTGACCTGTGGCTGGGCAGCGGAGAGAAGCGGGCAACAGAGAAAGTAAAGGGTTGATAGACTTACTCAGAGCCAGCTTGGTGGCACCATAACTGGGACAGGAAGTTGTAGATTTTGGGCATCAATAGCATAGCAATGATCAAAGCTGATTACAAATTTATGGACAATTTTTTGGGAAGAGCTGAGCAATATGTTTATTCGGACAAACAGATGAGAAAGCTGATATCAAAAAATAACAACCATAGTAAATATTCAGGTATAAAACCAATCAATGTGGAATATTTGGTATATTTTATTTACATGAAACAACAGAAGAAAGGACAATCAATCCAAATGACAAACATTTCCTTACCCAGCAAGGAACAAGGTCAACTTCATGGTTACAGGGGACCCTGTGTTGGCTAGTTAAGTTTCATGTCTAAGTGGATCAGTGTTTCCCTTTGCCTCTGGTTAGTGCAGTGGTAAGCTATCCAATATTCCCATAAGGCTTGAGGTCTTCCAGTGGTGGCTTCCAGTAGGGGAGAAAAGGCCCCCTGGGTATTTACCCCCCCCCCCACTCCTCTCTTCTCCATTTGACTCCTGGTCTAAAAAAAGTAATCTACCATTGCTTTATTGATTGGGACTCTCTGGGGAGGACCGACTATAACATCAGATACCGGGGATCTGCTTGTGGATTGTGTCTGCCTGTCAACTCTTTAAAATTGCCACCGGGGCCAAACTAGCAACATTTGAGGTATTCAATGTGTCGGATGCAGTTAAAGGCAGCAGGTGGGATTATCAGTGAGAGGGTGAGTAACTGAAGCAGCGCCCCATTTTTGGGGGGGAGACAAACAGGAAGTGGAGCAATTTGATTTCCATATTGATAGTTTTTGAAATGAGAAGCTGGGAATGGAAATTGATTCTATGCACCATGTCGAGCTCGGGCTTGTTGGCAGCTTTGGAGGCACAGTTAGAGAGCTAAAAGATTTTTTATTCTGATTCCATATTACACCAGTAGTTTTCTTACTAGCTTCAGTCATTCACGATGTTTCACTTTTCTTTTGTGGAGAGCTGTTCCCCTGTCATTTGACACTGGAATAATAGTACGTTATAAGCACAGTGACATTACAAAAATCTGCTGTTCAGTGACTAAGTCTATGGTCTGAAACAAAGCCGGGGCAGAGACATATAAATGCAACCAGGAACCAATATGACGTGGGGCTGACAAGAGCAAAGTTGTGAAACAAGACTACATTATTTTAATGTGGGCAGACAAAAGGGTAAGGAACAAGAATAAATGGAAATTCAGCTGAGTCAGAGGAAAGCAGATAAATGCCAATGAGCCAGTGCAAAGACTTTTATTTTAATGAGATATGGAAGGGTGTGATAGGATGAAATGAAAGATCAATGGGCCTCATTCACCAATATCTTCTTAAATATTTTCTTAAATTCTTTCTTAAGTTGTCCTTAAGAAAGTCCTTAAGAAAACTCTATGTCAGATTCATGAACGTGTTCTTAAACCGCAGAATTGTGTGCACCTGTGTTCTTAGATTGATGAATGCCAATCTTATTGTAAATTGAAAGTGTGTGCTAGTTGGCCCCAATTAGCATAGGTTAACGCTCGAAAATGCCCTTAAAGGGGCATGAGACTGAAGGGTCGGGTGCAGACACAGACAGAAGTCACAAAGAGATACCGTAAAGGAAAGTTGAGAAAATGCCAAAATGAAACTCTAAAGACAACATGTCAGCACTCAAATGTGCGTAACAGGTAAGAACAGAATCTACACAGACTGAAGTGTACTAACACATCCCAAATAAGAAAACATTTGTGAATGAGGTCCAATGTGACCCGGAAATGTATGATTACATAACTCAAACATTATAAAACAGTCTTTATGTCTATGTCACTCACCAAACAAACTAATTTATTAGTCATAAAAGAAAGTTTTATTTGTTTTCTATTTGAGATTCTGCTCTTCACAAACAATGCTCAGATTATCTGTCTCACCATGATTCTTTTTTCTCACATCTACAGCATGTATTCACACCATTCTCTTTCTGCTTTCTCATACTGCCAGGGTAATACATTTTTTTTTTACCAAAACAGTTTCTACTTTGTCATTTGTTACTATTCACACCATTTAAAAAGTTAATTTACACATATTTTACAGGGTTACACTATAAAAAGTAAACATTAATATATATACACAATGTTTTTGGCAATTTCAGCCAAAGCGGACATCTTGAATTGTCATGTCAGTGTCAAAGTGTCCAATTCAATGGTCTTTCAGGTGGTATGGAGCAAAACCTCCTGCTGGCCTTTAATTCTTTATCTTCAAACCGCAGTATTAGTTCCTGTTTACTTATCGTTTGATATTTGAGGTAGATTATCTGACCAAGTAGGTAAATGTGTGATTTTGTTTTTGAATTTCGTGTTCCTGAGGTTCACATGGCTACCTGAATGGATCATAGTGACTGTAGCAAAAAGCACAAAACATGTACGGACTGAAATTCTGGATCTGGATCTTCACCAGGATACAATCAACCTCTTGAGTCCAGATTTCAGCCATTATATTTTTCATAAATCTTGCCAAAAGACAGATGGACCTACAAATTGTTTTAATGACAGAATCAAAATCAACTAAAAAGAGTTGGGTAAATGAATTAAAATGTAATGTTCATGTACCTGAGCATTTAAAGCCCACTTAAACAGTCTTCATTCAGTGATCAAGGTGGATAATCCCACTGTGGCGATCCATCCTTGTATACATCACTAATAATATCGTGAGATGGTCTCATGCACTGATCACATACCTTTTTGATAAATGTGAGCCTCAGAGACAAAGGGATCCTCATGCTGAAAGCAGCACAGAAACGCGGGGGATTTATGACCGTGCCTGTCTCCATGGACTAAGAGTCCAAGCTCCTGGAGCCCTCTGTCTCTGACCCTCACAAGTCAGTGTAAGTCCTTTCATCTGGAATTATTCATGTTTTCACAAACAGAGCTGAAGCTTTAATCAAAATGCCTGCTACCCTTCATGTTGTCGAGCTCTCTCGCGCACAGCTGTCACAGCGGGGAAGGGAGGTCAATCGCTTCTGCCACCACTGTTTCCTCTGAGGAGCATTTCCACCGCATGGGATGGCCATTAAAGCGATTTAAAATCAGTGCTGGCAGAGTGGACGTTGCTTGCCGCTTGCCTTGATAACCCACAATGTAATGATTAATTTGTCTGCGTAGTGGTGCTCCTAAGTTTGCGACAAACAGAGTGACTAGAGGCCCATCATACTAGAGGAGTGATTGGGAAAATCTGGTCAGGGAACAAAAGGGTAATAGTCACTCCTCTCTGAACCAAAAACTGGAGATGCCCTAAAGCTGCGGCACTGAGGCTACATCTGCTCGAGTAGAGCTGCTCATTGACCAGTGGTAGAGGACTTTTGTTGCACTAAGCACCATCCAGCATCGTTGTGTTGTTGTATGAATAAAGTAGCACCGTACTGAAGGTGAACATGTGTTTTCACGTTGGATAATTGACGAAAGTGGATGAATTGTTCCAAGTCTATTCAAACTGCTGAACTATGCTATGACTATAACTTTGATTTGAAAGCTGTGAAGGCTGGTTTAAACAGAGACTGATTATACAAAAAACCTGAGTGCCTGTAGCTCTAATGAGTGTGTGATTGATGACCTTCGAGGTTGGTATTGTAGAGCGCAGAGAAATATGTCAATATAAATGATTGTTAACAAGTTTTTCTGATATAACTCGCTACATGCAGCACTATAAGTAGTGCATGAATGGTAGAAGTGCTAATTTAATTGACAGGGTGTTACCATGTGATACATATCACATATCACAAATATGTATATATATATATATATATATATATATATATATATATATATATATGTATATATAAAATGGTTATAATACAAGAGTGTGACATTGCAAAGCTACAATTAGAGGCACTGATACAGATAAACGTAGTCAGTCACAAAAGCCAGACTAAGACAAGGCCAAATAACCTTCCAGCCAATGCCTTTCAACTTGAATGAAAAAAAAGATATAAAAGAACAAATGCAGACTCTAAATGTGCAATCTCTTTCCCATGCAGTAAGTCCAAGGAACCTTAAGGTGCTGTTGAATATGAAATCACTGGTCACAGGAAAGAAATGTTCTTCAGGCACTTTTATGCAGAGCAAGAAAAGAAAGGATATTGCAGTAAAAGCCTTTATTTAGTTTGGCATAAAATTAAAATGACTTTCTCAATATGATTGATCATAATATGAAGATCACATACTACTGTCAATGGTGATGAGTTCAGGGGAGGTTATACTGATGTGAAAAATAGTCTGTAGATATTTAATGTCTATCAATGGGTTGACTTTAGAACAGAAGCTGTGTTTACAACTGGGATCAGAGTAAGGTCAGCGTTTGATTTACATATTCCGATCAAACTTATTTCCCCCTGACTTACAATGATTTGTTAATTACTGTAAATGATTGGATCCAACATGAAGACATTAGTTTCTGTTAAAGGCCAAACAGTGTCGGTTCATTCACATGAGAGATGTCTGTGTTCCTTTCTTTTTCATTTTATCTTTTCTATGCTCTTAGCACTGGTTTGAATTGGGTGGGACTCTTTTGCTTACTTAGTCTTAAAGATTTAATTTTTATAAAGAAATACAACAAATTTCTTTTTGGGCTTCAAAAGATTCACCTATACTGTAGGATACATTCTGTATTTTCACTGCTGATAAGCTCAGTGTTAAAATTGAACTATTAAATAAAGTGTTACTGTACCTCGCATGCTGCACTGACAAATTTCACTGGTATTTGGCACTTGCTGGACGATCATTTAGATTCCGCATAAGTAACTCAGTTGATGAATACAATAATAAAATAGGAAATAGAAATTGCAGAGATGTCACACAACAAATGAATGAATGTGAGCACAGTTCCTCTGAATCTGCTCAGCTGGACATTCATCAGTCATCCTTTCTGTTCGCGTTCACCTACAGGGCCTCTCTGTTGTGAATCCAGAGGTCTGATGATAACCCTCCTGGTTCCACAGATTGATTTGCAAATCTGTATTCATATTATTCTATTATTCTGTCTCAGTTTGAATGATACATCGCTTCATCTGCAGAGTTGAGGGGTACTAAGGTAAAAAGTTGGATAAAATGTACTCTTTGGCAGTGTAAGCCAAATGAAACACTTGACAGACTTTTTGCAATAAACACAGTCAGACATCTGTGTCCTTTTCATTTGTCCTCATGCTTTATGTGGTCACACGCTTGCAGTTTCCCATAAATATTGCTGTTATTATTTTGTACAAGAATGAGCTTTTGTTTCTTTTTCTTCTGAACATGGCTTAATGTGGGTGCTCCCTTTCTATGCTGGAGTATTTAATGTTAACCTTTAGTAATGACCTTTAATCTAATATCGAGCCCCTGCTGCAACTCGATAAACCAGAGGACACTGGAGTGTATTATCAAATTTCTTCTGATAAAAAGCATCCTTATGGCTGACCCAATGACAGGGCGTCTCTCCGTCTGCCTTTTGTTGTGGTCGTCATAGAAATTCCTGCACTACGTAAGTGTATAATATTGTATTACCTTGAATAATGTGTTTTTGTACTTTTTTTTCCTGATCTTTACAGTAAAACTGTCTCGGGTCCTCCCATCGGGGGTCAGAGGTCATTCAGTGACTTAATGAGCTGCACCTGGGTTTCTGAATGTTTTTCTTCAGACAAACTACGCCACCCTGATAAACACTATAAAAGTTAATGTTATTATTGTCACTGGCTTGTGATAAATGAAGTAAATGTTCTCACACTGGCAGCAAGAATTTGTATTTTGAATCAAACCTGTATGTCTTTGTCCACTGTGGTGAATGAGTTTATTTTTGGTTCGTCATTTCAGTCTAATTTATCTCCATTTGTACCTGTAACATCATGTGGTAACAACATGATGTCCAAGAAGTGATGGTAAGCACCCACAGTTTGATACACACTTATGAAAGTCACCTAATCTGCTTGTAAATAATTCTTATAGAGACAAACCCCTTGATCAACATTCTATAACATGAATGTTAACTGTCTTGACTGTATTTCAATAAACTTAATGTATATCGGAGATGATGCTGTGATGTGCCCCTGTTTCTGGTTTGATTTTGTCAGACTAAAAGTTTAAATCTCACTTAGCTTAACTGTACCTTCAGGTCAAAAGTATCAACAGTGAATTAAAAAATATGAATCGCTCTGGCTGTCCATTCAAGGATGATTTTGAAGTTCGTGGTGCTCTGACAGAGATGACGTAGATGACACAGACAGCTAGCAAGTTTGTTCGGAATGCTGATTTGCATGCCATGGCACTAGTTAGCATACAATTCCCTCCTATTTTCACGAAATATAATAGGCTATAGCCTACACTTCAACAACTCCCAGGTAAAACCTACATGTCAGACACCTTTTTCTATGCATTGTTTTTTTTTAAATTTTTTTTATTTAAGTCCCTGTAAGGAAACAGGGACACAACATAAAGGATTGGGAAACCCACCGCCAGAATCTCTGTCATTGTGCTAGGGAACAAATGTTTGATGTGAATAAAAGTTTCTATGGTTGTGTTCTCTAGTGTTTTCCAGAGCAGAGCACTTCTACTTTCCGAAACTGCGTCATAGTTCACATCTCTCAAGACACTACCACTATTGCTACACACTACACTACCAACCGGTATGCCACTGTTTGCAGTCCAGAGACACTGGCTCACGTAGGTAATCCTTCCGGTCACTTCTCGCCGCTTTCAGTCTGGATGTTCACTCAGTCATCATTTTCATACGTTTGTTAACTACCGAGTTCAGAGCTGAACTCAATAAAACATATATACAGGGACTGCACTCTCACTCCCCCTACATGAGATTTACTGTTGACTCTCCCTGCACTTCGCTTGAGAACAATGCTGTTGTTTTAGATGTTGAAACAACGGAGTAATGACCTCTTTAAACTGGTAGGAAGACTTTGCAGAGATAACGCCTCCTGATTCTACATTGCTCATTGACATCTCACCTCCTCCTTTTCTCTATCCTCCATTTTTTTGTCATCTTCTCAGTGCCTTGCACAAGAGTACTTAAGACTTCATGTGTGAAACAAGAAGAGAAATGAAGAAATGTTTTCTCTTTTTTTTATTCACATTCACTACATGGATTTTTTAAGCTTTTTGGGAATCAAACAAGCAACCTTTGAGTCTTAAGATAAGCCTTTCCTTCAACACTTCTGTGACATTCATAAGTGTGTTTCAGAAGTGACTCACTCATCTCCCAGGTATCTTTATGGGATGACTTGCTGTGAAACACCAGCGTCATTTCATTTCACGTCTGAACAGATTCTGATACTGATTCTTAAGCTGACACAATATAGTAGTGTAGATCCAGATAAGACTTCACCACATGATGCACTGCAGTATTATACCACACCGATGCTTGCTAATCCCACCTGTCACTGTTAAGGTTCCATTTATTATCACACCTTCCAGCTCCTCTTTTCTCCCCTGCTGATGTGAAGGATCTAAATCTTATTCATGTCTTTTCACACCCAATTAACTCATGGAGGCAGAATGTGCCCTGTTGACCATACTATGCTACCTTGAGATATTTCCTACATCACTGCCGCATGACAAGAATAGAACTGTTGCCAGCTGCAGTTACCCTGGCAATCCTTGCCAACACACAGTAAACAATGACACTACTTTCTGTGCAGAATAGATCCTCACCAATGCAGCTATGTCCCATTTGCATCACCTTTCTATTCCAAAGCACATTACCGCAAATGCATACTAAACATCAAATTATTGGAAACATGCACGAATATACCACATTATTGTAACTGCGCAGTAACCATTACATTATAATACAGAAATAGCATCTGTGCAGTCAGTCTTGTCAAAATGTGAACATAGAGCAGCCGTTAAATGTCGCATCATTATAGAAAACTAGTCACTAACAACATATTTACTATATCTTCTTTATATTTTCTATGTGATGTTTCATCAATTATACAGTGAACCGTTTGTTTGCTTAGTCTATAATCCTTTCTCTTCATGCCACATGATTGCAAACATAACATACACCCGTAAACACAGACAGTGAATCTGTGGATAATCCATCCCTGACAATGCAAGCATGCTCTGTCAACATCATCCATCACATGTTTATCTTAGAGCACACTATGCTGAAGCTTATCACAACAAAAGGTATGTTCTTTCTCTTGTTGATTTAACAGAAATACACAGTAGATAATTGACCCAGAGCAAAGGCTGCATTTGTTTTTGTGCAGTTGTCTATACTTTTAACTTTGTGGAGACCCATCATTGATAAAATGCTTTCCCTACCCCCTTACCCTAACATTACAGGGGCTATTTGTATGTTTTTTCTGCCACCAAACGTGATTTCTTGCCAGGAGCGGGTAGTGATGATTGTCACTTGACAAGAGCTTTGTTGCATTAACAAGACAAGGGTTATAATATAGGTTATAATACACCTTCTGAGCAGCGCTACATCTTCAGAACAGATTGGGTTCGCTACAGTTTGTAGCTATCAGAAAGTGACAAGACGAGCCGGGGCTAGCTGGTTAGTGTGCTAACTTCCGTAGAGGAAAGACATGATAGAGACTAGAGTTAGCATTGGTGTTGCATTCCGCAGCTTGCCAATGGAGAGTTTGAAACACTTCTTGCCGAGTAAAGGGATGAAGTTTGATACTGGATTCACAACATTTCTTCTAGACTGGTAAGTAAAGAGCAGTTAATGCTAACGCTGGATATGTAGCAATAGCAGCAAAACTTACATCTAGCTCCATTAACCATCGGTCCATATATGTGTGCCTGTTTCTCAGACTCCATAAATATAGTAAAACAAGACCTCTCTCTCACACACACACACACACACACACACACCTAACATACTCCTCCTCTGATATAACATTAGACTACTTTCAGTAGGGTATTTCAAACAGATGGGGTTGACATAATAGATCTGTGTAGCTAATCCCCTCTCAGTTTATCTCACTATACTTGACTGGCTGTACTGTACCTGCTATATTTTATGTGTGGTGGTGGTGGTAGCTTTGATGGGTGCTCCAGGACCATCGGTGCCAGGCGAGTGTGGTTTACAAGAGCAACTACACAGAGAAGACAGAGCCATCTGTATTCCCAATGTGCCTCACATACAATATGAGTGAGCTATGCACAGAGCAGGAAAGTAATGCCTTTCCTGCTGCCTTTTGCTCGTTCAGCTCTTTTCACGTGTGACCAATTGAGGCAGATGAATAAAGACTGGTTTTCATTTGTATGTGTGTGTGTGTGTGTGTGTGTGAGTGTGAGAAAGAGAGGGTTGTAAGTACACAACTGTTTCATCAGGGGAGATGATTCAGTCGTTGTCCTATAGATTCATATGTTACTAAGACAGATAAGACCACAGCATTCCTTGCAGACTTTATTAAAAAATGTTTTGAAAGAACTCATCGAGCAATCAACAGATGAAATATATATAAATGTACACAAACTCTTTAAATACAGTACAATTAATAAAAACAATTAAATTGCATTGCTGTAAGTGAGAATGTACCAGTTTACCAGTTTTTTTTTTTTTTTGCATGTTTACTGTTTAGACTCCAGTTCATCCAATGTCTCATCACTTTGTACACAACAGTAGGCTCTGCAGTTTGTTATGTTTGTATAACTGAGTATATAGGACATCTGGTACATTCTAAATTGCAACAGTCTTGTTGACGAAAAGGTTTCATAGTTACATGTGCACTGTAGTGTAAGGTTTCAGAGCCTTGGCTCCTTGAATCCAATAAAAAAAAAAGAAAGAAAGAAAGAAAAGTTAAACAATGTCAGATTACAGCACAAGTACACAGAAAAATAAATAAATCGATACCTGGGTTCATCTAACTTAAAACACATAGTGACGGGCAGCAATAAGTAGTTACTAGTTCTGTATGATATACTGTATATATGCACACCCAAAACATTAAAACCATTAAACTGGTTGTTGATTGGTGTTCAGTAAGTGCTACAAAAGGCATCAACATTTTCCCCAGACTTGCTTCACCCTAATTTCACTGCACTGTTAGATAATACGCAATGATTTAAAACAGTGGTCTGACATTTCCTTCTCTTTAACTGAACAAAGAGAAAAAGTCAAGATTGTATTTTTAATCTATAGTTCTATGAAAAACACATTTTCCATGATAACGTCTTACTACATGTAAGAAGTAAGAGGAGATAAGAGATTCCCATCCTCTCTCTTCTATCAAGGAAAGGATGAATAACCACTCCAATTTGAACCACTTGAAATAGCACCTCTCTTTTTTAAGTTTTTAAGTTCCCGTCTGCGTGCATGAGACTATTTTCACCTCAGTTCAGTTCAGTGGCCTCCGCCAGTTTGTTTTTCTGTTACAGAAACATCCCTGATAATACCATTCAACATTAATCAATGTTTCATATATTCCATGTATTGTATTTGTGTTGTACTGTCTATAGATTGCATCTCTGTGCACAACTTTAAGGATTCATGCCCATATGTGAGCAGACAGGCACAAACTTTGCATAATCTGCTTTTGATTTGTTAATTTTCTCCTTTCTGCCTCAATCTTTTGGCCCGTCAATCTTTTGAATAACAGGCCCAAGAGCCCAGTCCTTGAAATTGCACAGACTACTCTTTAAATTGATTCTTTGTAACTCTTGAAATGACAACCACAAAGAACTTCAATTAAATGAATTCATGTTACGTTATGGCCGGGCCTTAATTTTATGATAGGTTGAATGTTTGTTTGATGTAACTGCTGAGTGTAATAGACTCATTGGACACCGCATTGCTGACATCCCAAATCACAAACACATCTGTAATGCAGATTTTAAATCCACTGATACAATTGTACTGAATAAAGGGAGAGTTAAATGAGCAGGAAACAGCGTGTCCTCTCAGAGCTGTACTACAGATGACAGTGACCATCCAACTTCATTAGGCTTTATCGACACATTTGTCCCAAACTTAATCTCTTAGCAACAGCAGCGCTACTTGGCCTTTTAGATTGTGTCGATGAGATTTCATGCCTGGTCTCCTCCAGCAACGCCATGGCAAACCACAAAGAACTAGCACCGTAGAGAAGTACCCCAGTCAATGTTGTTTGAAGTGTAATTTCTCTCTATTGGCCCCGACAACCTGGACACCAGAAGATAAAGAGCTCTTCTATCATGCAGGGACACTATGCAAAGCACATCTTTGCAGCAGTGAAGTGAATATTTCCTCTGGCACAACAAGCTCTTTTGTGCCATTTTGGAATTTTTGATGACAGGTCCTGACACTAACCACATCGCTGTCTTCAATCTGTAATCTCTAATTTGAGTAATAACGACCGTCATACTGCCGTTATGCCAACCAGACGTGCTTTACAGCACCACCATCCATCTGACCCCCTTAAAATATTTCAGGCAACACTAGTTTCAATAGTAAACTAGTTTTTTAGTTGCTCTTTGATAAAAAGTACATTGCAGCTATAAGCCTGTGTTCATAAAAATATGAATTGAAAAATTAACTACAACCCTCAAATAATTCAGTAAGAACCATCCAATTACAGAGTTTACCTGCAGGGATAACAATGAGTGGAAGCTAACGATGACAGTTTTTAGAAAGGAGTCTAAAGCTTTAATCAAGCCACTTTCTGACAGGTACTACAACTTGTTTTCCACTGCAAAGCTACATTATATAAGCCAACAATAAAACTGGATCCCTAAAGAATTGTCATAAATATCATATACAATTTACAGTTTATGCTTAGACGGGGTTTTCGAATGGGTCGCAGGAGAAAATGGACAAGTACACAATGTTGTATACCATACCTGTATCTGTTATATTTGTTATATTGACCCATTTAATTAAAGTTTAGCTGTTCAATGAGATTGACAGAAACAATTCAGAAAATGGTGACCATGCACTATGGCCTTTAGAGAAATCTGCACAGGGTGGTAATTGGTCAAGTGCGCCAATTTACCACCGTCAGACTAGAAATCTCAGACTCCATGGCAGAATGATCAAAGCCGCCACAATCTCCAGTGTTTCCTCCACACACACATCTTTTCCAAAGAGACTTGTTTTTCAACTTTCATCAGTCAATTCAGATTTTCTTCCTTTCAACTGTCACGGAGCAAGCAACGATGAAAATCACAACACTGTATTTATCAGAGGAGCCTTCAAAGCATAAATAATGATGTTACTGTGGCAATAATTAATATTGTTCACACCTTATGATCTGCAACATGTCTGCAGCAGAATGTGGCTGCTTTAGTATATTTTAGATTGATGGGGCTGCGTTGAGGAATGTACTCATGAAAAATGCAAAGCGCTGCACTGTATTCACAATGTCACAATCAGATTTGTAGTGAATTGTAAATAGTCAAATTTAAGAATATCTGAAATCCCCCTTTCTGCACAGGGCGGACACAACAGTATGTTGCCATCACATCAGCAACCTTGGTCAACTAGTTTGCACTTTCTGAGTGGAATACCAACTTATCAGCACAGCGGGTCCTCCAAATGCTGAATATTGTAAAGGGATATACAGCTTATATCACTAATGGCTGATAACTATAATAATAATGATAATAATAATCATAATAATTATAATACAAAAATAATAATGATAATAATAATAATCTGTATTTATAGAGCGTTTTTCAAAAACTTAATTACCAGGTGCTTTACAGCAGCAGAGATATAGAATCATTTCAAAGCAAAGAGGACAGAGTGGATTGGAGTGGTATCAAATACAGGGTTTAGTTGTTGCTGTTGTGGTTGTGTCTTAAATACCCCTTTACATAGTATGTAATAAATACACAGTATTTATTTATATTTTGAAAAACAGTCTTCGATAAATCTTATTTGCTTCAGCATCTCTATCCCAGAAATGAACTGAATATACATTTTTTAGGAAACAAAATTGTGACCGGATTAATGTAATGATGATATGTTGCTCATTTACATATTTGACAAATTTGCAAATATGTTCATTCCGAATGTGTCAGTAAAATGTTCATAGACAACGTATTTGTTTTCTGCCAAAAACAATATTCACGCACTGGCAGCGCTTGCTTGAGATTGGGGAAAGATTGTGGTCCGTGTCATGGTTTGTACCGGGCAACAGGCAAAGGGACCTTAATTCAGACACCAGGCAAAACAGAACACCTACTCTGAATTGAATCAAAAGAGGTGGTGATAATAAGGCCCTGCAGCCAGGTATAGGAACAAAACAGGTAACAGGATGGCAAGAACACGCCAACATGCAGAACATGAATGATGCAAAGAGTTACTGGAGGAAGGTAGCTGTGATGTACACTTTGAGCTGTCACATAAGATCTATTTGATCGAAACAGATATAGATAACAAATTGAATTCACATGGTTTCACTCTGCTAGGTTGAAAATAGCTACACACTTCAAGTACAACAGCAGTAATCTGTGATGTGTTTTCCAGGTGTTTGTTAAACGCTGCAATGTTGCCCATTTCAGTGTGGCTGTGTGGCCCTGCTCCACTCAGGTGTGCACAAACATGACACACATATCTCACATCTCAAAGACCCGTATAGGACAGAGTCTGTAATACACAACTATTACCTGAACATGATGGCAAATAAGTGAATTTACATCACGAATATGCCTCAATGAAATCCCTATGGTAAAAGTGTTAACAGGCACAATGTGGTCATGAGCAGTGTGGCACTGTAAGCTACAAGAATCTGTTTATAAAGACTACTTGACCAATTTATGGTTGTAATGACTGGAAGGTGTATGGAACATGTGACTTTAAGTTATATTTGTGCCTGAACACCTGTCAGAATTAATTTATGATGTAATATAGGCTTCAGCTGCAATTGTAATTAGCCTGCTGACACATTTAATTTAATCTTTAGTCTCTTAAACTCTCATTTAGTTTGAGTCATGCCAGGGTTTTATTACGTAGTTAAGATATAATTTAGATAACTGTATAGCTTTCCATAAAGCTACAAGTAAACCCATATTCACACTGAATAAAGGAACTATTTACGCAGTAGTCCTGCAGTAGCAAATGTAATCAATGATTATTATTTTCACTCATGTTTTGTTCTTTGGAAAACAAGAGCATGCAGTTATCACCCGGATACAGTAACTGTGTTAATCTGGATGAGGATTAACTGGATAATTTGAGCTGGATAACCCGATATTAGTGACATACTAATCACTGTAATCAGGCTACCAGAACCACATATGTAGGAAGATATACATACAGCATGCGCCCATACTGTACACTGGAGAAGAGGTCATGCATTACTGGATTCCGTCCTCTTACTCCCCTGCCTCTCTCCGGCATCCATCTCCTCCCCAGACTGAGAAACCCACCAAGCAGCGCGAAAAAGCCATTATCACCAGCCTTTCTTCATCTTAACTATGATGCTTAGGCAAGCATCTGCATTAATCAGGCAGAGAGAGAGAAAGAGAGAGAGGTAGGGAGGGAGGGAGGGAGGAAGTGAAAAAAGCAACAAAGAGATCAGACCTGAGAATACACAGAAGAGGCCACCAAGTGGACCACAAATCACCCCCTTATCTATATGAGATGAAAGACTTGTTTTCCCTCAGCCAGTAAACACAATTATGCATCTGAACATAGTCTCAGAACATCATTCAACAACAAATCTCCTCCATCTCTAATTATGCCTAATATAAGCAGATAAGAGCAATGCCCAGACAGTCTGGTAATCTGTTACCTTCGCCGCATATAGTGCATACACCAATCAAAACCTGAATCACCTTTATGTTACAAGTAACAATCAATGTGCCAGAATTTCTTTTGATAACAATGGTACAAACTGACAAACTGTAATAATTAAGATGGTGTCTTAAATGGTGCAGGGATTAAATGTTGTCATGGCAACTGAATTTTAATATGGTTTCAGTTTTATTCGCGTTTGTCTACATGTGTTTTGCAGACTGAGATTCCACTTTAGAATCACCAGCAGAGCGCATTTATGCAGTTTGCACATAAGCCGTAAAAGACAAAGGTAGGGTTGGTATTGTGGCAACAGCGGCAGGCTGCATTTCCCTGTACTGCAAATTCCACATGCAGTCATTTAATATAAACATGTGGAATAGAGTGTCAAGCAATACACTCGGCCAAGTTTCCATGCGATAAACCAAGTGGGATGTAAGTCTCAAAACATGAGCTAAATGGCTACAGGTTTATAGTGGGGCTGCTTCAGTTAAACATACTATAAATTTTCACGAGGGAAATGGAAATGAAGTGTTTTCTCACACACTGTCTGAAAGGTACTTAGTTGTGGAGTGGGATGGGATCATTTGCACACATACTTTGCCGTCTCTCCCAGGCATAGTCAGTTTCATTCGGTTGAGGCAGATTCGCATCTCAGCGTTAAAGTATCCCTCCCATTTCACCGTCTCTCTGGCTGGGTGACTCACCCTCCACTATGCTCCTACATATCCAACATGGTCTGAGCTCACCATTTGAGCTTCCATTAACACCGAACTGTGAAGAAACCGGGGGCCGACCGAGACTGCCGGGCATCTATTTCATCCTCTCTGCGTGTGCCATTGAGAAACCAAGCCTCTGGGGAGAGCAGACGGCTCTGGTTTCATAGTGTAATCTCTGCTCATGTGCGAGGGCAATCAAACTACCCACTTCATCCAATCCCCCCTCGAACGAACAGGCTGAAATGTAGGAGGCATGCTTTGCTCACAGCATGCACTTTGAAAACATTCCTTTATGCGTAAGCGGTCAATAGACTGACTCAGGAAGGACAGATGAGAAACAATTGTGCCCCTGGTGCAATTCAAATGTAACGCACTGACCTATTGACAAATGTGCATCATTTAAAACAAAAACTACAATAAATTCTCACAAAGCCAAAGTCTCATGGTCATTCTGCAGTGACTTTGTGTCTTGGTTGGTCACTGTAAGTTTTGTTTGTTCAAAGAACAGTGAACAAAAAATGTATCTGTAAGACATATAGATGAAATACATACTTATAATGGTCTTACAATGGTCTTGATGATAATTTGTATGTGTCTGAGAAAATAAGTGTAGAACCATGGTGGCAAGGTGACACATTTGGTGGGAGCAGAAATAGGCTGCTCGTGGGTGAGAGCGGAGTGATTGAAGGGTGGCGACGTTTGCCAAATTACAGTGGATTTCACTCACATAGACATGTGTATACCTCTAAATGACCCATTGCCCATAATGTCCACTGGTAACCTAACATTTTGCTCACTGGCCTCGTAATCCTCCATTTGATAAATGGGTTTTTCACATCTTAGGTTTACTGCCTCTCTTGGGGTTACTGTTCAGCTGCAGTCCATGAACTTCCAGGGGGAATGAAGGCTGCTTTTATGTTTCTCTTCTTCCTGGCCTTGTTTTATGTACACCAACATGGTTCTCCCATACCCTTAGTCTTAGCTGTCTCCCTGTTCTGTGTCCCCTGAGATTTAATGAGGTTTGCTGCATGAGGCAGCTGGTCTGAGGCTTCGACCTTGTTAACTTTGTCCACCATTCAGTGTTCTATGGAATAGGCTATTGCTGGAAATCAATGAGTCTGCCTTACCACTCAACATTGTGATTTAACGTGTTCCATACCTTTATTGATCTCCTCTGCCCTCTCTCTCCTCCCTCCCTTTCTCTCCTTCAAAACACACGCGCCCAGGTTCTGCACCTACATGCAAAGAGATATGGACCAGATGTGGAGATCTCTTCTTCAGCAAGTGAAAGTCCCTCTGTTTGTAACAGCATGTGTGGTGCTTGGTGCTGCTTCAGTGGGTGTGCTTGTGCATCAGCAGTTGGAAGCAAACATAAAAAATGACCTGTTGAATCGATATATCACCCCAGTGCTGACAGTTTCCAGTGGTGAGGTGTATAAATAGAGGTTATGGAGCTGATGGTATACATGGGGCAAAGGGCGCAGGAAACATTTGGTCCCCTGTGGGTAACTGTCCTCCCGCTTCCCCATCCATCCATTACTATTGACATTCAGACGTGTGCATCAGTTTCTTTTACAGCAGCAGACTTCTCTCAGCTGATGACAAACACCTTAATATGACAATTGCAACGTGGTGAAAGTCCCAACATTGCAGGAATGACAGTTTACGCCCGCTGCAATTCACGCACGGTGCAGTGCCACGAGCGAATACACTGTAATCAGTAGAGCCTCCAACAAAAGGGAGGGGAGAGTGTCACATTTTACCCACTGAGAAACAGATGTTCAGTGCACAGCAGCGCTCTTTTCAGGTGTTAATTAAAATGGGAAAGATCTTTATAAATGTGATGGACCAGAGGGTTTTCAGGTGACGGTAGTTATGTTGGAGATTGCTGCTTTTTTTGGAACTATTTTTGGAACGATTGGCTGTCTTTGAATTATTCGGTAAATCCTTTACAGTTGTGTGTTGTTATTAATTAGGAACTATTTATTAAGCTAGTTTTGTGCCTAAAAGGCTAAGGCTAATCCATGTTTGACCTTAACTTTGAAAGAAATTACTGTATGAGGTTAAGTTTACTGTAATATTAATTGATAATTAATTGATGTTTATATAAAAATTGTATTAAACAGAATGAGTCATTATTAAACAAATGACATTTTGTGCTTAATTGCAATATTTATTGTTGACCATGAAGTTTTCTGGGAGCCTGGTGGTTAAGATGCTTACCATATAACTGTAATGTTTCAATAAAACTTTAATTAAACTTGAATGTCAGTTATTAAAGAACAAAAGTCTATTGTATATAATTGTGTCAATCATTAAATAGGGTTAGGGTTAGGGTTTGGGTTAGTGACAAAGGTATACGGACAAAAAAAAAAAAAGAAATCTCAAAAAATAAGTCTGTAATAACTTAAAATGAACTGATTTATGTTAACTGACACACAAAACTTTCCCTTTCGTGCTTATTGACTGTACATTTGACAGAGTGACTGTCCAACATTAATGTTTTAAAACTGACACATTAGGCCACCGAGTGATAAATGACAGACATTGTACAAGCTGTGTGGTGTTATCTTTGCCCTGTTGGCTGTCTGGAAGGGGCAAACATTAAAAGTTCTCCCTCACAACCCGGGGTGTGGTGTGTGTATTTGCCGGTGGGATGGAGGAGGGTGGGGTAGTGGGGGGGTGGGGGGGTCTTTGCTGATGCAAGTTGGCGTCAGCATTTCAGACCCTTTTTTTCATGGCAGCTGGAGACAGAGGAGCTCCCTCAGCTCCTCTGTTTCCATTAATCCCCCACTTTCCTGAAGGAGTGGAACAGGTGAATATTTCACGCTGGCTGCCCAGAGAGAGGGATGAGGCATATGGGTGACGCTAGCCTCCATTTATAATGGATGGGTAGAGAGGGCCGAGCTTGTCTCATAGAGGGTAAAGAATGTTCTCAAGGGGATTCCTCCTCATACTTACATTTGTCCGGTACCATCTTTTCTTTGACGGTCACTCGGGACACTCTGGGTATTTGGGGAGTTGACATGATCCCAGCCCTACCCTGCAATTTATGCCAGAGGAGCCAGGTCATTTCTTTAAGTCCAGCCCACTCTGCTGTAAGTCATTAGGTGAAACAGTTATTGTCGGAGTGGGAAATTAACGCCAGCCACTGGCTGGTTGTTAGAAGCTGCTCAGTATTTGTTTGTTTGCCACTTTGGTATCCAGCCTGCTATAAATTGCAGAACCTGTTTTATTCTAAAAATCTAGTCTTATCTTGTCACTTGTTTAATACTTGCAAGAATTAACCAGCCACCATTGCTGGGGGAAAATTTGTATTGTTACAAATACTCTTTTAAAGTGTGTATTAGCTTGCCCACAAATGCCTGCAAAAACAAAGTTACATACAAGGACATGACAACACTTACGAGGCACAAACTGTTATGTTTGCACTACTTTGTATGGGTAAACCTACACATCCTTTACTATGTTGAGCTGAGAAAGTTACAAATAAGGACACTGAAGTTCATTGTTATCTTTTTGCCCTGGTTAAGGTAGCATCATTTTAGATTTTAGATTTTAAAAATGTGCAAGTATTTTCCCTATTTTGTCTTATTTTGATTCATAATTTACTGTATTTTAGAGCTGATAGGTGCTGTGAGGGTTGTCATGTTATAAATAAGAATTCACCACTAGAGGATTCCCCTCAGCTATCTTGTCTTTGGTGTGCTCATAAAATATTTAAATCTCATTGAAAGTGCAGGACTGCAGTGGTTGTGGTTTCACACTGGGCCCTTTTTGTGTTGTGTGTTTTGCATCTCAGTGTGATGTTTGTGTACATTAATGTGCCTGTGTGTGTGTGTGTGTGTGTGTCATAATGTCTGCATGTGTGTGTGTGTGTGTGTGTGTGTGTCTGAATAGGAGTAATGTTGGGAGGGGGGTGTCTTCCATTGGTGGAAGTTTAAATATATTCAGGCTTTGGTCTGAGAGCCAACATGCCAGTGCACAATGTCACAAAGGAGGTTTTGATGGAAAGGAGAGGGAGAAGAAAAAGAAACGAGTGGTTTTGGGTCAAAGCATTGGATATTCTTTCAAGCCTGAACACTCCACTGGGCGTTTCAGCAAATGTCAAAGTCACTTCTGGCTGTGGACAGACAGCCTAATGGACCACAGCACAGTTAGAGTGTGGGAGGGCGATGGAGGAGGAGGAGGAGGAGATGGAAACCAAAGGCAGGCATAAGGGAAAAATGGTATATGCAACTTTTTTTTTTTTGCCACGTCCTAAGCATCCACAGTTGAAGAAGAATAAACAAATTCATGAGGTTGCCAAGACACTTCTCACCACCTTTCACTCTGTGCTTTGGCAGCTCCTGTGGTTTATTTTCCTTTTTTTTATGCTCTGCTTTGTTGTTGAGACACGGGAGAAACGACTCATGAATAGGAGTACAGCTCCAGCTGTCTCTGCTCTCACTGACAAACATTGGAGGCACTCAGAAAAGCACAAAAGCTTGAAGGATGATGGTGATGAGCTGAAGGCCTCCTTTTGGCTCATATTTCCAGCCACGCAGTGTTTTGACATGAGAGAAACAAGCCAGAAATTAAAACATGATCAGGATGCAAGCCATGGGAGTGCTTGAGAGGAAATTGTTGATGAATACTTTTCCATACAAACATCTGACAGTTGCACTGTAGGACCATTTTCTCATAAAGTACACTTGTCAGATTTAATCCCCATACAATACTGCTACATGTGTACGCCAGCTATCTTTGTTGACAAATCATATTCTATTGAGAACCACAATTGATGTATGCATACACACACCAGGACATGTAAATATACATTTATTGGTGATGTGAATTATTTACGTTTGAAGGAATATGCTACTGGAAATGAATCTTTCCCGTATTTTGAGTACTCACCGGTTGTAGGTTTGAAAGGTATTTGTAAACAAACTGTAGCTTGCATGTTTGAAGGACAGCAGCTGTCAGGTGTTTGACTGACAGTAGTTATAGTGAATATCAGCTGCGATTTCCACTGTAGAAACTCTACAGAAACCTCTCAGTCAAACTTCTCAGAACAAAAAAAAAAAAAACACAAAAACTGTCTTCCTATTGCCTCCTTATCCAAAGCTGCGCATGAAGCCTTGTAGTTAGTGATTTAATTTGCAAAAGCGAGGATTGGGTAGAACATCCTGAACATACAGACCAAGAGCATACAAGTGGATTATGCTGCAGTGGATTAGTCCGTCAAGGTATTAAGGTGACACAGCTGTGAGTTATAATGAGGGCAACAGTATGCTCAAATATCCAAATTACTAACATTACAAATGCCTTATCTGATGAACAGCCAGTGTTGTGCATGAACGCGTTCAACACGAATCAGTTTACAAATGATGAACGTGAACGTGAGCGGCGTTAAAGCACGCTGCATGACATCTCCATAGACACGGCCCAGCATGGCTGGTGCTCGACGGTTTTAAATGTAACTCATGTCTGTGGTTCTTCAGTGGTATACAATAATTCATTTAGTTTGGGAGTGGCAATGATTTGGGGCTGGTGAGTGACGGATAGAAGGAGGTTCTATTGAAAAATAACAAATGAACGTGAACTAGTTCATTTTTAGAACCGCAAACTTAGTTCAAAATTTTAAAAAATGAACTATGAGCGTGAACTAGTTCCTTTTCATCTGTATGAATTGAACTTTGAACTAGTTCTTTTTAAGTGTGAACTGGGACAACACTGAACAGCAACAGTTCAGTGGCCAAAGTGGCCAGTACATTTTATCAAGTAAAAAAAAAAAAATTATTGTATTAAATATTTTTTAATATTTATTAACATTTCTCAACTTTTACCTTGCCTTCATTAATACAAATTTGTTATTGGTGTAGGAAAATCATGGAATGTCATTCAATCATAACCTGTAGTTGCCCAGCAGAGGACTGACCCACTGTCTCAAATGACCCTAAAATAGCTAACTGACCTAAATTCATCAAAACATTACAGCTGAGTGCTTAAAAAGTGAAGTATATGGAATCTTTCATACTTTTCATACTTAATTACGTAAAACAACAACAGCATATTGCATAAAAGTGACAGTTTGGGTTTTTTTAAGGTGGGGTTGTGTGAGGTACTTATCTATAGTCAGTGTGTTACCTGTAGTAGATCCAGAGCAACGCGCTTCCAGTTTAGAGAAGCAGCAGGAGCACCGGCACAGATGTTGAGTGATGTGCTGCTGTGGATGGGGACAGCAAAAAAAAGAAAATAAACATATTTTAGCCCACTGAAAAAAGGCTAATATCAGTTTAAGCATACACTTTATTTTGAATATTTTGACTGCTTTATCTTGCCGTCAAACAATCCTTTCCTACATTTTTCAAATGTTCAACTACCGTACCTTATTTGGCAGACATAAACATAAGAGAAACTGTCTTCAGACGCACACTGCCTGAGTAAGAATGCAGTAAACAAAATGGAAACAAAGGTGGCTGCACTATATAGGCTACTGTATATTTAGCAATACAATCATCTTCAGTAACACATGTTTGGGCTGTGTGTTATGGCTACTTCAGGAGGAAACCTCCAGCAGGGAACCAGGCGTAGATAAAAAACCTTCTTCAATCTATCCTCTTAAGAGGGGACCTTGCAAAAAGAAAAGAGATAGACTGTTTCCACAACTTCCAATTACCTCAGCCTGTCTAATCTGTAATTATATCTTCACTCAACAAAGAGGTGTAGCAGCCAAAAACAGCGCCCATCTGCTTATGAAAAGCAGTCGCTTGAAGAGCACTGTTCCACCTGGCTGCTGTTTACATTGCTGTCAACAACATTCTGCACACATCATCTCAATTTACCCTGACATCGCTGCTGTTGCCCTCCAACTCCCCTCAACAGTCACACACACGGCTCTCATTAATTACTATATACCACTGTACGCACTCTAAAGGACTGGTAGACATTGTGCTGACTCTGTATATCTGCAAAGGAATATCTTCTTCTTTGTGTCTGTGAGGTAATGCCAAGGAGCTGCCAGAACCCCATTAGACTTTCTACTGAGGAAAAAAAAGTCAGGCTCAGAATGCATTCAATGTGTTATATTAATGAATAATAATGCAATACATAGTTGATCATATTTTTTGCTTCTCACCCCAAGAAGTCAGTTTATTTATACAGAGATATTTTTTCCAAATGCACTGACCTCTCAACCCCCACAGACATTGTTCAAACTTTATTTCATATTCTAGTCGGCATCCCAAAGTTTCTTAAGACACTCAGGTTTTCAGGGAATAAGTATATAAAATGATCCTCAAGAAATCTGTTTCCATTTGATGGCGTGAGACATTGAGTATCAAGTGTAAACGTCATATAGCCTTAAGATGCAACAAAATTAACCAATATTATACATGCAATCGAAAGACTTCTTACTGCTTGTGTCAACTAGATTTGTACATTTGGGGACAAAAGGCCACTAACCTTAGTTTTGAGGAAGAGGAATGATATAATAAAGGCACTAATAAAGATATCTTTTCATGAAGCTCTTGCATCAACTGTAAATGCTTTTGCTGTGGGTCTGCCTGTTCTTTTGACACCACTTCTTTGAAGATTTAAAGCCATGTCTATACTTTCCCTGATATAACCCAAACACAGACACAGCTGACCTCACTGGGCGACCTTTGCAAAGTCTCCAAAAAATGTACATTGTGATCGATGTCAGCCGCATTATTTGTGCAGTTCATTTCTCTGATTGACTCAAGGTGTGATGGCTCACACCTCGAGTGAGCTGAACCACAGTCAGGCCAGTTTGGAGATAAGGCATCTATCCTTCAGATACACAGCGATGACTTTGTCTGTCCGTCTGATTGTCGTGCAGGGACCCCAACTTTGATGGCTTTGGCTGGAGGGATAAGAAAAAGGCCAAAGTGATGAAAATCTGGATTCTGTTTTTGCCAACATTGTCTCTCGGTATTGATTTTGTCTGGAAATCTTCAAAGAGGAAGCATTTATGTCTGAAGCACGAAGACAGTGGTGAGGTGGAGAGAGGCTGTCGAGACAGTGGGAAAGCAACTAATGTAGATTTGGCTCAGTCAGAGGTCTTGCCATTGAAAGGAGTGAGTCGCCAGTTCAGGAAAGACTTTTATGGACAGGGGGGTGATAGGCAGATTTATTGATCTGCAGTACTTACATAATCTAGAGGCAGAAACACTTGATTTCACAGAGAAAGAAATATGACTTTGCCTTCTTTTTATTAAATGTAATCACAACTCCATTTCAAAAGATAAATTATAGCTATATTACACATAAAAATCTTCAAAATGGTTTTCCTACTTAATGCGCATTTATTGTGCTGGCCCCATGCTCCCATAGTCATTCTTTATTGTAACTGAAGCCAAGGCAGAGTGCAGTTCAATATACTGTATATCACGCTAAAATGGATTATTGCCTGAAAGAAAACTTTATTGATGGGTTTTAGCCATCTAGGAGGCAGATCGGTTGTTTTTGTTACATGCAACAAGCTCATTGCCACAATGGCAGTGTGAGAAGTTTCACATGATCACAGGAAGAGTATCTGAGACGACTTTTTTACTGCCAAATTGCCGAACATGATCTGCATATTTCTGACATGGTGCAACCTTCCCATCTGGTACACCAAACTGCATAAAAACAAAAAATACTGTACATGCATGCTCTATTACCTCTGCTTGCACAATCAGTGTCAGTCTCCTTTCAAAATGATGTAGGCAGCAGTGACACTCCCCACAACAACAGGATCATGCTTTAAGATTTAATACAGACTGTGTGAGAAACACTGAAAGTCAGGGCCATTTATCATGCCTTTGAGTGGCTCTGTCTTTGCAGTGGACAGGAAATGTGTCCTGTGACATTTGGCCACATCATCTTGAATTATTAGCGCCTTTTGAGAGGACACAGGATTTATCACCACTTCTGTCCCAACACCCTCTGATGCCACACCAAGCGGGACTTGTGAGTCTGCTCCAGGCGAGCTGTGACAGGCAGCCTGTGCAGGGCAGACAAACTAATAATTAACATTTTACTTTGGGTTAGATTATGTTAACAACTAATCAACATTTTAAATTCTGTTTAGTTTCATCACTTCAATTCATCTTAGAGGGTGTTCAGACTGGAGTAGCACAGGAGGTTCTGAAGAGTCACAGCCGTAGTATGGCTCTTGATGGCGGACTGTAGCAGTCAGTCCAACAGCTGGAAACATGACGACAGTTCACTAGAGGATCACAGTCAGCCATAATATGTTGACAAAGCTGGCACTAGGTACCAAAATGGAACAATATCATTCAAATTCAATTTACATTAGAATCTACAGACAACTCATATCAAACTCTTATTATAAACAGATAGTGTTGATCAAAGTTAAATTTCTGGCGTCCTCACTACACAAGCATCTTCTTTTTTTCCATAATTTCACCAACATTCAATTATTCATACAGCTGTTTTATTTCTGAAAAGAGGATGTGGCATGTGCAAAAATGGCTGCTAAAGTAGGCCAGACCTACACTGAGAAAAGTTATGCATTTTCCATCTTTGACAGAAAAAAAATCTTTGAGGGGTTTCCAAAGGTGGTGATGGTGGAAGTTGAATCATGTGACATAAAATGAATTTACCTTTTTGGCCAAATATCTTAAGGATGTTTACCTTGGACATATTGGAAACAAATGCTTTTGCTGAAGAGAAGGAGGTACAGTGCGTGCAGATTACCCTAGCTGCATTAACATGTGGCCCACATGTGTGTGTGTAATTATCAGACTCTACCCTTCTCTCCAGGGGAGCATTACTGGCCAAGGAGCTGAACTGGTGGAAACAGCGCAGGTTGTTTGGTATTGCTTGTTGAGGGAGCTGAACCCCTACAGCTGCTCGTCGGTGTGGAGTTTTGTCCCTTGGTTACCAAGAAACTGCAGGTAATGATTGAAAACTGTCTTCCTTAAGGACACTTTGACAGGATAGACTGCCATTGATGGAAACTAGGATTGGACTTGACGCCTGCATGTTAAGTCACGTCGTTCTTGTGACCATCAGCGCGTACTGTCAAACAAGAAATGTGCAACCTATATCGATTACACAGTGCTGTGGTGTTTTTGTACTTCAGTAATGGTGTTTTCTAAGGCTGTTTTTACCACTTTGCTCTTTGTTGCCATCAGACCTGTGTATTTATAAATCCTTTGCCATGTGGCCTCTGTAATCAAAGTCTCAGTCCCAACTAAATCAACGAAGGAGTCACAGCCAGCCTTTCAAACGGGGGACTTCACTCCCCTGGATGTAATCTGCTCAGATAAACCTGCAGAGGCCATTTTACAGTTACAGTATGAGGAGAGATAATCCTACCTGGTGTCACATCAGAGGAGGGGAAGGCTGTTGAGGTTATCTGTGCAATAATGATCGCCCCCGGGACTTCCAGCACCTGAGACAGCGTAGCCTGATAGCCTGGTCGACTGTGCCCTGTCACTGTGTGGCCAAACACTCTTTCTTTTCTCTGTCTTTTATTCTAGCTGGTGTGTGTAGCTTTTTATCTCTGACATAGCTGCTCGCTGCACCTGTATTAATTGCTCTCCTGCTACTGATTCTTGCCACTCATCCTGTTGCTTTTTCACATTTTGTGTGAATATGGGCAAAGAAATTTCATGCATATAATGTATATGTGTGTTTGTGTGTGTGTGTGTGTGTGTGTGTGTGTGTGTATGTGTTGGGTAAATGGGTTGGAAGATGGACGACTTTGCAGCAAAAGGTCACAGATGACAGGTGACAACAAACTACACTCAGAGGCAGAGACAACTGCATAAACTGATTTGAACATTGATGGCTGTGACCAGACAAGTTTATCCAAGGTGGTAAAAGTGAGATAATATCATAATCCTTTTCAGATATTATTATTATTAACCATTTTATAGCTGTGAGTTTGGAATATATAATATTGATATATCTATCAATAAAAAACAAAATGTGACAAAATGCAATGGAAGCAGGCTTTGTGAATAAATCATGATGTACATGAAGCATGTGACTTACAGTATGAGTTACTGAAACCTCACATCCGCTGAAGAGACAACACATCTGATTAGTTTGGACTGATGAGGAGATGTAATTAATACATGAAATTAACATAAATGCCATATTTATATATATTTATATGTTTTCCATACAGTTTTCCAATGTTTAAGGTTTAACTGGTGCACTTTTATTTACATCATCTCATCGCACCCTCTTCTTCTGCAATAGTTTGATGACACCCGACTAAATGCACTCAACTCGTACTATTCACATAACAAAAGTGATGAAGCTGTGCATAAATTAACAATTTCCTGGTTGGTCGGTTTCTTTGTTAAAAATTTGTGCTACATTTGAATGGAAACCTGACTCGTAGCAAGAGATTACATTATTGTCTCTGCATTTTTGTGTACTGGTTTTCATTTTGATGACCTAATGTCATAGCTTTCCTTGGTGGGAAAATAATCTATTGCCATGCACCAGTTTAAACAGGGTATAGCCTAATACATTACTGTTGCTGCCTGCCCTGCTCTCCTTGGCTGCCGTTCTACTTCGTCGGCACTGTGGTGTTGTGAAAAGTTGGGCAAGGGTGCTGGCTGAAGCTGGGAGAAGTAATGAAAACAAATGGTTGTCATTATAGGCACTTCACATCATATTGCACTGGCTCCATAACAAAGCCCGACAAGGAGCTTTCATCATGGCCAACATGGTGTAGAGGGGAGACACTCCATCTCTGCTTCTACTTTTTCATATAACAAGACTCTGATGCTGTGACTTAAGGTTCAACTGTTCCCAAAGGAAAATGTGTCAGATATGGTACTATACAGCTCGGTGGGTGCAGCACTGCAGTAACAGTGCCAGAGTTAGCAAGTTATTTCCCACTGGGCCTACTAAAGCTAAAAATGAATGTGGTCAGGCTAGTACTGGTTCTTTGATAAAACTTCTCACCAAATGTCAGTAGAAATGTGATATATGTTTTCATTTGCACACAGAATTGAATAAATAAGTCACTTTACACGATTAAATAGAACTGTTATTTCAGAAAATGGATAAAGCAACTGAAACATGCTGTACTATACAATAGCCAAGTAATTGTTTGTAGAGATTTTTGTTTCAGGCCAACTGTTGAAAAATGAAAAACAGATATGTAGGCTACATGACATGTACATATCAACCTACATTGCTTCGAACAAATCTGATTAACAAAACCCTTGCATTTAACAGGTTTTAAGTGTAAAATACAAAACATACACAGACAAAACTCATTGCCTGCAAGTGGCACAGGTGTCAAAGCTGTATGAGGATGACGTTGCATTCACTGCAGCGGCTGCTGACACTGTAGGTACCACAGACTGCAACTGTATGTCTAGAACTGCAGGGCCGACCCTGTGTGTCTTTGCTGAGAGCATTGTTCTGCTAAAATGCCATGAAGTGCCTTCAAGTTAGTATTGTTATATTTCCTACTACATTTCCTTTTATTTTCATAGTTTGACACATGGTGCAATCGCTCCATGTTGCTAGTGTGTAGCTGCCTTTTGTAATTGTGATTTACAATAGGTGCCAACTGAATTGTTGGTGCATCAGATTGTTCAGTACTTTAGAAGATTTTAGTTGAATATTAACAGTTGCTGAAAGTCATCAAAGTTTACATCAAGACAATTGGGAACCCTGTTTTCAAACTGATATTTATGATTCAAAAAAAAGAAATCAACCTGATACTGAAATAGAGTGGTGAAAAATTAGGGTGGAGCCATTGAATTTCATTATTTAGATTTTTTATTTTATTTTGTGCAAAATTTTAAATAAACCATAACTAAAACCTTACCCAAAATGTAATCAAACTCTTTGGGTTGTCTAACCCTAACTGCACCTTGTCTGACTAAACTGGTGAAAATGACATGTCCATTTAATATTATTTATGACCTCAATATATAATGCACACATTTGTATAGTTCATACAAATTTTAATAACTTTTATGAGACTGCACTGGCCTCTGCAGTCTCTAGGCCAGCACTTCCCCCTATGTGTTTTCTTGTATACATTTTGCTTCTCGTGACTCACAAATAGAATACAAGGATTCATTATATTTCAACTATATCACAAGTTTTTTTTTGTGTTAACATCTTGTGATGTGCAGTTGTTCTTCTCCTGGAGCTTGGCTGTCACTTCCTACACACAACACAAGTCATACTTATTCACCCTTTGATGTGGGAGTGCTGACTCATGTCCCACCTCCTCATTTGCTGGTGTATATCTGTAAAATGAAGTCTTCATGTGTACTTGTACTGCACAGTTTACATCCTTACTCTCGTCTCACGCCCCACCTCGGACAAGAAGCGATCTTTGTCCCTCAGTGGTTCATTAGAAGCCATCTTCTTTCTTTTTTTTCCCCTCGCACAAACAGCGAGCAGATAAAGAGGAAGATCAGACTTAATTGGGGTGGTTTAGCTGGCAGTGACAACAGAGAGCGCCTTGCATATAAGGAAGAGACAGACCAGATAACTCTCCGTCAACTTTGCTTAAGGACAACAATATTTAAATCCTATCCTACTTCCCAGGTGCTTTGTGAGCAGCACTGTTACGGCATGCAGCACGCAGAAGGAGGAGAGGAGGATTAAAACAAACAGTAAGGTAAACTACTCACTAATTAGGATGGATTGCCCACTCCCCTCCCTTTCCCTCACTCCCCCATTTCTCTTTTTTCTCTCATTTCCAGTCCTGCAGTCATATAGGGGCGAATCTAATGGCTGTGCTTTTCTTTTCATGTGGTTGCAGGAAGGAACATGGCGGTATCTTTCCTTCTCCCTGAGCTGACAGAGATTGACAGCATCGGGTGAATCTTTGTACCCACTTCCAGTAGCTTTATTTCAACGAATTGTGTGCATACGGTGGACTTGAGCTAAATTTAAACACACACATTCCCTGACAGCTCCTCACAGCAGTCACATTATCCATGATGTGTTAAGGCACGAGGGGGAGGAACCAGTAAAGGGTTGTACTTTAAGTTTTCCTCGACTCCCCCCCTCAGCCCACCACCTCTGCACCCACATGTACTACCTCATTTTGTTGTTTACATTGACACACTCCTGGCTCTCCCACCTCTGCCCCAAAAATAGAAAACTAAAGCTGTTAGTGGTCCCCACCATTAACCTTGTTATTTCTCACCCTGTCCTTTATCTCTCTCTCTCTCTCTGTCACACACATACGCACACATACAGATGCTTTTTTTTTAGTAGTAGGCTGCTGGGGGAAATAAAAATGTTCCTCTGTATTGAGCTGTGGCTGTGTCGGATGTCTGAGGATGGGAATGTATGATAAGAGGAAGAAAGGCTCCACTGTGGAGGCTCTGGGGAGCACAAGCTGCTCTCACTTTCACAGGAAATGGCACTTTCAGATCTCCTCCGAGCTGCAGCGCAGGGCTGTTTGCCTGGAGAAAGTGACCCTGTGGTAACTGTTTGTACTCAATGCTACATCAAGGTGGACAGTAATGTCGCCATCAACTGATTTGAGGAGTCACAAACAAGCCAATGAAATATGTACCACGCAGCCAAGCAACAGAGGCAAGCAAAGCATAACTCCCCACTCAGAAGTTTTACAGAATAGCTTAGCAACTACAGCAACTTGATCACGGTTACTATAGCAGCAGTCATAAGATGGATTCCCTTCGCAAAGCTGAACGACGTCAGTGTCTAATAGCCTGAGCAGCGAATGTTTGCTGCTTTTAAAGGAAGAGTGAACACATATGTTGCCCCAAGATCATTATGAAAAACTCAATAATGAACATCATAAAACCAAAGAGGAAGCTCCAAACACAAACACTTTTAGGTTGCCATTGAAAATATTCAGAATAGTGTGCCTAATGGGGTGAACATGTTATATATAATATTCAGATGTACTTCTGCAGAGAAAATTCTGCTTTTGATCATGGACACAGTGAAGAGGCAGAGGCGCCATTAGTGAGAAGAGAGTGACTCAAGGGGGCTCTAGGCGGCTTTATTACAGGGAAATTAGACTGAGAGGAACTAATTATACACAATGACGTCAAAATTCATACAGTTTTAGGAATTATTTAGTTGATGTTTATGATTAATTACTCCCATATCAAACACACTGGACAAAAGTAATGTCTGCATTATGACCATGTAAAAAGCATCCCTTTAAGGACTGTTAGTAAGTTTTTCTATTAGTATTGCTATAGCCAGCATTAGTATTAACAGCTGTTTACTTAACAGTCTGGAAGAAACGATGCAAGTTCAGTATCAAACCTTACCAAGAGTTGTCTCCAGCTGTGGACAGCAACCCTCTTGTTTTGATTCAATTTCTATCACTTCTTTTCTTGCACTTATGTTAGCATGCTAACCAGCTAGCCTGGCCCAGTTGAACTGTAATGCTACTTTCCGATATTGAGTCACTGCAGCAATCAAGCTGCCCTTAAGAAGTAGTGCATCTCAGAAGGTTTATTATAACCTATTGTACTGTAAATGCAACAACGGCTGAAGCTCTTAGCAAGACTCGCAAGTAAACAGCTGTTAATGCTAATGCTTGCTATCTAGCATTAGCAGAACTTACAAATAGCTCCTTTAATTAAAATGTTAATAGCTGCAACATTTAGTAGGTTCATAAAGCATGTCATAAAAATAGCAGCATAAAATCACAATGGATGTGATCAACTTAGCTGTACAAATTGTCATAAGACAAATTCAGGAAATAACAACTCAACATAATTTCTAATCAATCAGAGAAGGCCAAAGTCATGGATGGGAGATTACAGCTGTTTCTCAATATGTGAATGCAGCTCTAGTTTTACTACTGTCACACAGAAGCCTGAAGCTATTATTAGCTACTGGAAGATGTCGTCATGGCTGACTCACAGGTAGGCAAGCTCCCGATTCCTGCATTAGCTGAGACAGTGTATAGGATGAGCATTATAGTAAAGGGCTGGGTGGAGTTAAGGGAGCAGAAAGAGGGAGGGGTGGGGGAGTGGAGTGGTTTGAGCCTCACGTTAGCAGTAGCTTGATTTCCAGAACACGTATATTGTAGCTTTAAGTTAAGTGCTCTGTTTGAGCTGATATCATACAGATATTCAAGTCACAAAAAAATACTGGTAGCCAGGTTGGTCACATATTTTAACTTGAAACACACATAGTACCATACACTTTACATTTAAAACTCTATCTTTACACAGGCTTTTAATGTTGGTGGATGAGTGTTGTACCAATACCTCCAAGATGGTTAGGGCCACATGGTGAGCACCTCTCACTTTCCAGTCCACAGTCCCTTGGTACAATAATTTTGTTCTACAAATTACTTGTGGATCCTGACAAAGGTAACTTAAATTAAAGTTGACTGTGCAAGCATGTCATCACAATGACACCTGAAACTGCCTTGCGTAACCCCAGCCTTGACTGCCTTGCTCAAGGGGCCCATCGTGGAGGTGATGGAATATCAGTCACACAGCCAGATTTTGGTTTATAGTCTAACTTGTTGCTTTCTATCACAAACCTGCTTCCTTAACCGGCCCTTTGCCATCACGCAACTGGAGAAATAAATTAATGTTGTTTACATTGTACCTAATAGCCGATAGCCTCCTGCTGCAATGAAGTAAAATAAAGCAAAGAAAGCAATATCAGGTTGGTGAAGCTCCACTTGCTGAGGTCTATTACTTTACTGTCACATCTCTGTGGTAGAAGGCATTTTGCAGCAGAGATGAGTATTTACCTCGCAAGGAAGGCTTGTTTTGCCATGTGCAGCCTGTACCCTAAAACCTGAACTCTCTTGCTTATACATTACAAGACAAGTCAAATTTTAGTGATAAAGTGTTTGTTACAGGCAGTTTCACCACCAGTGCCTTCTGGAGAACAAAGCAAGTAAATATAGATACAAACAGGAGATAAAAAAGAACAAAAGCATTGCAAAGTACAGAGAGTATGTGCGCGTGAGTGGATTTGAGACCAAAGGGCAACAGCAGGGCAGTTTGCATGAGAAGCACAATCAATAACAAGACTGTAGCAAAGGAGAACGAAGGGAGAATAATTTCTTTGTAAGTTGATAGTTATAGCTGCACTATTCAAATTCTTTTTTATGTAATAATCCAGCTGTCTGGTCAGCCCAAATGGAAAGTTTCTCCCAAACAGTAAGCAAATACTTTATCTTAAGAAAAGTGAAGAACTTCACCACATCCATGCCCACAAGAGAAAAGAATGTTTAGTTTACTTATGATGTTACATAAAAGTCATCAGCTGTAAAACCATCTACTTTTCACGTGTTCCTCTAAATGAAGAAGGCTACACATCCAACACATTCCATTATTTGTTTGCACACGGTGGAAAGTTACCCTTGTTGCCTTCTGATGTTGCCAGATGTCCATGCCAAGTGTGGGGTATACATCCTACCTGTTCTGCTGTTTGTCATTTCAGATGCAGTTTTAACAGTGTACTTTTGCATTTAGAAGGATGAATCACAATTCCCCACAGAGCACTAAATATTACCTTGCCCAATCTACTCAAAAAGCTTTGCCCACTCGCTTTGAAAGCACAAATTTATATCTTAACATCTGCCTGACTCCCACTGATATTGCAATGCTCTATATAAAAAACACTTTGCACAGCTTCTCTCTTTGTTGTGATTGCATCTCTCTAAAATGATGCATGCATCACTCGCTTGCTGACAACATGAGTGTAGTTTGACATTTGACAGAAATATTTTGGATCTTAGTTGGATGTGTTGTGATGCCTATGCTGTTTGTAGCTTCTGACTGATCGCTCCCTTAATCAAAGCTCTTTCTCCCTCAGATCCCTGTCGAGCTTTCTCCACTCTCCTTCTTATCTTTCGCCGGCTTCCTTATTCCCTTCTTCCCCATCTTCCCTCCTCCATTCTTGTCTTCCCCATCTTCGCACCTTCCCTTCCCTGCTGCCTGTATTTCAGGGAGGTATCTTCCAGCCCCCTGAACATCCACCACTTTTTGTGTAGGAATTAATCAAGAAACCTGGAAAACTTATTCCTCTCTAGCACTTGTAAACATTTGACTGAAAACAATGCAGTGCACCAACATGCTGCAACTGAGGGAAAGAGGATGTTAGCCGATCAGTCGTCATGAGGAATTGTGTGAGTGTTAGTGACCTCTGAGTTAACAAGGTGTGACATGTTGCTTCTCGTAAAAACCAGTCTGCTATATTCTGTGAATTTTTTTCCCGAGAGCAGACGACATAAAATAACGAAACAAGAAAGACTGAGCATGTCACAAAACTTGTGATACAGCCAAAGCATATGTGTTTTTGTCTCTGTGTGCATGGATATGTCTAATGCCAGAGGAGAAAAGCAAATATTGTCTTTCCTTGCTTTCTGTTGTGCTGTTGTATTATGTTATACTGTACAGTGATCTCAGGTTGTATATATAATTTAGCATCACAGCAGTTGTTGGCATGTTTTTCACCCAGTCTGCCCCTATATCTGTCAGTGCAAACCCTCTGGTGAACAGACTAAAACGTATCACTGAATGTTTCAATACTGATTAGCAATGGAAAAATCTGCAATGTCGCGTAACAGAGAAGACAAGAAAGACAGAACATCCTCTCTCCCCCTTACCATTAAGTACTGAAATTTGAATGTTAACACGATAAAGAGTATTGTCATTTCTATGTGGAGAGACCAGGTGCTAATAATACAGTCTCTTCATTTGCTGTCACCACTGTACTTGCATGATGGTGTGTCTCATAAATAGTGGTAACCACTCTCTAAACATTCTCTGACAGGCTTCTGTTGGCGCTTAGTCAGTTCAGGGGGGGCTGCTGTCAGCTCACTTAGTCAGGAGTGGGTCCTCAGCAGATGTGACGTGGGCCTGGGTGGGAAGCAGCAGCTCTCTCTCCCCGTGAAAATATCCGAAAGGCAGGTCCTGATCGGGTGCCAGAATCTCCTGCCAGTCGATCGCCAAGCTTCTCTCAGTCACAGGATTGAAATGTGCCTGTCATTTTTTTTTTGGGTGGGAGGGGAGGGGGCGTTTGGGCTTGAACATGCTGTTCTTTTCTCCACTCAGTATTGGATCCAAAGCCGCCCGGAGACCAAACTGAGTTTGAGTTAAACAATAAGCAAGAAGAAATTGACTTTTACATTTTCCCACTAAGCTTGTTTGGAGCAGTTTTGTCATATTTGTAAAGGGAATAGAATTGTCACTGATGAGACTAAAGAACCATAAAAGGTGAGTTTCATGGGTATTAAGGGACTACAGGTGTGAAGAAATACAAGTTCAAGCTGCTTAGAAAGACAAACTTAGCAAAATAAAGTGAATATAAACATCAGTGTGGACTGATACTCATTATTAAGCAGTTTCAGCAATATGTAGTGTCTTTACAGGCATTTTAGGCTGAATCATGCAAACACGCACCTAAACATAACCCTTTTATCTTCTCAATGGAACAATAGTTTTCAAAATTGCTACCAAGACACACATTAGGAGAAGTGGATATAGCTACAGAGGCCCTGTTATCTTATGTTAAAGAGGAAAAGAGCCATTTTGGGTGCTTCATTGTGTCCAGAGGTGTGATACATCCATTTAACCCTGGTAAAGAGGGAAATATTGTTCTTGTATTACTTTTGTTGTGCAACTCTACTTGTGAGATGTTACATGGATTCAACTGTGATGATGAAGCAAGGAGCTGAAATGATACCGTATCTAAGAGTAGATGATTTCCCAAAGGGAGAAAAAAGCAATGAAAACATCAGTCCCAAAATACACTACTAAACAATTGATCAGGGATTCCACAAAAAACTCTCTGATCATATGAATATGAGGAATCCTCAGATCACAACCATTCAGATCACAACCTCTCAAAAATGTTTATTCAAGGAACTTTCAGGTTAGGAGTTTTATTTTGCTGTTTGTCTACACTCTATGTACTCCACTATGTGGAGTTGGAGTCTCAGGGAATGGCACTTTTACCTATACTGTATATTTTTAATTACTTCAAAGGCACTGCATACTGGTTTAAGACATGACCATGATGTCAAAGGGCAAAGCCATTCTGAACACAGATATTGGAAGGGGTTGTATGCCTCCACCAAGCAGCCAAGTTGCAGGAAATATGGTCACAATCTCCCCTTTTTGAGTTACAGCATTGAGTAATTTTCCAGAGGTGTTTTTGCAGAACATTATGATGTCATAGTGAAGTTGACATTTGTATTAAATTGTGTCATAATAAGAGTATGAATTCTTGAGTTATGGCCAAAAACATCTTTATGTGTTTTGTCACCTTGACCTTTGACCGTTGACCTCCAAAATCTAATCATTTCATCCTTGACTTCAAGTGAATGTTTGTGCCAAAAAAAGAAATTCCCTCAATTACTGAGATATCCTGTTCACGAGAGCAGGACGGATATTTTCCTATTTCCCTATCTCCGGTTTATTTGGAAAACACCAAAATAAAATTAAAAGATACAGTTGAAAACAAAAATTAAAAAGGAGTTTTTAACTGTGAAACTGACCCACATGTACAAAACCACTGTCAATATTGCATGAATACAGATGATGACATCTTCAAAAGCAGAATTTATTTGTAGGAAAATGTCTTTAAATGGCAACTAACTTCAGTAGCAGCTCACATTATCCTCTACTTTAAGACCAGCAGGGACTTTATAACAGAAAACGTCTCTTCTGAATATATCTCACTTTGGGAAAAAAAATGAAACCGTTACTTCATGGCAACCTTCACTTTTCCGTGGCCTCTTGAAGCTGCTTGAATCCGAGAATGCTTTTTAACTCTCCTCTACGTTCTCCCTTTGACTCCAACAGTGAAGGAACCGTGTCAGTGTCGGCAAGAGAGAGGCAATTGTGAATTCTATGTGGTGATTAATGGTGTATTCAAGGCAGTAGTCAGCCTGTCTTACCTCAGCCCCAAGCTAAATTGCTGTCTTTTTCCAGCCCTGTGAATGCTCTAGCACCCCTGTATTATATGAGATGTCCCCCTAACGGGTGAAGGAGTGTTCAATTATTTATTCATGCAGTTACCTTTTCATTTCTATTTGTGAGAAAAGGGAAGAAAAAGTAAGAGACACTGTTGTTTCCTCCCTTGTTTCTTCTTTTTTTTTTTTTTGGGGGGGGGGGGGGGGTTGCAGCCCACACAGCTGCAGAATGGTGGGAAATATGAACTGCAAGAAATATTGGTACGCTGTCAGTCATTAATGTTTAATATTTATGTAGTAAAGGAAATAGACGACAAGGTTAATCCTGTGTTTTCTCTTGAGAAGACATTGCGCTAATTGACCATTTATTTCTCAAAAACATTTTGCTCACTGCTTTTTAAAACCTCACATTATCTGCTCAAACTGAACTCCATGTTTTTTTTTGTTTTTTTTTCCCTTTTGTTGCAATGATTTACACCTACAAGCTGGTGAGTAAAACCATAATCTCTCACTGATGTTCACTTGAATGCAGCCATGGTAGATTAAGTCCCCTGTTCAAGGGCAACTTCACAGTTCTACAGGATGAAAGACATTTCACCTTCAGGTTCTCCTTTTTCCTTCACATGGCCAAGTTTCTAGAGTCAGTCCAAGATTTTAAACCAAGCAATTCTCAAACCACAAGTGAGCTCTGCCAGTGATTTCTTAAGAGTGTTTACTTTAAAGAAAAACAACTCTCCACAGCACTTCAGAGATTGCCTGTTAAAGGTTTCCTGGGCTTCACACTGTGTGGGGAAAGTTTTAGTGTTGTTTTGCAAACTTACATATTAAAGCATAAAGACCTCAGCCAACAAACATCGCCATGCATTCAACAACCACATCCATATTCACTCACTCACTCACTCACTCACTCACTCACTCACTCACTCACTCACTCATTCACTCACTCGCTCACCACTGTCAGAGAGTAGTAGCATGCACTTCATACTGTATGCACATATATCTGCATGTCTAAATCATTACTCTGTTGTTCTCTTTACTTTGCTCTGACAGCATGAGCATTGGGAGCATCCCTGCCCTTCAGCTCTCGCTCCCACTGAGGTGGTGTGTAGCTCTCCAGCACTCTGCTGCACCATACTGCTGCACTCCACCAGGGGGGGAATGGTAGAGAGGCTGGGGAGAGAGGTTTGACTTACAGCATATTTTTCTAAGAGCTCTGCCACCCCCTCCCCCCTGCTCTCTTCTGTTGCTCCTCTCTCCCTATCATTTTCTCTCTGTTGCACTCTCAGTCACTCTGCTCTCTGGTTGTCTTGAGAATGAATCTCAGCACGTCTGATAAAACTCAGATGTGATTGCACCATTACCAATGCCAGGATTCCTCACATGAAACTGAGGGCAAATTTGTGTACAGTTGCAAGAAAAAATAAGTGAACCCTTTGGAATTATCTTCATTGACTTAAAATATGGTCAGATCTTAATCTAAGTTACAGTAATGAAAAAACATATCCGTGCATTTTAAATGCAGTATATTGCATCGCCCAGGCAGTACCTTAAATGTGCACAGCTAACTCCTGGCTCCTTTCACTCTATTCACACATTGTCCTGTCCAGTACGAAATGGCTTTTTGATTGGGCTGTTTATTCAATAAAAATATTAGCTCAAGCACATTGTGTTTGTCCACACTTGTGACTTAGATGAAGGTCCGATCGCATTTTATGTCCAATCGATGCAGAAAACCAGGTCATTCCAAAAGGGTTCACGCACGTTTTCCTGCCACTGCACATGGAGAGGGTGTCTCTTCACCATCTCAAAAGGAATAGAGGAGCACTAATAGAAATTAAAGTTAAGTCCAACCCATCCTTAAATCCCCTGCATTAAGCAGCTGAAATTATTCTGAACACAGTTGTTGACAAATGGCAATTAAAAGATTTGTTAATGTCGAGTGATTAAAAACACTGCAGGCATTTCACAGGGAAATTCAGCATGCAAATTGCTTTCTCTGCAACTGCTGGTGCTGCTCGGTTTGCTGAATGAAAAGCCCCCCACCCTCCATCCCCACTGTTATCATAATATTAAAGAGCTGTCACTTCTCCTGTAATGGAATGCACAATGTGAAGAATTAGCATTTTTCAACAGCTATCTTGTTTGTGCCAGGATGAGCAATTATTGGCTAGATACTCTTTTTTCTTCTTTCTCTGAATCGTAAGATAATTCTCTTTCCTCCCAGGAAGTTGCGGTCAGTCACAGCCTGAGAGCGGTTTCTTCTTGCATGTGTATGTATGAGCGTATATGCCCGCTGTTTCTCTGTGTGATTCCTGTGGCAGACTTTAATCATCAGTTCTGTCCATCGATGGCTGCAGTACAACGTTCACCAAAGGCAGGTGAGAAGAATAACCATGAATGCGGAGTTAGAATTAATCATGCTGGGGTAAAGCATCTGTGTGATGGAGTATTACACACCTAAATCCTCATTGGTGTTGTCTTCACTGAGCATTTCAGGATTAATTCACTACTCAATACAGGTTAATACCTTGAGCGTGGCGTGTTATCAAACGCTGATATTTCGAGAAAAGACTCCTTAATAACTCCATTACAAGCTCTCTGTTGACTTTGATGGATTAACATAAAACTATAATTATTAAAGACATTTTTCAACTCATTCCGTTGTCCCTATGCATGAGGCGACTCATAGAGTAATGGCTGCCAGGTGATAATGTCCATGTGTGTGATGTGCTTAAAAATGAAGAATTAAGTAAGTACTAAGAATGCTATTGTTTCACTATGAAGGAAGGTCATATGTTATCAGGTGGTACACACACACACACACACACACACACACACACACATACACTAAATTCTCTGTGTACTCTTTTAACGCAGATAATTGGTCTATTAAAAACAGCTTCCAGCCCAATCAAAAAAGCCATCTCTTACTGGCTGGGGCAACGTGTGAATGGAGTGAATGGAGCCAAGAGTAATCTGTGTATAAGATACCGGGTGATGCAGTACACTGCATGTTTATATGTGTGGTGAGAAAGTGGTAAACTGGTATAATTTCCCCTGTATTAGCTGAAATCAAAAAACATGGTAGCTTGTTAATGGTTGTTCAAGCCGTCAACGGATGAAATACCTGCAGCAATAGCAATTAAACGTACAGAGGTGGCTGTTTGTGCAGTCGGTGTCATCACTGACGATCAGGCAATCTGATGGTTTAATGGTGTTTCATCATAAATTCTGAGCTAAAATGTTGATATCATATAATTAACCTAATATATAAATGGGTTAATGATATTCTTTTTAAAGGTTTTACTTGTGTGCTCTCTTCAGTCACTCTTCACATCACTCTTTAGACTGTTTGTGTCCTGAGGGGCGAAATAGTGGGTGGTAAAAGGTGGATCTAATTTGACTGTAATTGTAAATTTGTGTTAAGAAATAGAACCTCAGAACCTGGACCTCGGGTGAATTGCTATCATAACGTCTCTGTTCACAGCAGCTTCACTGTTCAATAACAAAGGTATCTCAAACTGGGCACAACTCCCTGTGGGAACACTGTGAATGAAGCTTACTAATATCTCTGTTGTTCAGTGTTATCTGTAGACATAATGACAACATATTACAAATCATCAGTCTAACACACACACACACACACACACACACGCACACAACACACTTTAAGGTTAATTAATTAACCATGAACAAATTTAAAATTAAAAACTGTGTGGATGGGATGATGTATTTCAAGTGGCAATAAAGCAGTGGGCCAAGCAGCAAATTGTAGTTGGATGTATTATGAAATGTAATATATAAATACACTATCCTATCATTCAAATGTATGTATTCTTGGTGCTTGTGGAGGACAGGATGATCAGCTCATCTCCAGAGAGTGTTTCATCTATTAACTGAGATCCCCTGTTATTCTTTATGGGTGTAGTGGTTATAATGTAGCAGTCCTATCCCATAATACTAACTGATAGGATAACAATTTATGAGGCCAATAATGTATTGTAATGGCAAGTGATGTAAATGGGATGAGATAAACTTAATTAAACAGGCAGGGTGGCCTAGCAGATGGTGAATCTGTCCAGTAACTGAGAGGTCATGAGATCAAATCCCTCTAATAGCTAATGTGTCCATCCACTGCCATGTTTCTTGTCCATGTGTCCTTGAGCACATGGACAGGTCTCCACTCACTTTGTAAAATTCTCGAGATCATAGTGCTAGCTTAACACTCATTAAGCAATAAGCAGTGGCTGGCTTGTCATTAAAACCATGACTATGACATTGAAAATTTAAATTGAGAATGGACTTATGATATAATTAAGAGTATTGATTCACATTTTTCTCTCATACTAGTCTGACCTAGTGTGCACTTAACATTTCTGAAATTCCAGAGAAATAATCTTTTCTGCTATTATTATGCAGCAGTTACGCAGGTGCTCAAAAGGTAGATTTTTGTTCAGTTTTTGTTCCATAACAATACAACCCAGACAGCCAGTTTAAAAAAAGAGAACTCTCAGTACTTGCAATAGCTGAGTCACTGATACTGACTGATATCCTATCCCTCCAATGTGGATGCACAGTTGATTTCAGGGCCTCCTGAGGAGGCTTTTGAAATGCAGCCACTTGCCTTGATAGAAAGCTCCTATCCCATCATTGCATATTTATTTATTTCTCCCGCTGCTTTAAGTGGAAACATAGTGAGTTGAGCAGCAATGTCCTGTCTCTTTGCGTCCTCCCTTCTGCCTGCTTTGTTAACTTAAGAAAAAAAGTCTGTCTGCTGAACCAAGATGTTCAGAATGGAACCATCAGTCCCATATGGTGCCGAATGTTCAAAGGACACTGATCGCAGGAAATAGAAAGAGCCAGCTTGCCTGCAGTGCTGTTATGTCCCATATGCAGACTGTGGTGTTTGCAGGCTTTCCGACAGACAGATGCCATCTTGATATGTTTAAGTGGGTTGTCATCCACTGAAGTGATGTTTATCTCGCCTAATTTTTGGTGAGTAAAGCAGAATTACGCTCTTACTTGAACTTTGGTTGGTCAGTGACATGAATGAATCAAATTAATAGCACAAGTCTCCTCTGGTTGCAAAAGTTCTGAATATCATGCTTCTTATAATGACATGAAATAGTTTTCTCACTCCAACATTCTAGCTGGAAATAATCAGCCAGAATAAACACATGCCAAATATTGCTTAATTTATCTTATCAAGCCAAACACCCTCTCTTCATACTGCAAAAAGAAAGCTGTGTGGTGTGCAGACTTCTCATCAAGAGCACTGACACCTTTATTTAATTTCAAGCACTGCTCTTAAGTAGGTTGAGGGAAAGAAGTTTCATCTTGCGTTCAGATCTGTAAAAAAGAGAAAAGTCTTTCACTCCTTCTTCTTGTGCAACGTGACAGCTAATTACTTTCACACGCTATTAAACTTTGAGAGTGAGATATTTGCATTAATACATTTCAATCCATGAGGAAAATTCACATAAATATCATGCGGGTTTAATTAGTGAGAGCAATAGATTTTTCTTCCAAAACAAGAAAAATAAATCATTGTGATTAACAGCAGGAAACTGAAAGAAAACATGGCCTTTATTCAGTTCAGTCAAAGTAATTCAAGCCTATTGAACAATAACCTTCCATTTATCCAGAAAGAAAATAATTAAATCGTTGACTTGTGGTTGACAGAATTTTTTCGACTGTTCCATCTCCTCTTCCCTCACCGAAAGGACAATTACGGTTTGCAGTTGGGAAGCCAGTGAGGGATCAAATCCTCCCACCAGTTGGGTGAGATATGGTGGGATAGCATGAAATTCTGTGTGTAATATGCTCTCCCTATTTTCTGTCAGGCAAAAAGAAGCAGCTGATGACGCCATGTGTATCTGAGGAGACATAAGCTGTCAAGATCCTCTTTAATGCAACACAAGGAGATAGCGGTGGCAGAGATTTCGATAGTTTTGTGTTATGGCCACTGCAAAATCAAGGAAAATGGAAGACATACTTCTCTTATGGTTCGATCTTAGAGAGTAAGTTGAAGCTCCTCTCCAGACATGTTTTAAAACTATTTAAGAAAATACTCTGCTATGAATAATATTTGTGTTTAACATGGTTTTCCAATATAAAAAGTGAGAAAAAAAAAAAACTGGGGCTGTAGGCACCTTTACACTTACTTTCTCATTGACAAATTATGGATTACACCCACCACCGCTGCTTGCGCTACGTTGACAGGTGAAAGCGCAGTGTGTATCAAGATGGTAAGTGAAGAAAACATCGGAGAGACTCAGCCACATCTTTGAGCCACAGTCAGACTCAGACTCAGGAGTTGGTTGAGCAGTGAGAAGTTTGTTGTGCAAAGTTGTTTGTTTATGTTGTTTGTTAGCTTGTAATTGGCAGTGGCTGAAACAGTGTTAGTGGCTGTGCTAATGCAAATTCTTGCTGTTTTGACAAGGTTTCGGTCACTAGTGAAGGAGCAGAGTGTATCAAGATGTTTAGTGTTAGCAGAAACACCAAGCCTGTTGAATAATTACCTTCCATTAATCCAGAAAGAAAATTTTAAAAAATGATTTGACAAATTAAATCCTGATGAATGAATCTGTTTTTATGAGACTGCAATTGGTTCTCTGCAGTTCCACGGTGGAAATACGCAGTAACGCCATTAACTGCTTATTTGGTTCATGATGTTTTGCATTATATAATAACTTACAGTTATAACCCTAAATCATGCCTGTTACAACTGCTTATCAAATAAACACAAATTGGAGAAAGTGCTTCTTCTATCTGTGTAATGTCTGTGATATGTTTTCACTTGATTTCTTTAATTGCATCAGCATACGTTGGTGAAAATGTAGAGTCTGTTTTTTTTTGTTTTTTTGTTAAATCCTCTAAACAATAATAGCCCTAAATATCATTGTGGGCATAATGTCAGTTGGAATTGAATGACATGTCAGTTTTAGTTTCAATGAGGCATTGAGGGGGGAAATGAAACAGAGCAAAAAACGCCATATGACAGGACAGCTGTCAGGGAAGATGCTCTCTTCTCTTGCTCTTTGTTTCTGTTTTAAGTGTAGCAGGAGGCCTCGTGGAGTTTGGCAACAGAGAGCTGAAGCAAAGAAGTTAGTATTTGGCGTAGAAAGTCAATTAAATTCATTCACGTGTGAATAATTATGACAACAAACTGATGGTAGAACAAAATAGTCAAGCTGCCTCACCATGTTGCCATTGCCACTTTTTGGTCTCTTGTCAAGACCATGAGATGAAGTAGTAGTTTGTTGATCTGCCAACTGAAAAACAGGGTGTTTCTGCCCACTCTGTCTATTATTGCAGAATATGTCTGCAATAAGTCATACACACATTAAAGCTGCTGTAATTAAGTCTGAATGGGCACATTTAATTACAACTGCCACCGCTCTCTGTGCTGTGAAGCCCAGCCTCCAAAGCCACTACCTCTCACAAAGGAAGACCTGCTTGGATGTGCTGGAAGCCATGACAGTTTGTGGACACTTGTAGGAAAATTCAGAAAAGGCACACTGAAGTAATATGTAGTAGGGATTCTTGGACCTCGTCAAAAAGGATCTGAAAGTGTCATCTAGGTAATTACCGACCTTTCAAATGCAGGGAAGGATAACAGACAGTTTTCCTATTAAGCAAATTTGCACTGCTAAGGCCAGGATGTTGCACAGAAGAATTAACATGTAAATATTAATGTGTCAATTTTTTGTGAAATATTTAGTTTTTGAAGGTTGGTGACACATTCACAGGGCTAGCTGATGAATGACTAACTGGAAACATGCTAGAACTTGTCAGTTACAACCGCTTCTTTCTATTTAGCTGTTCTTGGATTGAGCAGAGTTCAATGATGAAATGGTTTTTTTGAGGAGGGGGGAAAAAGCTCTCAGAGTTAATGAGCTTGCTAACTGTCAATTAGTCACCTTGTTACTTCTAATGCTAATGGAACAATACATGTACACAGTTTATTCAAAAGACATTTGTACCAGCGACTACTATCTCTTGTGGAGCAGTTTATACTCCAACAGATGGTGTTAAACACAACTGGAAGATGCAACACAGCTAACAAGTAATGATATAGTTTGTAACACAAATTCGAAATTAATTTTGGATTTGGATGAGGTAACTCTGGATAAAATGTGAGTGTGTGATGAAGTAACACCATTGGTCAGCCGAATGCTGCACGACTGAGTGACTGAGAAATGACTTGGTGTGCACATTCATAGCGCCTTTGTTGCTAGATTAATTGACTTTTCAGTAGTAACGAGCAACGATTCTATCAACTTTTTGGACAAACCTTAGCCACTTTCTATCAAAGAGGGTCACCAGTATTGCCGCACAAGCGCAAGGTTGGGCTTGCCCTGCACAGATTATGCTGACCGCATGGTAGCTGACATGGAATGGGCTTCTAACTTTCTCTCTGTAGCATTTCTAACAAGCTGAGCACACATAACAGCCAAATTAATGGTAGTTATTTTGCTAGTTTTTGAAGAAATATTTTTCTGCAACAAAAACCCTAAAATTTTAGCTGCTGATGAAACTGAAATGAAAAAGTAAAAGGACACCAGAAATCAGCTCTGGCCTTTGTCAGAGCTGGCCAATTGTTGCTTTTGGTCATTTTCAAGCAGCTGAAAACAATTGATGGTGATTGGGTCGGTTCAGAGAGGTTTAAAGTGGCACTCCGGGGCCATGTTAGCCAGGGCAATCTCCGATTAAGAAATTAACAGTCTCGTTACTTCCTGTGCTGTGGCAGCAAGGAAGGTAGGAGAGATCATCCAGTAGACAGTTAAAAGGACTGCTGCTGATCCGACTGAGGATTAACTGTACTCTTTTCAGCTCTTTCCTTCAGCTTCACCCAGTCTGCAGGTTCATTCACACCGACTTCTACTGTTAAAACTGTTGCTGCTCCCAGCTCACAACACTATACAAGCCCAACTTTATGCTACCTTCTCACAGCCAAATGACAGCGAAGTGAAGTAAATGAGAGGATGATGCAAACATCTAGCAAGAAACAAAGAGTCCTTTGGTTTTGCCATGAGTGAATGGACAAAACTAGCATGTGAGCGTTTAGTGTTTTTTGTTTTCACATGACATTCTCACTGGCTACGAAAGACGGAAATTTGACAAAGCAGTTAGAGCTGTCAAGGCCCCCCTAGATTCTTTTCATTCTCTGTATTTGACATGCTCATCCTAATTACAAAACTGAATTAGGTGATGAATAACTGTCCTTTATAATATGTGTATGCTTGAGCTCTCAGGTCCACAAAGAAATACCTTTTATATCTGGTCCCTCCCCTTTCCCTAGTGAATCACTCATAGTTGAACCATACACATAAAATGAACATTATCATGCCTCCCTGTTAGTTATATAAACTGTTCGTCTCTTGAACATACTAATAGATACATAGCATACACACTAGAATGCTGAAAAGAGACGCAAACTTTTCTGTGACAAATACACATGCTAATATATTAAAGTTAGAAGCATGATTTTGGGCTTGCTTTAACAGCAAAAAGTCTATAACTTCAGTGTAACTTCACACTGTTATGCTTTAAAATTGTACTTCAGTTATTCTTGACCTTTATTTCACAGGATCTGTCGGGACAGTATTGGAAGTGCTGCTAATACACAACAACAGAAAGGCAAATCATTGCAGTGATAATCTGAATTCTATCAGCAGCAGAATACCTCATCTTGAAATTTTATCACTACTGAATACTTTAATGTCATGAAATACCACTGAAGTTATTTCACTGAAATGTTTGACAGACAATCACTTTTCTGAATTTATGTGGTCTGAATTTCTACATTCAAGTTATTCAATTTCAAAGACTTAATTTCAAGTGTATATATTTTAGGATTCTCAAATTTAGTTAGAAAATATACTTCTCTAATATTCAAAAGCTCTACTCAAGTTACTTGATAAGCTCAAATCAGATCAAAAAATTCTAATCAAGTTTAAAACTCAAATACAGCTTGTTCAAATGTGATTGGTAAAATTCACATCTGAACAAAGGCATTAATATCACATGGATTCTCTGAATTTGAGAATCCTAAATTATATATAAGAATTTTTTAGAATTGCATAACTTCAAAGTCACTATTGAGAATTTCACAAAGAGAAAATGTAAATTTGGATTTAGTTTCAAAGTCAAATATTTCAGTAAAATAAATTCTGTGGTATTTGAATTTTGACATCAAGTATTAAATGTCAGAATTTGGTATCCAGTTGTTCATATGTTTCCAATTATTATGGCCACTGGGTCCCCCTCAAATTCTCAGTGAGGATTTCGCCCTTGCTCCACAGTTAGAGGAGAGAAGCACAACTACAAGGAATACCTTATACCTGAAGGGTGTCTTATAAAGAGAGCTCCAAAATGTCAAACAGTGAAGAACTATGATGAAGAATGCACTTATGACCTAATACTCCGGCTTGGATTGGTCTCATCACACAAATCAGAGACTTGTAGGAATATTCAAATTGAAAAAAAAGCTAGTCAAATGACTTGTAACTTTATGTTTAAATAGCAAGTTGAGTAAAGACATGTACAAGTTGATGACAGAAAAGGCTACATAGGAATGTGCTGTGTGCCTCATGGCTACAATACAATAGCTAACAGGAGACCATCTTGCGATGGGACCACACCAGTCTCAACACGACATTCTGACCCAGTACTTATTACTATATTATTACAGAAGTATTCAGTACTCATGGCTCCGGCCACACCCATCTTTGAACTATGCTTTCATTTTAATGTCAACTACACACCTGTAAAGTTTCATAACTGTATCTTGCACAGTTGTGATGCTACTGCAGTGACAACTGGGTGTCACAGCTGGTGGGATCCCATTGCATGATGGTCTCCAGTGTTATCAGTTGTTTTTCAAAAGGAAAAAAAAGAGTGATGAAAAAGCTGTGGCTCACGGCAGGCTCAGAATCCAGTATGTGGGAAATCAAGGGAAGACATTTCAATTTCAATTTGTACAAGTATAACAGGCCTGTCATGTTTTCCACAACAGCAAATAAGTTATAAATGAATATTGAATCAAATATTCAAGTATCTGTGGTGATCAGATGCAACAGGGAAACAGGTGAGATGAAATATGTCTGTTGTTAAGGACATAAAGTGAACTATTGACTTTTTTTTCTATTTTACCCCTTACACATACTGTAGGTATGTCAGACTGCAGGCACAAGAAGTTCTCCAGTTGTCAGCTCTTATCTAGCATTCACTTTATTCTTGATGCCATAGTTTGAACCATCATCTTTTCCAGTAGTATTGATCACCCTGTCTACCCCCGAATCATCAAATAAATACAATGAGAGGCTCAGTTTGCTAAAAGGTCACCAGGGTGGACAGGTATCACTTCCCATTGCTGCACAAAACCAAACAAGGAAAACTACTTGCATACATATTAACGTTTTAATTTCCATACACATTACAATGTGTACGGAAATTAAAAACATTTAGTTCTAAAAAAGAAAGTGAATGTTGTCGTCTTGCAATAGCAGTGAAATCATCCATTATGATAATGGGTGAAAGTGCATGGGGAAGGTTGTTAATGGCCTCACTGACCATATGCTCAGACCTTTTTAGAGCCTTGTCTGATGGGGTCACAAGGATCCTCAAGCATGACATGCACATTCAGCCAACTGTTGGTAGAAGCCTACACCATCTGTCACACTCTTCTCTGGTGATGTAGCGGCACCTTGAAGCTGCAACAGTGAGAAAGTTCAACACATGTCATCTATCCGTGCGATCACACCCACTGTACAGTTCGATTTCTTTGGTCAGAGCTGTAGTGGAAATATTTTCCTTACTGCTTACCGTTTATCGGTCATACCGCCTAATTAGAGGTAAACAAAGGCTTATAATAACTTTCAGTTTGGGAAGTGTTGTCCTTTGTAAAATGAGGTGATTACACATCGAGTTCTTTGGGAAATCTTCCCATAAGATGAAACTGTATTTACATACCAATCCACAGTGTGCACACTTCTTTTTTGTTTAAATTCTTGACTGTAATTTTACATTTACATTTTTATTTTTTGAACCCCCTTCTGTGGACATGTTTTTCTGTTTGGAGGTGACAGTGACTCGAGCGTTATTATAATCACTGTCTCCCTAATGCCATGAGTCTGCAGGCAGCAGACTTTGAAGACTCCAGTGCTGTAATTGTCTTTCAGTGTTGTTTGGCCTCAGTGTCTCTTGGAGCGTTCGTTAATTACAGCATCTCCCTGATTTAATTTCAGGTTGCTCCGTGTCCCCAGCAGGACATGTGGAGACAGGCAAATGGCTTTGTGTTACCTGGTCAGCACCTTTACAGTTGGATAAAGCTGAATCTCGGAACAAGTTAAAGTTGTGTCAAAATTCTCTGAGTAAAATACAATTGTCTAACCTCACTGAAAAGTAGAGAAGTAGAAAAATCTTTGCTCACTCCTGAGCTGTATGAAAATCAAACTTACAACAAGCAGCAGGGATTATTGACTTCCAATAATATCACGACTCCTGCTGTACAGTAGTGAGTAAAGCCTAGTTTACTATCACTAATGAAGAATCCAAAAGGGCAAAACCACACCATGCTGACATTTGTGTGAAAGGAGAGAAGAACATCAGAATGTGGAGGACAGAAGCTTTTTCTTTTGATGAGAGCAAATTTGATTTGTAGGAAGCATTTCTAGAAAAACCTGCACACATCACAACTCTGTTGACTTTAGCATTGCATGCATATTCTCTAAGAGTCAAGCACACTATTATGTATATTTCCATAATAAGTAGTTTCTACTGATCCAATTAGATTCGATGTTTGAGGGGAATATAAAAGGGCACCGAGGACTTTGTATGATGTATTATTGAATGGAAATTAATGGCAGCTTGTTTTGTCAGCTGTTACTGGCCATCTCTCCCACCATCTGCTGAAGGAAGAAGGACCCCAATTCCTCTCCCTTCTCTTTCTATTTCTCTCAGTCTGTCAAAAGAACAGATTGAGATGGAGAGTCTTTGTACAAGGCTCATAGATTCACTTCTTTTAAAAAATGTCTCATGAGTGAGGAGCTTACTGTCTTGTGAAATTTCATCAGAAGCATCAGAAGGGGGTATTTGAACATCGAGACCCACAGCTTTTTATTTCCCAGTAAAAGGTCTGCCTCGCCATCTTCTAACAACAATGATTCATCTGATAAACAGTTTCATCTGATAAACAGATTTTTTCCATGAAAAGATGCACCCCTTACTTGAGTAAGGGGTGCATCTTTTCATGGAAAAAATCCTCTGTGGTACATGCAGATGCGTGGTGCATGATTATAAGCATACAAGGCAACATCATTGATTTATCTGTATTAAATGGCTTTAAAGAAATACAACAAGCCACAGACCATTTCTCTCTAGAATTACATTTGCATTCACTTAGCACTTTATTAGGAACACCACTCAAATACTGGGTAAAGCTTCCCTTTGCTCCCCATACAGCGTCAGTTCTTCGTGGAATGGATTCCACAAAATGTTGCACATCACAAAAGGTTTTCTACTGGATTCAGATCTGGTGACTGGGAAGACCACTGAACTCATTGTCACATTCATGAAACAAGAGACAACTTTGACATGTGACATGGTGCATTATCATGAAGTAGCCACTAGAAGATAGTTAATGGTTTTAGGTGCCTCTGGGAACCCAAATGCAGACTTCAGAGACAGAGAAGGCAGTTTGAACCAAAGGGGAATTTATTAAACAGCTTGGTTATGATGGCTGGGGGAAGAGCTGAGCAGACTGATCACAAGGGGAGCACAGACTGAGGTAGAGACTGTTAGTGGGGTGGGGTGGGGTGGGGAGGGGGTGCCGGTGGGGTCAGGGTGCCGGGCTGGGCTGGGGCTGGGAGTCTGAACCTAGCAGGCTGGGGTCTCACAGAAAGTCAGGCAGAAGGAGTCCAGGGAGGGTTTCAGGCGAAGCAGGAGGGAGACGGTGGCAGAAGTCAAACCAGCCGGGGAACATTGTAGAAAGAGGGAGAACAGAATTAGCAAAAGACAAGGTTTCACAAATTGACAAACTACTGTAGCTGTCCATGACTGAGTGCAAGATAGGGCCTTCAATCTAGGGGCGAGTTGAAGCTTGAACCAGGTACTTATAGCAGAGCAGGATGACGATGATGATGATGATCATCAGCTGGTAGCCCGACCCCCTGCACACCTGTCTCCAATGAGGCAATGAAACGCACACCAGACAGGGACAGAGAGAGAGAGAGTGGAAAAGGAAGGAGGGGGGGGGGTGCTTCCAGCTACCAGGGAGTGGTGGTAGAAATAGAGGGCATGATTTTTCTACAAATGCACAAACTTGAATTTTTCACGCAGCTTTTACAGGTTTATGAAGGTTGATTTATACCTACGCACTTTTGGAAAACTTGTGAACATCACTTTTACCAGCTGAAAATCTTATTGACTCAAAATCAAGCCCATAAAATTTTAGCCATAAACAGATGCACATGGTCAGCAACAATACTCAGACAGGCTGTGGCATTCAAATGATGATTGATTGGTATTAAGGGGCCCATAGTGTGCCAAGAAAACATTCCCCACACCATTACACCGGCACCACCAGACTGGACTGTTGACAAATGACAGGTTTGGTCTGTGAATTCATGCTGTTGATGCCAAATTCTGACCCTACCATCTGCCTCAGCAGAAATCCAGATTCATCAGTACAGGCTACGCTTTTCCAGTCTGCAACTGTCCAGTTTTGGTGAGCCTGTGCACTACAGCCTCAGGTTTCTGTTCTTGGCTGACAGGAGTGGAACCCGATGTGATCTCCTGTTGTTGAAGCCCATCCACCGCAGGGTTCAACATGTTGCTCATTCTGAGATGCTTCTCTGCTCACCACAGTTGTAAAGAGAGGTTATCTGAGTTATCCTAGCCTTTCTTTCAGCTCCAAGCAGTCTGGCCATTCTAATTTGACCAATAGTTTTTTTGTTTTTCACACCACTCCGAGTAAACTCTACTCTGTTGTGCGTGAGGATCCCAGGAGATCAGCAGTTTCAGAAATATTCAAACGAGCCCAGCATCATCAATGTCACTTGTACATCTGTGCTTTTGCTACTATGACAAGTCCAAATGTCTGCTATGAAAAATGCCTGTTAGTAGCTGTATTTCAAATCACAGGCTGTATCCTTTGAAGGCTGCAGTTGGAGACTGATTGCATCACAGTAGCGCAACAAGGCTGTCCCATTTCCAAGGCTCCTTCAAATGCAGTTGAGAAATGCCTTATTTGTTTTTCCTGGGCAATGAAGGATCCAATTGGTGGATCTTCCGCGGCCAAACCTATCCTAAGGTTCATTGCGCGCCAGTGATGAATCACTTTTCAAAATGAGTATACGGCAGACTCCACGAATAAAATAGCGGCTGAGAATAAATGGGTCATCCTACACAGACCAGACCAACTCATTTCGGTTCGGACTTTGCAGTCTATGCGATTGTCGGAGGCCATGCCTTTGTAGACCACATTTTCCAAAGGATGCAGCCCCTGAATTAGGACACAGCTTAAGTCTTACTCAAGTACAATTTGGCTTTTAATAGACACTTTACCAGGGCCAGGAATGATCAGTGCCCACATATTCAATTTATTCAGTGATTGATTCAATGAGCAGGTCTGGTGTTTTGTTCATCGACTGCTTTTCCTATGGTTGAAGAAATAATCAACCATACAAGGGATTTGTAGGCAAGGTTCAAAATGGGAATGAAAAATGGCCACAGAAAGACCCACATGTTGTAAGTGGACTTACAGTAATACCAATTCTTAACTCTGGATATCTCCTCAGTCGTCATGAAAGACATTAATTGCTCCGGCCAAAAGGTACTGCAGCCCCTGTGTAAACTGAAAATGACGCTGGCAGGATTCAATGCAGGCCTTGGTCTTTCTTTTGTGATCTGTTTAAACTCTCAAATGTCACCTTTCTCATCTACATACAAAAACAGTACTCACAGTGGCTTACCTGTAAAAACCCACCACAGTGATGAATGAAAGCTACCTCAAACCATAGTCCGTGGTGTGAGGGAATTGATTTTTCACTGGTCTCTAGCCCCAGCAGTCATGGCATTGTTCCATAAAAAAATGGCCTACTGGGAATTGGAGGGAAGCAAAGAGTAGAGAGAAAATACCATGGACTTGAATACTTGATAATCAAATTAAGTTTCCCAGAGAGCCATGGAACACCTGCACAGTGCTGATAAGATAAAGAACAGAGGGGGAATAGGGGGCAGAATAATCACAAGAGAAAGGAAACCTATAAAAGCCCAAACAAGGTGGGGGATAAGCAATGAATAATGTAATGAACATGTAACAGCTCAGAAATGATCTAGTTCTCGTCTAGTCTCTTGTTTTCACCATCTCCCTTTCTTCTCTCACTCTCTTTCTCTCTTTTTTCTTTTTCTGCTCTCATTCTTTCTTTAGAAATTTCCTCCTGAACTCATTATATGTAACATCACAGGAGAGCAGTCTTCAAAGGGATTTAACAGTGAACAAAATTAATGCTACTTTCTCAATACCCAGGAACTACCAGGTCACTGAGTAGGAGTAAGACCTGTGATTGGCAAATTGAACTTCACTTTTAAGTATTTCCTGACAAAGCCACTGCTCATAATTGCAACTCATAAGAATTTGTCCCTGTCTGCAGTTCTTAAAACACCAAACTGTTCCTCTCATCTCTGCACCAATGGCGTGATAGTACCTTAATTGTGAGGAAAGCAATTTCCTTGATCCTATCAAGCTGCCTTAAAATGAAAATTGTCAGATGAAAATTGTCCGATGAAAGTGACAACTGGTTCTGCTTTTCAACGCTTCTGAAATCTCTATCGGAGCAATGAATGGATGACTGTAAGAGAAGCCTATAACCAAATAGCTGCTGATGCACCTGCCATGTGTAGATGTGAAGTTGAAGCAAAGGCTGCTGCCGAGGTGCCCCTGACTTTTGATTTTTGAACTGAAAAATTGTTGGAAATTTTGTGTGTACAGATTTAACTTCCTGTGTATTTATAATCCTTACGCTGATTGTGTTGGGGGTTGGAGTAGTCCAGATGCTAAGATGTACCTTCTATCTTTATCAGTGATTAAGTATGTACACTGAAAAACATAAGTATAGACACACACACACTCACACACTCATACAGTATATATATATATATATATATATATATATTTGATACCAAGATGTGTGTGCCTCTTGATGCTCCATTTCCTGGCACAAAAAATACCTGGCCAACCCATCTTTGCTTTAATTTTAATGATTCATTTTCATTTAGGTGGGTCTCCTGCAACACAGCTATATCACTGGCAAGATACTTTTAAGTGTGAAATTATTTTATAAGGTTTGACTTTATTTGAGACCCCATTTATTTTCCAACTCATCACCTTTATAATATTAGAACTGCATCCATCTGCTCTGTATTACCAGCATTTAAATATACACATGCCATATTGATTTCCAAAAATATTCAACACCTCAGGGGGAATGACAAAGGGTAAGAAACAAGAACATACATCAATGCCATTAGGCAAACCTTTTGTAATTCTCACTTTCTAGAATTTCTACACATGGTAACTACTGTATGTTAAGGTTAAGAAAAGATTGTTGTTGTGGTCAATAAAAAGACAGTTATTAACTGCAGGTCTGTGCTGGGATGCAAACTGTGGTCTGCCTCATCAATGTCAGGTGACTTACATGTCCATCCACCACTCTGACCTCCACATCCTTACGAGTGGCCTTAATATGAATCCTCTAAAATGAACATAACTTCCAGGGAAATTGGGCTACTAATGGTTATAAAACCTCCCTATACAGTAACTTAAAGATCACAGGTTCAGCATCTCTCCCTGTTTTGAGCCACAGCTACACGCCAAAAGCACGCATGTGCGTTTATGATGATTTGTGAAACCATTTTCAAAATTGTGGCTCTTTGGCAGTTGACTGAGCTATTACAGATGAACAGTCAAATACAACAGCGGAGACATAGCAATATAGTAGTTTCAAGTGGTAGATGAAGCGATCCCTCAAATATAGTCAAATCTCAAGGGGCGCGCATTAACCAAATTTCAACAGAAGTGTAGCTACAAAATTGGCCACTTTTTGTTATTGTTACTATGTGTGTGCCCTTTTTGAGTCTGAGTTCATTTTAACCCAAAAATTGCTGTAGTTAAACAGTTATCCAAAACAAGACAGATGAGCAGCTATTTAGAATTGAGAGTGTCCTCGGGTCTAATGTCGTATAATGCTATATCCTGGATTAGAGCATAACCTGAACGCCTGAGCGAAAGTGATGCTCTGCTGTGTATCATCGTCACCACTTCTCCCTTGAACCTTCTCTTGTGGTATTAAGCCACAGCACTGCAGGCGCTACAGCTCCAGCCATCTGGTCTGCCTGTCTGCTCCTCTCCTCTGCTGTCACTCACTCCTGCCCCCTCAAGTGTCACTCAGCAGCCTGGTGGGTGCTGTGGTCGCGAAGCAGCAAGAGAACATTAACATCATAAACTCTAATTACTGAGGTTAATAGATGACAGTTGCAGTGCAAATACTTCACGGGTTCTCAATTAAAACGTTATTCAGCAAGGCAGTCTCACTGAATGTAAAATTGCACCAGGAGAACTGTGGACACAGGCAGTGCCATAAAGGAGAGAGAAGCTCTTAAGAGCGAACTTCAATTTTCAGATATTATAAAATCCCACACATCCCAGTGTCTGTCACAGAAGGAGACGAAATGGAGACAAAATCTGAACATTCACAAAGGTTAGTTTCCCTAGCACTGTTGAGCAGAGAATTTGAGATTTTTTTTCAATGTTTGATTTGTATTTTCCTAAGAAATGGAGACAATGCGAGACCAAAGAAAGGCCAAGACTTTATAGGTGGTCTTATATTTTAGATATAGATAGATTCCATTCCTATTTGTAACGTAACACATATTAAGGCATTTCCACCAGAACTGCATTTGTGTTCATGCATATCCAGAAGCATTCCCTTGACCTGAAGAACAGCTGTTCAAATTTGTGGACCTTCTGGCAAAATAAAGGGAAGGCAAGGGTTTGAATATGAGCATTAATGCACAGTGAGGTACCCAAAATGCCATCATGAGGTCAAAGAGTTCTCCATTTATTATTATTTCTGAGTGTATTATTGCATATACCAGATACCATGCTGAAGAAAGGGAAAGCTGTGTTCAGAATGTTATTTTTCTCATGACAGCTTGCTTTTGTTGAATGTACTCAGTTCACCCATTTGCAGTAACTATAACCATTTTTTTCCTCCTCATGTAAAGTAGCTGTGTTTTTGCCAAGGCTGCAGGTTAGATACACCTTTGATACTAAAAAAAGCAAACTTTAATTAAGATGGCTTGCTGGACAATCCAACTGAATGTCTACTCTGATTAGTCAACTTAATCACTTCTTTTGTGAAAATGTCATCAGTTGTTGCAAAGCCATAACAGTTCTACATAAATTAATGTTGCAATGCCTTGGTCGCTCACAGATGTCAGTTTAAAATAAAATAAATGAATAAATATATATATGTATAAATAAATAAGTCAAAACAAGCCAGCATTTCTGCTTTGATGTGGCCTTTGGCAGAGGGTTCAGGGACTCCAGGTCACACCAGCTTGGCAACACAAACATTGACTATTACCTCCTAAGGCAGCTGTTCGCTGCTCCCTGCAGAGCTCCTAATGAGAATGAAATCCATCTACTGACAACATGAGTGTGACAGTTTACACAGCGAACTTGTAAGGACATCCTTGTTTCACACCATCCTGCTCTCGTACGTATGTACACCTGATGCAGCAGAGTGTGGAACACACTCAGTACTGTCACATGTTTCTTTGCACATGTCCAAACACTCAGAAGTGTGAGAAACCATCCGCACTGTATATGCACGTACACACACACACACACACACACACACACACACACACAAACACACAAACCCACGTGTACATGAACATAATCATCCTATTCATCTGTCCTCTTTATCTGCTGATTTCTCACCTCTCAATTTTTCTCCCTGATTTGATCTCTCCACCATCTCCACCACCTCTTTGTCTCCTCTATCTCCCCTGTCTCAGTGGTTTCACATTCTCGCCCACCTTCCGCTATCTACGCTGTCTTTTCAGACTCCGGGGTAACTTATACAGAAAGTAAGAGAGAGTGAAACCTGTAGTCTAGGCTCTGTTTACACTAATGGCTGTGATTTTCATTGGTGCACTCTGGCTGAAGTATGCACTGTGAAAGAAAGGAAATGGAGATGAAGTGGGCAGCATAAAAAGAAGGAGAGATGTGTGTGTCCTCAGTGCGAAAGCATGCATGTGAATTTGTGTGTGTGTGCACCCATCTGTGTGCAATTCCGTGTGTGTGGTCGTGTCCTGTTTCTACTTCCCCCATCTGTCCCTTATGCCTTGACGTCCAAACAGTCTTCTAATGTGCTGTCCAATAAGCCAATGATTATCATATCGGTGCAATATTAGCTTCTATCACCGCCTGGCTGAGGATCAGTAATTGCTGTCCGTGCAGAGGAAATGGGAAAGGAAATTACATCTGCCTATACAAAGAGATTGTTTCCTTGTTAGTCCTACGGGACTGAGATGACCCCACCACCACCACCACCCCACCCCGTGTGAGTGTGCGTGCACTTGTGTGAACTTGAAAGTGTGCAAATTTGTGTATGTGTGTGTGTGCAAGCCCATGTGTTTGTGTTAGTATTTATAATAGACCGTCTCAGTATGCAGATGAATCCGGCACTACTGTCAGAGTTGTATTAGAGAGAAGATAAGAACAATGGCAGCGCTGATGTATAGGTGTCGCCTGCTGCATGTGAGTGAGGTCCTTCATTTACATAAAAAAAAAAAAATTGCTTAATGCTGTGTCATAAAAAAACATGCCCCAGGCCAAGTGAAGAAGTATTTGTATGAATTCATCTGTAAGCATTGACTATCAGCTCACAAATGACGGAGTTTACTCTAATGCACCTTCTTTGCTTTGATAACAGCCAGGGAAGTAGTACATTGCATTACATTACATTTAGTAGTAGCAGTACATTTAATTCAACATATATATCTTCTTCTAAGAAAAGTCTGCAGGAGATTTGTTGACATGACTTTCCCTTTGAATACGATGGTATCTATTTTGTCATGAACCCATTTTACTCTTTAATATTTTATCCTCAAAAACAAGATGTTCCAACTCAGACACTTGAAACCAGTGGATTTTTCACAAAGTTGTGACATACACAGCATCCATATTGTATGCTGAACCTGTCACGAACACTTATGTAATTCAAAAGTGACTAAAGCTCATGTTTTTAAACGTCAACTTGAGGTTAACCTGAGGTGACTCATCATCTTGAGGTGAATTATTTGTCTCTATTTGACCGGTGGCTTTAATGCAACTATTGGTGTTTTCCACACTCTCCATTTCTCAGATACTGGTTTGTCAGGGTCACAGTGAAGATCTTTTGTGTCCATATAATGTTCTCTTGCTCACATGTATAGAGTCAAATCTAAGGATATACAGGCTCTGTTAGCAACAGCACATATGTGGGTAGGAAGCATGATTTATTACTCAAGGAAAACATAAAAGAAAGCAAACTGAGCCGGTAGAAGGTATGCTTTTGGAAAAAAGAACTGCATCCACACTCAGACCCAGCTTTAAAGAAAGAATGTTCTTCCTCCTACGCCATGCATTGTACTTACAATGAATAATAAATGTATAGTTTTATTTTTAAATCAATTGCATATACGGTATGTAAATATGATATTTATATATTGATGCACATTTTCAGCTGTCTGCCAGGATGTAGAGCCCATTAACATTGAAATGACACAAAGAGGCACTTTGGAGAGAAAGTGGCATTGGGCATTGTATATCTATGTCTGCAAGCCATGGAACATCTGCTGGAAACAACAAGAAATTTAATATATTTTTCAGTCTGAAAGTTGAGTCCTTTTTCTTTTTCTTTCAACAGCACAAAATCTGCCACAGTAGAGATATAGCTTAATTTTTTCTCCCAGTTTAGATCATTTGACTCAAGACAATTTTTGGAATGAGTTACTGCAACTTCAAACAAGGGGAAAAAAAGGATACAGTTTTTATACAGAGTTTTTAGTTTTTAATGACTCATGATTCAAGTGAATGAAACAAGTTGAAACTAGCTGATTTGCATTGGACTCACTAGTAGAAAATAAGGCTCAGTAACACATTAAAAAACTTGTTTCCACTTAGAATAATTTTTAACAGTAAGAACCATTGTGTTATTTCAAGGACATGATGTATCTTACATAATGTTAAATTATTTACGCTGCACTTAAAACTCATACATGAAAACGGACAGATCTATGTAGGTAGATATGTAGGCAGAGAGGTGGATAGATGGATGACTGTATTAAATTAAAGCACAGTTTGGGGTATTATTGCCACCATCAAAGTATGTGGGTGTTATACTGACACTGATCATACTTGAGTAGGAAGAGAAATAAAGCTGACTGGACCGCTCCATTAGGAAACCATTCCAGCTCCTCCAACTCTTTCTCTATATCTGAGTGCATGCAAGACCAGGCCTTCAACTCCCACTGAGTAAAATGAAGCTGCAAGTACATCAATCATTTTTTTTTTTTAAATACTGCCACCATTCATTTAGCCTGTGCTCCTCTTGCCCTGAAAGTGATCTTGTTCGAAAATGATTCCAGCTTCTTTTAGTGATTTTTATTCATTAAGTCAACATTTGTACTTTTTTTCCCCTTCCTGTTCTTCTTTTAATCACATCAGTTATTCATCTTTAGTTAAGGCACTATGGCCTTGGCCTATGAAATTGATACTTGAGGCATTAATTCTCGAAATTCAAAATTTGCCTTGTTTTACTTATGTTAGTGAACTGACATAAGCTGCCAGTGCAGTAAAATCTTTCTTGTATCATCAGTGGTACGTCTTACATACATTACGTACATTACATTATACTACTTGAAGTAGTATAGCACTGCTTAGAGGGCGTAGATGCAATGATGTTAGAATTTCTTGGCAAGAACGGTAAGTAAACAGCTGTTAATGCTAACAGTTGTTATACAGCAATAGTGAAACTTACAAATAGCTCCTTTAACAAAGTATAAACCAGAAAAATCACAAAATTGGACATTCTTCAGAGATGTTAATATACAGTCTGACAAAGTTTTTATTAAATTCATCTTACTCAGTGTGAAGTAGTTTCCCTCACCTCGTAGATTACAGTCACACCAGGGGACATCAGATGTCAACGCTGCTATTGGCCCATGATGTAACAACAAAGTTCTCTTGACTCATCTGGACCTACTTCACCTTCACGATTGCGACAATTTTGTTTAATGGAAATGGATTAGCACAAAATTTTACTGTCATACTGTGAGTGCCGGTGTGACCTCTCCTCCCATCTGTGTCCCCTCTCCTCCTGCCTCCCTTGGTTTCTCGGCGAGGAAGCCCAACAGCACGGTGCCAGCCCGTCTGACCTGAGGGAGCAGAGAGAGGACAGAGGAAGCGAGGAGAGCAGCAGAGAGACGCTAAGGGACAGGAGATTGAGCCATGGTACTCCCGCTGGCAGATAAACATACACTGTATCCACAATATCACCCTCTGGCTTCCTTTCCTCCTGTATCCCCTCCCTCTGCCTGTCTTTTGTCTATTGCCTCCGTTCCCTCTCCCCTGCTGTTTGCACCACAGCCAACTTTTGGGGCACTGCAGATATCACATTGTGTCACGACACCAAAAATGCTCAAACCAAATTGTTCTCACTTTCGAGGAAAACACAGGTTTATGTGCACTCTCTCTCTCTCACTCTCTTTCTCTCTCTCTCTCACATGCACACACACACACACACACACTGCACTGGGACCTTCTACAGCTTTTTCCTCTTTTTCTTCTCCTTTTCTGGCTTTGCTGGCGACAGATGGGCTGAGGTCTGTGTACCTCATGTGGAATTGTGCGTAATTGGTGAAGGACAGAGAAAAGGAGGGAAAGTGGAAAGGGAATGGCAAAACACTACAGGGTGTGTGTGTGCGTGTGTGTGTGTGTGTGTGTGTGTGTGTGTGAGGCAGAGAGAGTGCGCAGGACAGTTCTGGCTGATGATTGGCCTCTGGGATCGACTCATCTGGTTGCTAAGAATGATGCCTGACTTCATAAGACTGAAACCTACAAAGATCAGACTGCAAACATAAAAAAATATTCATAAAAAATATACAGACTCTTCTGTCTTGACAGTCATCAATTAGCACATATTGAACGTTTGAGTAAATACAGATGAGAATGTATTAGACCGCAGGTTGCTATAACCAGAGGATACAAATTCTCACATGTTCCTAAAAGAGACCTGAAATATTTCTAGGAAATACTTGTTGAAAAAATAGTCTGTTTTGCTGATTTATTGTAATGTTTACGCAGAAAAGTGAAGAGTTTATGTGAGATGGTGGATAGAAAGATGTCAGGAACAAGGACTGTAAAGTCTTTAAAGAGCACTAAAAGTGAGAAAAGTTTCTGAGTGGGAAAGGGAACTTTCGGCGAGCTGCACTGAAACTACATAAACTGCATTATTAATTCATTCATATTCAGAGTAAACCACACTGTGTTCTGTTGCTTGCTGCTTCCAGGCAATATTTTTTATATTTCTTTTGCGATGTGAAATTTACAGATTAGATCCCAGTTGTAAAATTCAAACATGTTTAAAATAATCTTTACAGTAACATAGATTAGTGATTGGAAATGATAGGATTTCAAACGTTAAAACAACCAGCACACACACACACACACTGTCTCCTGGATGTCAATATCAATTACAGTCTTGATGTCAAATCAGATCTGTAGTCAGTTCACCCATCCTAACACCCACCTTTAAATCATCATAATACAATGCACTTCAGTGCCATGGACTGGATTGTCATCTGTCTTGACCACATGCTGATTTTTTTTTTCCACTATCCACCCGACACTCTATTGTGATTTGTGTTTCGTATGTGTGTAACTATCAGTGGGATCAAGACTTTACCCACCCATTTTACAGTGGAGCGGGGCAAGGCTCATTTTGTTCAGTTCTATCTGTTACTCTGAAGTCTCACTTTCCCCTGAGTGACTGGATGGCTGCAGGCAATGTTTTGGTGATGTAGAAGCACTTTAGAAGTTTTTGAGCAGTAGCACAGCACACAATAAACACAACCCAATGGAAGACATACTGTATTTAATAACATTAGCTGTAAAGTAAGGAGGTAAACACAGTATCAACGCTGTCAAAGTTCTAAAAGTTCTAGTTACGTCACCCATCTGTGTCTGTGGTCGACCGTTGACCTTACTACATTTACTGCTTGTGGTGTAGGTGCTCTTTTTTTTTTCTTTTTTTTTATTATTCTGAATCTCTTGATGGATCCAACAGTCAACTGAAGGACTAAAATGTAAATGTGAAAATGTAAGAACATTTTAATGCCAGTAAATCTTTTTATAGTATCCACTTTGGCTAATGGAGATAAGGTGTATTCTTCATGACACCTTGACTCTTTTGACTTTTCTTGTCCTTTTATATACCTGGGGATCTTTTTTCAAACCTTTACCGACCACACACACACACACACACACACACACACACACACACACACACACACACACACACACATACACACACAGACATAAACAAGCCTTGACATCCCTTCCTCTTGCCCTACAAATACCACTCACTGTCAGACCCTCAGAGAGCTCCATCGAACCACTATTGACTGCTGTTGGGACTAATCGAAGGCCTCAGCGGCCTTCTTGTTCTGTTGGTTAATGGTGACCCACCTACCCTTCTTTCCCAGTCAGCGCTGCCACCATCCTCCCTTTTCTATCTCTTCATCTCCCCCCTCCCTTCCTCTTATGCTGTGGGTCTGGGTGGATTCAATGGCATTGATTCCCCACCACCTCTGCACCTCCTCCAAGAGGGTTTACTGATGTAGCCGTCACACTTTGAACGCACGCTGCCACCAAGAGGTGTTAAAAAAAAACTCATTCATCTTAGCAGTATGTCCAACTAAACTTGCATCTGCCAGAGGTCTCAATCAAAAACAGTTGTATTACAAAAAAGTGACTTAAAACTAAATAAAGTCAATTTTGACCACAACCACAATGGTGATGCATTGCTCAAAGGGGATGTAATGTCACTGACAGGCCAACAAATGAAAACCTTGATCAAGTTTGAAAACTGCTGGAAAGATTTGGGATAATAAGTACACAACTTAGCAGCCATAGCCCATTGGTTCATACCCACATCATTTCTGGGTGATAAATAAAAGATATGTTGTTATCTTTTCCTGTTTTCTGAATTCTGCCAACCAAGTAAGGTGTGAAATAAATGAAAAGAAGACATTTTTTAGCATTTTACTTTTAGAATATTATAATATGTTAAATCACCAGTCATTTTTTAAAGTAAAACCTGAAATCCAAATTATAAATATGTGTAACTGGGTAGTGCAAAGTTACATAGCACGTACTGCATGAAGGGAAATTCTAACATTTATAAAACTTATTTTCATATTTTTCATAACCATCCTTTTACTCTATATATTGTAATTATGCACCCGCCAAGTTAATTAAGAAAAAAGGAGCTGTTGACGATTTTTTTGTGTTTTAAACAAACCCTGAGGTTACCAAAACTTATTTAGAAGAGAAAATGAAGGCAAACAATCAAGTCAATTTATACGCCACTTTCATTTATATATCAAAGTATCACAAATTGCATGTATGTCTCAAGGGGTTTCATAATCTGTACGGCATACAACACCCTCTATCCTCAGACCCTTGATTTGGATAAGGAAAAACTCCCCAAAAAAACCCTTTAACGGGGGGGGGGGGGGGGGCCTCATGACGAGCAGAGGAGGGATCCATATTCCAGGATGGACAGACACATAACAAATGTCATGTGTACAAAATAGACCAAAAGAGCAAAATCAGCATCACAAGTTTAACTGATGAAGGTCAGGAAAAAACAAAATGTCCATGGGGATAGCTCTTCAAGAAGTGGGAAAACAATAACATGAACACTTCATGAAAAAAAATCTAAATCAACAAATTTGGAGAGACATGATTTTCGCTGTACAGCCATCTTTATTCCTGGCACCCTTCCTCGCTCACTGACTGCTCAGCATGATTTGCTCCATCACTACTTTGCAGTACAGTATATACCTTCAAATTCACTGAAAGAACATGGCCAAGAAGTGGAACAATAACAGAGTGTGTTTGAAGTGTATTTGATCTTCATTTATTCAGCGTCAACCTTGGAAAAAAACCAACTGAAGAGACTGTAAAAGACCATTTGTTCATTAATTCATAGTACATGTCGTATTGCGAATCCTATTTATGTCATTCTTTGGATGGAACCACCATTTTTTCCTTCCAAGCCTTGGAACAATTGCATGAGCTGAGAGCCAAGCAATCTGTTGGTGTTCTTCAGTTATGGATGGCTGCATAACTACACTCCTCCTGCAACCGAAAACAACTTTTTAATCAAGTTAACGCCTGCACCGAATCATCTTTTTCTTTTGCTAAGCCGTTTTTTTTTTCCCCCCTCTGTTCTCCTCTTTCTTCAGTCTTCTCCCCTGTTGCCACACACGCATACGCATGCACCAGCTCTCCGCCTCCTTTTTTTTTTTTTTGGTATATTACCCAGTCCCCGCTAGAATGGCTCAATTGTTTTAGCTGAAGACAGAGCCCATAAAATGCCATTAAAGATGTATCACCACAGCAGCTAATGTTTTCTTATCCATTGTCGAAGCACCTCCAGGACTAGGAGACTAACAGATTCTTTTCCAGCCCATTTGCGGTCCTCCCTCTAACCTCCTTCCACCCCCCTCCACCCCCCTCCACCCCCCTGTCTCCCTGTACAGCCCGTCTTCCCTCCTTCTTCCACTGCCTCGTAGGCCTATTTGCTCTGTTTTCTTCCCAATAACTTACAGATCATCAGCACTCTGCATCACTTATTACGTCTACTGAGACTCAACAAATCCAATATGAATCAGTTTAAGAGGTTAGCAGCCTTTAGGATGCTTTTTTTTTTTTTTTTGCTTTTTTCTTTTTCCAAAACATACTCTAGCTGTGCTGTATGTGCTGTCTCTAGACTTGTGGTAGACCTGTAATCTAGTGTTGTTGTGGAACGAGAGGATGACAAAGATACAGACAACAAGAGAGGAAGAAGAACAGGTTGAGTGAGAAAAAACGGGTCTGAGTGGGAAGTGAGTAGATGGTGACAGGACGGTTACAATTGCGCCCCCCCCCCCCCCCCCCCCCCCCCCCCCCCGTTTCAGAAAATGAGAGATACTCCCACAGCACTTCGTCTCCATGACACACATGACTGATGCACTCGATCACTTCTCATCCTATCTTGTTCGCCTCAATGAGATCTGCAGTTTGTGGGCTGCACACTTCATCCTCAATTATATTTAACAGCTCAAAATAAAATCGGGGATTAGAGACAGAATGCAGCCAGCAAAGTTCACTGCTAACCTACTATGTTGTAGTCATTCTACCGGCACAGGTACTGTACAGTTTAAATTCAATATGAATTCACTTTCCCGCCATCACGTCCAATTTGATTTTCAAGGACGGCACATGGATCACGAGGTATGAGTTTTTTTTAATCATTAATTTATGTTGAACTACTGTGGCTGAGAGCTTAATAATCATCATCATCATCATAATCCACAAATAAAGCTTATATGAACATTTATTCATTAACATGAGCAGTAATTCAATAACTGAAAATGAAGGGTCTGCACTATGAATGTCCATGTGTATTATATAATGTGTTTATTCCCCCAAAAAATCTAACAGCACATAAAACATGTTAGCATTTTTTAAAGGCCTTTCATCAGAAGACCAAAAGGATCTAATAGCGATAAAAAAAAAAAAATCACTTTGCTTTTAATTGCAGTTCTGAGCTCACCATATAATTAGTAGTACTAGCAGTAGTACGTGACTCATTTTGAAGCTCTCATTTTTCTTTTTCTCCTTCATTGAAACTGAGAAAGTTTGATAATGTGCATTTCAGCACACTGAAGCGGCTTCATATATTCACACCCAGGAAGAGGCCACGGAGGAATACCCATTCAAAAAGAAGTTGGCAGTTTAGGTTGGCAGGTCAAATGCATAATCAGCCACCAAAAATATCTAAAGAGGTGTTTAAGCAAAATCCCCTCTCACTGATGTGCAGTTTTTTTCATGCCAAGCACATTTACTGTATGCTTTAAGTTACTTTTGATGGAAGACATATCATGATCTTCCTCCTATCAAGGAAAAGGTGAACGTGTAATTTTGTTATTGAATTATCTGGGTTGTTACAGTCTTTCTGGGCCATAGCAGTGGCTAATGTTAGCAAACAATAGCTGCATGCTGCTTACATTAGTGTGACTGCTGACTTATTCTAATGCATATATTTCACAATGTCTGTGATTCTCTCTCGAGATACATGTATGTTTGCTGTTTCTACATTCGGAGTGAATTTCTTCAGCTTCTTTGGGGTGAAAAAAAAAAAAAAAAGCCAGGCATATTCCATCATGTGCTGAGGCCCCTGCAGTTTGTGGACAGCAACTCCTTTGCCTGGCTCTGAAATCTGCAGCTGCCTTGAGCTTCTGTTTGCAAGTTGCCCCGCCCATGCTGATGCCAGCATGACGCCACAGAAGAACTCAAACCATCGAGCAACATGCGTTGATCATCAGTGATCGATTCTGCAGAAGCCTGGCCTAAATCAAACAAGTGTTAATATTTCAGTGGCTGCAAAAGTTACATAGTCTTGCTCTTTAGCCACAAGCAACAGCAAACATCAGCAGGAAAGTCTTCTGTGATAAAAACAGTGCTTTGGAGAACATGACCCTCGTGTTTTGTGATGTTGAGCTGATAGCCTTTTGAAGTATAGTCCAAACACTGCCACTAGGTTTTGGGACTTGCTGAAAGACACTTTAGCCGGGCAGATGCTCGAAGCTTTCCAGCTGAAGGGGATCTCTCCAATCACACACACAGAGGACACAGCTTGAAATGTGGAGAGGCCTTAATGGGAGCCAACAAAAAGGATCACAAACTCGATACATACTGTATGTTATCAAGTTTCTACCCGCTCACTTGCTATACCTCACATTGCCGTACCATACTGCAGTATAAGGGCTCTGTTCTGCACCAAATTGGAGCTAAGTTATGAAGGCTTGGTGAACGAAACCCCAACAAGATGCTGAGATCGGGTCCAATCAACACCCTGACCAAGCCACATCAAGTGACATCTGATGTGTGACACTATTGTGAGCCCACTGAGAGTTTTTATCTTCCATGGATAGACGTGTGGATTGCACAAGGAGGAACAACTCAGGTCTCTCAGGATGCTTTGCTCGGTGACACGTCTGCCCTAGCCCTGTCTATCTGTTGCTGTTATTCCCTACAGCATACACTTCTGCTCTCACTTTTCACTATCCTGTCTGTTGCCTTGTTGTGACTTTTCTACTCTTCATCTCATGGCTTCTTTCTCTGCTGTCTGACACAGTGGCAAAAATGCTTTTTTTTTTTTTTTTTCTTACCATGCGCATGCTATTTCTGCTTCCGTCACATCTGACATACCTGAAAGGTTCAGACCTAGTTTAGGAATGCATGACTTATGATCGCCTGATAGCAAATATATCCGTTCTACTAAATTTCCACATGGGCTTCCTCTTCTAACTCTGCCACCTTTTTCTTTTCTCTCCATCAATCCCTTGCATCATCTCATATATACAGTATTTATGTTGAAAAATAGAGCACCCAAAATAACTATTCCACAATCCCAGGAGCGCAAACCAACGTACAGAACGTCACTATTCAGATAAGCAAGCTCACATGTATATCAGTCCCTACAGACATCTGAGCCATGTTCTCTAATCTTGACAGAGATAGACAATGGGTGGTTTGGTGTGGTTAATGGGTCAGCGGCCGTCTGTGCAAACAAGCCAACAGATAAACAAGCCACGAGGACAGGATAAAGGAGGGGGAGAGATGAAAGCCGGGGGGAGTCAAAAGAGTGGGGTCGAGGGGCGGCGAGGCCTCGAGACGGGAGATGATGAACCACTACAAAGGCAAAGAGAAATCAAAATGGAAATGAGGCGCCACCAAAGTGCACTCCGGTCTCCCACTAGACGAGTTTGAAAGCCAGGCAAGAGTGTGTGTGTGTGTGTGTGTGTGTGTGTGTGTGTGTGTGTGTGTGTGTGTGTGAATGTGTGTGGGGGGGTGGAGGGTGGGTTGAGGAGTAAGAAAGAGGCTGAGTCAGGGATGAGGTTTTCAAATACATTTATTGAAGATGAATATTATTATTTATTGCAATTGCACATATATAAGTTCAACATAATTAAGATCCAATAGTGATGACTTACATTTCTTGAATCCTGCTACAGGTAGTTTACACTAAAGATGACAGAACCAGAGTTTTTTTTTTTTTTTATTTCTCTATGAACCTGCATTATTTTACACTGCTTATTCTAACAGCAGCTAATAGGTAGATCACTGATACTTTGCTGTTGTCATGGTAACTTGTTTGTTTATAGATGTATTTAATTAATATGAGGTCTTTTTTTTGATGATGTCATGTTTTTTGAATTTTCTCTGAAGGACTGTTCATTTTTGTGAATTCAGGGGCCGCATCTCCGAAGGCTGCATTTGAGGACCAATTGCGTCACTGCGGCGTGACTAGGCTGTCCCATTCTGAAGGCTCCTTCAAATGCGGCCGAGTAATGCGGCCTTCTTTCCCTGGGCAACGAATGCTCCAACTTATCCCAAGATTCATTGTGCACCAGTTAAGAGAACAACTGGGCAGCAAACAACACTGGCAGAGAGCCCCAGGATTACACTTTTAAATGTAAGTATTGGGTTTCAGCTCAGTTCAAGAACTAATGGTACAACTGTTAAAACCAAGTGTTAAGGTTTTGCTAAAATATCCGAGTGATGCTGGTGGTTAGAGAAGGCTGGCAGCTGGCTGAAGCAGGGATGAATGCAGAGGGAATGGCAGTGGTAGCAATGAGGGAAACAGAGACTGGCTGAAGAGGGATACGGAGGTCAAGGTTAAGTGGAGGTCAGTGGTGGTGGTGATAGCACAGGAGACTGGCTGGAGGCTGGCGCTGAAATCTTGGACACAGAGAAAAAGGTGTAAATCAACAGTTCTCAGACAAGAACAAGGAACATTAGAAATAAATTCATAATAAGTTCACAATAGAGTGGCCGAGAGCGCATCTACCATGAAGGAGACAGAATCTGGTGATGAGTGGAAAGTCAGCCAAGGTATTTGAACAGGAGTCTTGATGAGGTGATGAGCAACAGGTGTGGAGAGGAGCCAGGAGCAGGAGGCCACGCCCACATAAACACACAGACCAAAAGGGGAGGGGAAGACACAAGGGAAACACAGAAACACAAGGAGAAAAACCACACTTTGTGACACAATGGTTAAGGGTGGGCACAGCTGGTGATGCAGAGTGAAAATCGATTTGGTTCAGCCTTCATGGTCTATGACGGATACAAAGGTCCACACCTTCGTAGACTGCGTCTTCCAAAGGTTGCAGCTCCGGAATTGGGACACAACTTTTGTGTAATTATTGCCATCCATCCATCATTGGGAAGTAAATTCATATTCGAGAGGACTTCAAATCCTTGTAGCAGAATGGATGTGATGTTGTTGTGCTTTTTGTGTAGGTTCGGTTGTGTGACCATTTGAATTAATTATGTGAGTGGTAAGGTGAGCAGAGAATTTGACTATACTGGGAGACTGAATGAGGAAGTACAAAACATCAGGTAGTGAGAAAGCATGTGAAAAAACTTTCTAAAACTGCTGATCCGTGGAGAATGTTTTTTTTTTTTCCTCTGCCAACTTTGTTAGTCAAATAAATTCATTCTGACTCAGCTGACATTCTAACCCCAGCTGATCACCTGATAAGGGAAGATTTTAGTTGGCCAGATTCATATAATTAAAAGATTATAAAAAAGTATAAGTTGTCCAACTCAGCTGCAACAAAAAAACTATAGAGAGTTAGTTAGATGTCAGGAATGATCTGTAAATGCCCAGTGAGAACTAAGAAGAGGTCTAATAACTCAAAGTAACTGAAAACACTTGTATGGAAGAACCCTTGTTGTGTTTAATAATTCCTATAGAGTGCTACAAAGTCAATGGAAGTGAGTTAAATGTTGGAGAATCCGAACAAAATACCCAGATATCTTATATATTATCTATACAGGTCAAGCTCATCTGTAATAACTTCATACAAGAGAACGAATCCAGCGTTGTCTTGACAAAGTGCTATTTTGCTAGTGTGAAATGAACTCTATCTGTTTTTCCAGCGCCTGACATCAAAGTTACATTACTTGAGAGATTTATACTTTATTGTCTAAAGTAATGAGGATGGTGCTGTCGTTCCTTGTAGCCCAACTATGTGGTATAGACTGAAATGATGGCAGCTGTCAGTCAAACCTAACTCTGGATTTTTTTTAAATTGTGTGTGCCACCATATTGCAAGAGCCGTTAGAATAAAGTTTTCAAACGCAAAAGATAAAATGCAAGTTAGAGACTGTGGGAAACTCACAGAAATACTTAGAAAGTAAGTGCAAGTGTGACAGTACATGATGAAATGTGAGTTGGAAGAAGGGAAGAGCAGGAAATGTGATAAAGAAGAGGAGGGAAGAGGAGAGACTGGAGGCAGATACAAGAAGAGAGTTTAAGGTCCAACTAGTGATCAAAAAACTTGTTAATTAGGAGAACACGCAGGAAGGTGAGGGGGATAATAAATGAGACATCTTGTACTAACAAGATGGAGGGGTTAGCGGCAAAACAGTGATAGAACAAAAAGAGACAAAGCAGGAAATGACAAAGGAGAGTGTGGGAAAGAGATTGTGTGGAGGAGAGAAAGAGAGAGAAAATGAGACATTGATGGAGACAGACAGGAGAGAGAGCTGTTGGGAGACGCAGAGGCAGGATGCCAATATGATGTCTTCATCTTCCTGTTAATGTCATGTCAAGCGTATGGCAGCAGATGACCAGGACAGGCAGAGGGCAGGTGAGAAACCTCACACCGGGAGTATCAATCTCCCCATCTGCCCCCTCTTTCACTTCTTTCATACTCACCTGCTCTTTTCACCTTTATCACTCTGCACCTGTTCTCTTCCACTTCTGTCGTTTATCTCCCCTCCTTCTTCACTTTTGTTGTTCTCTAACTTCCTCTGACTTTTCCTCTGGCATTTTCTACAGCAGTTACATATTTGCTTTGGCAGCAGAGAGGTTAGAATCATGGATTTTGGCACAAATCAGCTTTTTTTGCTTTTGGATCGGATAGTGCAGCAAGGTTCCATGTCAAACTTCAGCCCAGAACATTATCCACCAGCTTAGTGCAGAGGGACATTCATCAGCTCTCATCAATAACCGTGTATGTTTTCAGAGTTTGAAAAAAGTAATCTGCAACAACACTTGGCATTGGTTTCAAATACTTCGCACAGAAGTACTCGTCTGATTTTAACACTAACAGGTGAGTAAGTGTAAAATCTGCTGCTGAGCTCCTCAAGGTCTGAGAAAAATCACCTGACAATGTCATAGTGATCGTGACAGTGACTTGGGCTTAAGAGGGATTTTTGACAGAAAGCCTGTGTTACAAACTAGGGGTGGGAAGTTTGAAAGATGAAGCCATTTAACACGCAGGGGAGGTTTAATGAAAGGTGCCACCGAGTTGCTTTACTGGGAGTTGTAGAATTGTAGGATAGTCTGTGAGGCTTAGCTCATGCTAGGGAAAAGTCAGGATATCTCAGCCGCTGTTGAAACTTGGTGCAGAGAGTGTGAAACTTGTGTTTCACATCTGAAAAAGATGTGTGCTTGAAAGATGTCATATGACACAAAAATGTCCAGTTATTAGAATTCTGCAGCATAGCAATGTTCAGTATACTGTGTATTATATTTAAGCAATATTACATGATGACAGCTTTATGATCAGAGGCCATCACAGCCTTGAGCATGTTTATAATAAAGTACAATGTGTTTTAGGCTGCATTTCTAAGTGTTCTTGTGGTGCATTAGTGCATTCTTCATACAAGAGTTGTAGGCAGCTCAAAAACTTTGGTGAAGCATACCATCAGTAATTTTGTTTTACAAGAAATCATGAATGGTCAGCAATGACACCACCGCTGTCAGCATCCAAACTATTCACTTTGATTTGGAAAACCTACTGTAGAATTAGTTGTACCTGTAACACGTCTACAAACAGAATAAATTGAATCCAAATACATTTTTTATACATGCCCCAGGGACCTTTTAAGTGAATTTGCCTGCATGCAGTTGCTGATATGGAGAGTGGGAGGAAAACAAGCCTTAAAGTCAGCGGTGACAGCTGAGAGCAACAAATTATAGAGACCGACTGCCCCTGAACTTAAATGAGGGTGTGCGTGTTCAATACTGACAGTGTGTGAAGCATCATAGTGCGTCCACGAACCCCATGGTTGTGTGTGCATATGTGTGTGTATGAGCACACCACAAATTCTTTTCTTTCCACTTGACCAACACAACACCTGAGGAAGACACAGATGATGGATGGAGGGAGTTGGGGGGGGTTGACACTAGGACACGGAGATGGAGATGCCCCATTCAGAAGTTAAGCAGAGAGTTACCATGTATGGACGGAGCCAGCTTGGGTCGTCTGAGGTTGCTCTGACAGCTGACAGTATGAAATCAAAGTGCCAAGCACGTGTGAAATGTGAAGACGCAGGGTGCATATGAAATAGGAAGGGCGTAATAAGTGCAATGAGTGCACTGAGAATTAGTCTTGGTGGCACTGGTGCAAAGACATATTGACAACTAAGTCCTAAGTACATTCTAGCGCACATAGCGGCGAGCAAAGTCTCGACCCCAAGAGTAAATTTGGATGTTTGGCTCTCTCTACAAACAGCCTGTGTGTGTTCAGCAGGGGAGGTGTGGTATTCTAGTGCGAATCAATGAGAATTATAGTGCCACAATGTCGCACAGTCTCACCTAAACTAGCAAATAAAAACACTATTGAAGTGTGCATGAGGCAGTTTGCAGCAACAGCGACTCAAAGCGTCATTTATAAGTTTTTCATAAATCTTTTTGACTGCAACCTTTTGATGCAAGAAGTCCTCCGGCACTAAATTAAATGACAGAACACACTGTTTGCAATGACACATTTAAGCCTTTTCTTGATCTGATCCTGATCATGTGTCTGTGCCCCCAAAACCTTTACAAATAACCACTACAAAGGGAAAAGCATTCTCTGATCTGGGATCCCTATTGTTAAAGTGTACCTATGTTTAGACACACTGCTGTTTTGTTAAAGGTAAGATGACTTTGTTGCAGAAGAACTATGTGGTTACGGTTGTTGAGCAAACCTGGTCATGGTTAAAAGAAAACAACGTTGCTTGGAAACAGTAAGTGAATAGCAGTCTGCAATGGCAAAGTCAAACGTTTTGTGAACACATCCATCCACCTACATCTCCCTCCAATAATATTGTGGCCCTAACAACATGTCTACTTCCTCCTTTGCTCCCAATAGCCAAGAATCCTACTGTAATTCCTACTGTTGTCATTTTTCTTGGGAAGACAATCTCTTTATGTACTCAAGGACCTGGGTCTAATTTTAGCTCTTGTGTCATAACACCTCGCCACTGAAAGTCCCTGCTCCCACGGTGGGCATTTTCAGTCAGCCAGGAACTAAAAGCGTGGAGTTTGCAGTATTGACCATCACTGACTTTTCAAACACAGGCCTCGAGAGACGGCTACAACTTGTGAACAGAATTCATCCGGAGTGCAAGCAAGCACCGGTTGTTAATAATGCCAATATCAGGACTTTCTTTCTTTTTATATCATTGATATTTGAAAAAATACTGTTATGCAGCTGATTTCTTGACAAAAAAAAAAAAAAAAAAAAAACCCTTGTATGGGTAGAGCATGGACACACATTAACGCTGGCTAAACTTCTGCAACACCTCCAGACATTTATCTCCCAAGAGTGTGCAATTTATTGACAGACCAGCCACACAACCCTGAGCGACGATTAAGTATCTTGTCAGATAGTCAGCCCTTAGCACCTCAAGGGCACGGCAGCCACACATGGACAACTGAAGCTGCTGGAGTGTAAATAAAGGAACAGGCTTAATTCAGAAGGAGTCTTGAGCACCTGTTTTATCTCTCAGCCAAACAGCCAAGTTCATCAAGCACAGCAATAAAAGCTGCTTTAAACAATATTTTCATATTATCAATTGATCAAATGAGTGTATGTATGTGGAAGTGGTTGCTCATAATGACAGTGTTCAAGCTCTCATCAGCACTACTTTGAGCTGAAGCATGTAGCAGTGAAAAGGCTCACTTTAACCCTGCCGCAGGACTAAAGGAGTTAAGTTGGGACTTCGATTCATCAGGTGGACACAATCGCGACTTCACGTGCATGCTTGTGTTACTGGTGTTAATATAAGCAACTGTCAGTTACATATTTTTCCTACGTCCATCATCCTAGCAGCGTTGTGTGCGTGCTCTGCAGTGCGTTTGTAAAATGAAGATTGCTTCACATCTATGAGCTGACAGCAATTACAGCGCGTCCCGCTGTATGTACTGACGCGATCACACGCCTCTCATGGTATCACACGACATGCATGTGTGCTGTACACATTGTGTGTACCACAGAAATGGGAGATATTTACTATACCAGCGCTAATATTAGCATGCTGGCTGAGCAATTCAGATGCCCTAAAGGAAGTGTTACTTCTCCCTCTCCAAGCCTCTTCTACAAAAAGATGGCAAGGATATGAACGCCTCGCTCAACACATTTGCATAGTGATCCTAATAATCTGATTTTCCTCTGGCTGCTATTGTGTTCCCTTTTATAAAAGTGGTTATAATATCCAAACGTTTATTCCAGCAGTCCCTCAGGGCCAGGTTTAGTCGTCTCAGGATTTTACCAGACCCACTTGAACCTATAGCTTGTTTTCTTTCTAGTGGTATGGCAATACAAAGAGATGTGACAGAGAGGCACTTTTTTTTTGGAGAATTACACTCTGATTCACATCTATCATCTACAGTATATTCTTATCTATCTCTGTCTTACTTAGCTCTCCAGTTTCTAACAACTGGAGAAAAGAGTTTAAACTCTTCTTTCACTATATATTAATTGAAAAAACTCTAATAGTTGGAGACATGTTAAATCTGGTGTGCATTTAATTTGACTTTACTGGTCTTCAGTATCGGTTTGAGTAGCGTGTGCAAGATGAATTAAATAATGCTGGTGTAAGTGACAGTATAAAGTGGTGTGTTATGGGTATCTACTGGCAACCAGACTGTAGAGCGCTCCGCTTTGAAGTAGGTGGTGATAGTAACAAGGTGGATGGAGATATCAAAAAAGTGACACATCAAAGAAAAATGCACGCACACAATTGTGAGATATTACTGCATGCACACACACACACACACACACACACACACACACACATACATAAACACTCTCAAACTTTTCTCATTGATACGCACCGGATAAAAAAAAAAACCACATGCAGCCGCACACACAAACACCCACAGACTGAAGTGCTATTCACATGAAAAATAGTCTTCTCAGACTTCTCACATACATCGCCATGCACAAAAGCACACACACTCCTTTTCCTTTTCTGTCTTTCACACTCGCACACACACACATAAATAAAAAGAGTACTGCCTAAAATGTACATACAGTATGAACACACCATTTACAGCTGTGGTATTAAAATTCATTCATTCATTCATTGTCTACCGCTTATCCTCTAGTAGGGTCACGGGGGGGCTGGAGCCTATCCCAGCATCCTTTCGGGCGAGAGGCGGGGTACACCCTGGACAGGTCGCCAGTCCATCGCAGGGCACACAGAGACAAACAACCATTCACTCTCACTTTCATACCTATGGTCAATTTGGAGTATTCAATCAGCCTAGTCCCCATTTGCATGTCTTTGGACTGTGGGAGGAAGCCGGAGTACCCGGAGAGAACCCACACAAGCACGGGGAGAACATGCAAACTCCACACAGAAAGACCCCGCGTCTGAGCCGGGACTCGAACCCGGAACCTTCTTGCTGTGAGGCGACAGCGCTAACCACTGCACCACCGTGCCGCCCTTGGTATTAAAATGTATTGAATTAAAAAATGGCCAAAATATTTCCCAATTTGAAAAATAAAGCTTCTATCTTTCTTTTCCCTTTTTTGTCAATAAAGCAATGATGTGGAAAACATCAATGGGAATGCTTGTCTAGTTGAATAAGTACTGTTGGCTTGGCACAGCTAGCGCTGTGCAATTAGATAGTTTACAAAAAGTGGGCACTGTGTGTGGTTCTATGTACAGAAATGTCGCTCCTGTGAGTCTGCAGGGAGAAGCCATGTGGGGCTAAACTCTGGCCGAATGTTAATCACTATGTGACACATTCTTTAAGCTTCCAAAACAATATAAGCGTCTTGTTTTATGTAAAATCTTTAGTCACACACATGCACATACACACAAGCTCCCTAACCGCAACTGACAAAATCCCAAGGTCACCCACTTGGTCGTGTCTCTGTGCTGTCCCAATCAGATCAAGATTGTCTTACTGCCCGTCAATGTGCACATCCACTTGTGAGCATGCACGTGTCCTTTCATCCCAAATGTGGCATCTGAAGCTGAACGCATACAGTGGGACAGTCTGACAGAGCCCGGGTTTCCCCCACTTGTGCCTATTAGGTTTCAGGTTAAGGCAGGGAGAGTGCTCAATTAAGAAAGCCACACCATCGATTAGGAAGGGAAGCTAAACCGTCACGCATACACAGGGGAGGGTGCGTGTGTGTGTGTACAAAGGCTCACACCTGCAGACATTCTCCCCGGACTTCGACTATAGCTGCTTTGTAATGGTATAATACTTTCCAGATTCAGCCTTTTTTTCTGAGAGGATAAAGTTTTTATGCATATGTTTACACCCGTTCCTACAATACTTATTGTAAATACGACGTCCAACGCTTCCCACTGCACAGAGCACCCAGCCACACAATCATATCACAGAAAACACATTTCTGTTGGCACCCACAGGAGTTACAGGTAATGACAGTGTCCAGGGAAAGAAGTGGCAAGAAGACAGGTAGGATAGTCTTCTAACTTCTTAGATTCACACACATCATCCTCCCAACATTAGAACAACATGCTATCTGCACCACCTATCAACATCAAATACTGTCACCCTTCAGACACCCAGTGCTTTGGAAAGCAAAAACTTCACTGTCCTTACCAGGGGGTGAAGGGGTGGGTTACAAACAGAAGTGTTAGGACTGTAGAGACTGGCCTGTCTTACACAGCAGCTGCAGTGTGCTCATTGTTGTGGCACATAAAAGCACTGTTGGTGTAGGTAGACTGTGGCGACAAAGCCTGGGCAGGTAGGGAAGAATTATGCATGATCTTCTTAAAAGAAACTGTAGATGAGGTATGATGTGGATTCTGTTTGCCTCTTGTATGAAGGTATTCTGCTGAGAATTATTAAAACTGATCCTGACTGGCTGTTTACAGGCAGACCTTCATGTAATGTAAATTGGCAGGGTGTGATAATTAAGTGCTGCCCACAGACCACTAAAATGCAAAATGTTTGGAGAGGGGATACTGTAAGGTGTTAAACATCTGGTAATGTAGAAATGTTTTCAATTTTGGATTTAAGTTTAATTGGCTGTCAAAATCCAAATTTGGGGAATAAAGTAGGATGTGAATAACAAGAGTAAAGCACAGACACCTGTAAATCAAGGCCACTCTTTGTATGTCATTAATTGGATAGTAACTTTCAAAAAACACTGCAAGGCAAACATAAAAAACATTAGAAGTTGTAGTTAAGTTAACTTGGATATTTTTCTCTTCAATACAAAGGAGACAGCTTCTGTCAGGCATTACATGAACTGCATCTTGAGGCACCTCAGCCATGGTCATTACCTTCAGATTCTAAAACACATTAAATACAAAAAGTGAGTTTTAAAAGTTAGCAATCTCAGCATCTGCAACAAAAAAAAAGAAAAAAAGAAAAAAAAAAGAAAAAGAAAAAATAGTCGAGCCACTGATCAGGCATATTATGGTTATTTTTTGCCAAGACAATACCAGATATGTCGCTCCTTTAAATCTTACAGCTTCTCCTTTTTTAACTTCAGGATATTGAATTCAAAACCTCATGTCATATAGGTTAAAAGATGAAATGTAATAAAAAAGTTTGCAAAAATATATTAAAAACATATGTTAGTGTCCCAAAACTGTATATTTGGAGCTCCTCAGAGATGTTGATAGTGTGTGTGAGTTCACAAATACCCTAGGTGTGCTTAGCTCAGACACATACGCACACACATGCACAGACATTCCTGTGTATGCATATGCATGACTCCACCACCTGGCTGCCTGGCTGTGTTTTTGTGTTTTGTGTATTGTGTGTGTGTGTGTGTGTGTGTGTGTGTGTGTGTGTGTGTGTGTGTGTGTGTGTGTGTGTGTGTCACAGTGGTGTAGCACCATTCTTCTGAACAACACATATGCCACTGTGTTCAGTCCAGTGGCCAGAGTGGCAGCTCCGAGGTTTGGGCTGAGCAGCGGGCATTGTGCCCTTCATGGTCATGACAGATGGAGCCAGTAGAGACGCGAGGCTATTACAGAGGACAGAGAGGGAGGGCTGGGGAGAACGGAGGGAGTAGAAATGAGTTAGGGAGAGGGAGAAACAAGACTAAGAGGAAAAGTGGAAAACGAGTATGATTGAAAAGGAGAGAGAGAGAGAGAGAGACTGAGATGAGGGTGAGGGCAAATTAGTGTAGGATTGAGAGGAAGAGCAAAAGGAGGCAAGAAGCTGAAACAATCAGACAGATGAGGAACCAAGGATAAAGAAATAATGGGAAGGGAAATAGTCAAGTAAAAAGAATCAGGCCTCGGTGAGGGAGTGAGTGAGCTTGTGAACAAAAGGGGATTTTAAAGATTCCTTTTAAAAATGACCCACTGAGGTTCGGCCTCATGTGATGCATATTGTATTGCCAAGTTGAATCCAGGACATTTGCACGCATTGTTGATGGTAGCACCGGCCACCTCTGCTCTGAGCCGATTAGTCTGCAGAAGTGGTTTGCCTCCAGTCTGCCTCCCACTGCCAAGCAAATGGAATGACTGAGAAATAATTACTTTCTGCTTAGTCTAATAAGCAAAAAAGGAATACAGATGGAGGCAGAGGGAGAGGCAGGTAATGCGGGCCTCAAGTCAAGGGCACAGACAGGCACCGAGGCCAATAAATCTGGATCTGAGAGCGTTTAGACCAATCAAATCCTATTATGAACAATAGCCAGTTGGGCGCATTACCAAGATGGCATATCATTATGACGGCTGCCCATTAAGAACAAATTGGAAGTATTGCCAACTCACTGTCACTGACGAAACAGCTGCATCACAACTGGTAAGGAAAATTACAGCCCAGACAGGAACAGTCCAGAAAGAACCTGCTCTAATTTGGAAACTGAAAAACTTGTGTGATGGATCAAAATTGCTTATTAAGGTGTAGATTGTCTGGAGGACAGTCTTTTCAGTCCAACAAACAAAAGGCTGTTGTTGTAGAGAAACAAGAGGAAGAAAGGTAGTCTTGAAACATCAGGTGTCATTGGATAGCTCCATATGGTAGGCGAAGTAATTCAGAGACAGTCCAGTAAAGAAAAACAAAAAACAAAACACATGTGTTTGACATGGGAGACCGCTGTTTATTTCCCAACAGACAACACTGTTTCTTCCATGACCGTTCCACAACCTTAACTGTGTGTTTACTGTTGTAACCATGACGGCAAAGGTTATCTAATCTTACTTATATTAACCCAAACCATGATCTTTTCCTAAACTTAACCAGCAGTTTGTTTATTATTGTGACCATGACAACGAAGGCCCGACATCTCCTATAGGTCATATCAGCGGTCGTTCATGTGGTCATTCAGTTTGGAGAACTTGTTGGTATATTGTGTGTTAAAGCTAGTTGTTTTCTTTTTTGTCATTAATTTCACCTGAAAGTATCATGATAATCATTTTTTAATAAAAGAGTAGATCAGTTGAAACAGATTTTCACCTGAATTTTCTGTCCCCACACATCATTTTGTTTCTCTGCTGTAATATGATACTCTTCATCACTCTTTAGACCTGTTAGAATATGCCACCGGAAATAGAGATGAATGAGAAAAATAGGGATACGATGCGAACTGTCACAACCAACATTAATCTTGCAATTAGCAATGTCATGGTGTGGAAATTCTACCACTGGGTAATAAACTCATGAGAAAAGCGGTGTTACAAATTATGACGGACATTTTACAAGAAAAGACATGTGTCAGCTCAATATCTGTAGATTAGAAATGTTCCCACCAGATGCTGCCACCTTCATCAGACAAAGTTTGCAGATTATCTCATTAATGTGATCAGGTTCCCTTTCGGCACTGGGTTTAAGGGTCCCACATTGTAGAAAGTGAGATTTCGGTGTCTTTTTTTTGATTATGAAGTAGGTCTGGGTGCTAAATGAATAATGTGAAACTATCATTCATGCTCAATCCATGGAGAATTGCACACAGCCCATATTCAGAGACTTTGCCTTAAAAACAACCTGTCAGGACTTCTGTAAATTTGTGACACCACAACGAAACGGTCACCACCAGCTCAGCTATGGCCCCAGCTCGGCCCGCCCGGATCCACCGAAATCTGGCTATTTTTTTAAATTGATCTCTGTTAAAGACTCTGTTTTCAGCTTTTAAACTTTTTAAAAATAATTTTCTACCACTCGTTGGATTACTTTTCGTGCTGTTTTATGAGTTACACTTTATGACACTTTACACCCTGAAAACCAGCTTGTGGCTGACAGGTAAACATGTTTGTGAATGGTGTATTCTTTGTGTTATCTGAATTTGAAAACATAATTCCATCATATATACTGTATCATAATGTCTCTTATGTAAATGATGTATTGTGATATGATATTTTGGTCGTACTTCCCGACCCTAACACTCAGTTTCGACAGAGATTGAAATAATGATACATCACAGCAGTATGAGTAAAGAGGCATTGAATGCAGCACTGGTGCAAGAGACGTAACTGTCTGTGAGAATCAGTACACAATCACACACATTCTTGCAAACACATCAGGGAGCCTTTGGATATGTCCGGTGTTCTTTTCCTGCCCTTGTTTGCTCACCGAAACCCCCGAGCTTTCTTTCTTTGTGTGGCCTTTGTCCTCTTCTTACAAATCCATCATGCACAACCTCGTCCTCTCCCCTCACGGCTTCAGACCAGATCAGTATTTCCTTGCCATGACCTATTTACCCTCAGTGCCTTTCAATCCCACTAACGGTTCACCTACACAGGGTGGGAAGCCACTGAACCCTGTTGCCCCAGGCTTTGGACATCACCCAGCACTTCAGCAAGGATTTGTGTCACAGTCAAAGCAATGGCCACAATTTCCAAACCAGAGCAACAAAGCAACTTAACAGGAGTTTGTAATTTTTAATTTCAAAAACCTACTTTTTTAGAAACATCCACCGTTGCTCTTGGTCATGTGACGCTTGTGTTTCTTTTCTGGGAGGTTCATTCAGTGCACACATATTGTGCACCAGCGTTAAACATATTTTATGACATTTTGCCTCAGATACAATTAATTATGTTTCATGTTTACAAGGTCACATGTTGCACTGTAGAGAACCTTTTAACCCCACGGTATTGAATCTACCGCCCCTCAGCTGCTATTAAAGGGAAAAAGAATGGGCAGTTGAGGAAAAAATGCATCTTACAAACAGTAGGGTAGACATCAGCTTTGGTGCATCAGTCATGAAATATTTTGTCTCATTTGTGGTTTTTGTCATGGAACATTGATGTCAGTGAGGCTTGAAGATTGAACCTGCAAATTCATTAAGGCAGCCATTTATACAGTTTTGTTACAGGAAAAATGTTAAAAAAATACAAAGTCAGTGATGTCAGGCATTTGTAAGGTAACAAATATGATTTACTCTGGCAGCTAGAGTGTCCAAATAACATCAAAAATCCCTTACCCACTAGCTTGAGTGTACACTTCTGTGAGCATATAAATAAGACTACTGTCTTACTTAGTACTGTTGCATCGTAACATCCTGCCACCTGTGGCAACACAGCATTTGGGGTTAGGTAATTACTACATAATTAAATTAATACTGTAAATCAAAGGGTTACCAACAATATTTTTAAATGTTCTTTCACTGACTTTAATGCAAGTGTTTCTTTAAATCTGTGTAATATATTGATTCTTCTGCCAGTTAAGTCACTATAAGGTTGCTTTGCATTCAGTGAGTTTGAATCATTCTTTGTGCAAACATTTATCAATGCCTTCCAGCCATCCAGAATTGTCAAATGACAATTACAATATCGGCACTTTGTATGTAGTCTGCCATTCTGCTGGTGCTGCTGAATGTTGATTCCCAAACTCACATGAAATAAATAGATGTGTAATTTGGTGAAATGATCCTTTGGAATGACCTTCCAACAGGCCCCATTCAGTTCAACTGCTGGGACTTTTCCATATCCTTCCTGGGTCTGTCAACATGTCAGCCACAGTGCATGGCTTCCTGTCAGCATAATGACTCTTTTATCTGTTCATCTTTTCATTTATTTATGATGATGACAGTGTTCTGACACACGCTCAGCATGCTCAGAAATCGTAAGGGGACCAATTAGTTGACGTTTTCGTAAAGGGTTGAGACCATTACACAGCTTCCACTTCGGTTTAAATTCAGGTAATGACTAGCAGAGTGCGTGTGTGGCACTGGTTAGGGCTGAGCCCTGCCACCCGGCACTGCTGTGAAGGGGGCATGTTTAAAACCTGGCAAACCAGCCTTGTCACCTGGCACCCTGGTCCCTCACCAGCCTCAAGGTCATCAAGCTTGGCATGCTGCGCTGAAAAGCTGGAGGGGAGAGTGTGAGAGGCATCCCTGAACAGTCGTGATGGGCTGCCATGTTGAAGCAGGGGTCCCTCTTCACCTGCAGCGATCTAAATCCTGCTGGTTACACACACACACACACACACACACACACACACACACATCCGGCTTCAGCATCCTCCTTGAACAGACTGACGTCACTCCCTTTCCTAGAATCAGAGAGATAGCCATTCAAATAAGTGCTGTGATGTGATTTGATGTACACAGACTATGAATCTCGCTATTGATGTCAGAGACTGCTATGTTATCAGACAATGCCATTTGGAGAAGATTGGAAAGAGGGCATAGATTGACTCTGATTTAAAGCTTGGTTTATTCCTGCTGGAACTGCTCATAATGCACTCCAATCAGCACAGACCCACATAGGGTCCTCCCACCCACCGCCACTCATCCACCTCCTCCATCTCAAATTCTCCTCTCACATCTCTCATCATCTTCTCATTTACCTCTTCATTTAACTTTTCTTTCCTTGTGCATGATAATTGTGCGCATGTGTTGCGCATGAGGGGTCTCGAGGGTTCGTTCAGCTCTGACTTAACCTCGGAGGATAGATGTGAGATTGTTTTGACATGCGTGTGCATGCATGTATCTGAGGTTGCAGAGAAAAAAAGAATAAAAAAAGCTTAGAATAGGCTGCTGTGAGCCTGGATGTCATTCATGTCTCAAATCTCATATTATTCTGATCATTAAGGGGCCTTTGAAAGCTGCAGTCAGTGACAGGAAGAGGCGAATATTATGATGGCTTGTCATTAACTGCTGCAATTTAAAGACGCACAGTTGACAGTGTTGAAGATGGCAGCATTATAATGACTTGCTACATGATGATATTCACTGATCATCCTCACATGAAGGTGTGAAGGACTTCAGCCTAAAGTGTTATTTCATTTTTAATATATCCTTTTCATTTTCACCACATAGGCTTCCATTACTGGCCAGGATCCGTTGCTCTACCAGCCACTAAGTAGTTTTGCCATTACCAACTTGCACTTTAGGCTGCTGTGCTCTTACATCAACATTTGCACGGAAGAAAGTCGAATGAAGCTGTGATGTTATGAAAGCACAATAACACAAATCTAACGGGCTTATAATGTGCCTTTGTGTCATTCAGAGGTGATGACACGCATAGAAACGATACATAAAACATTGTTTTTTCCTTAAAAGATTATATTATTGCAATGTGTTAATGATGTGCGTACGACAACTTGAGTTTCATTGTTTGTTTGTCTTTTTTTTTCATGTACTCTGTTCACCAACTAGTTGCTAACTTCATCTGTCTGCTGTCTGTCTTGGCGCTGGGGAAGCAGCGTGCAGATGGTTTGTCTGAGGTTTTTTTTTTTTTTTTTTTTTTGGCTAGAAAACAGGTTGATGAGAACAGTGAGGGTGAACCAAAACAGCAACTCTGTTGGCTGGGAAGACAATGAGCTTAAAGACGTTAAAACTGTACAGTGTCGAAAGTTAAAATTCCCTGTTGGTTCATTTTAAATTACACAATGTCATTGTAGTCATTCTAATATAAAGGTATTGATTAGTGCAGCTTTAAATGCACAGTATGTAACTTCTGCCAATATGGGTCTCTCAATCAAAACAGTAACAAAAGTGGAAATCATGGGATCATGGGTGTTGTTGTCTTCTTCACTATTCTCATCAGCTTTTCCCAGTTTGGATTCCATCAGTGTCAGTTGTTTTTAAGAGGTTTTATTTTACTGGGAAAGGAATTATCCACAGAGTTCTCCTCCTCTCCAAATCAAACAGAGCTGGTGATTATAACCAGTAAAATCACTGAATAAAGCAGTGTCACATTAAAAGTCAGGGTGTCACCGATGGTCTATGACGGACATCAGGATAGGGTTGGGAGCTGAGCTGCCTAACATTTGCTTGACTGATGTCCCTGAGGACTTACGATCCAGACGTCCAATGACTAAAATCCTTCATCCGGTTGAAATACATAGTTGAAAACGCACTCCTGTGGCTCACATGGTAGAGGGCGTACCATGAAGGCTTAGTCCTAACCGCAGCCGCCTGGGTTCGAATCCGACCTGCTGCATGTCATCCCCTCTCTCTCCCTAACTTTCCTGTCTCTCTCTCTCTCTTCTGCTATCAGAATAAAGGCAATAAATGCCCTTTAAAAAATCCTGTCAATTCTGAGACTCTTGCAGGAAACCACAACACTGATGCATGGACATAGGGGTTATGATGCCACTGACAGCTGACAAAATGAAACGGACCTCTACCATGATTAAAATCATGATAATTGACATTTGGGATAATGTAAGTACACAACTCAAAAACATATATAAGATAGGTCTAGTCATATTTAGATATTTTAATGTGGAAAAGTTACATATCCCTATAACTTTTATGTCAAAAATGAACTGATTTTCTTTTTTTTCATGAAATATATATTATATATATACATACATCAAAATAACTGTTTAGGATGTATATATATATATACATCCTAAACAGTTATTTTCTGGATATCAAATGAAAAGCTGTGTGAAGACTGCTTGCAGCAAATAGTGCAGAAACACAGGGACAGAGTGTGACTTGTCCATAGACTTCAGTACAGCTTGACACATGCAGTACAAGGCCAACAGGACCTCGCAGTGAGCGCAATCTAACAAGATATACAAAAGATAAAAAAAGAAGGAGAAAAAAAAGAAATAATAGACACAATAGCTTAAGATATTTTAATAAAGGTTTAGTTTTTTTTTCTTATTTAGTGAGAACATCAGCAGTCCTTGAAGACTTCAGATCAATTTGATTGGAAAATGTTCATTTGCTTGTTGGATCTAGCAATTAGGAGTTAATGCCAGCTGAAAGAATAAAACAGGGTGATTTTGCAGAAGGGAATTTGCTTTTTTCTAGAGCAGATCCTTTGAAATGGCAATTTGTTCCTCATGCATCTGCGCTGTATGGTTCTGTGTTTGATTTAACCACTGCCTTGTGTCTCTTGTCTTAGCGCTCGATGGAAATTTTATTTTCCTCTCATTTTCCACGTCAGAAGATTAAAAACATAATGGTTATGTCGTTGTCTGCTGGAAGATGTCCAGAAACCCAAAGTGTGTGAAATTAAAGAAAAAAAAAAGAAAAAGAAAAAAGAAAACATTACTAAGAAATTGCAATAAACACTAATTTTACCCTCCTGTTTACCGTTTTTTTCTTTTCCCTTCAAAAGCAATCATCATGTTTACTGAGTTGGAATTAAATCCATCCTTGAAATCGCAATAGATGTTATGTTTGCACGATTCTTTATTGTTTTGCTGGTGATGGAGACTCAAACGATTAAACATCTGAAGGAGCCTCCATTCCTAAACACAAAGCTGGTGACACAGAACAGAGAATAATAAAAGATGGTTAAATTATTGATTGGGACAGGGCTACTGCCCCTCTGGGCACACTTCATCAATATTTTCCATACAATTTAACCCAGTGCTGCCAGGACGTGCCTATACATAAGCACTCTGTGAATGATGTTCTGCACTCTGTCATTCACACACGCACATTCTCACATGCACCGACACATGCAGTCAACCCCCCACACCGCAATGCATTATTGAAGACCGGGCGTCGTGTTCCCTCCAGCTAAGGGCGCCTGTATTCTCTGTCACCACTCCTGCCATTGTATAATCACTGTTGCCCCATTCACAATGCAAATTCTGCAGAGCTGGGATAAATTACTGGTGTTATCTGGACCTGGATGAAACAAAAGCCCGTGCTCTAAGTAAAGCACAAGCTGGAATGATACCTCCGTCACTGCTGGCGAGTGTAAAGGGGACGGGACAACGCAGTTTTGTCAGGTCCAAGGAGGCTGTCAGTGAGTCTTCCAGCTGGTATGCATGTATTCGCTCCATTAGCTGCACTGCCAGCTGAACCAGAATAAGAAGGCAAATCCCAACAGTAATCAGTCAACAACAAAGGGGATGCTATATTGTTTGGAGTTGTGTGATGCTTGGGCCTCTGTGCAGGCTATGTGGATTGTGAGTATAAGGTTGTCCCCCCAGGTGCCTTCTGCAGCCAGGTTTTCTGCCTTGTGCTCGCTGGCTGAAATATTGGACAGGCTCCTGGATTTTCTTTTCTTTTTTTTTTTTTTTTTTTTAATGTCTCCATAGGCATATATGCAGAGCTTAGTAGCATGTAATGTCTTTCAATCCATCAAAGGCAGGAAGGGGGGAGGGATTTTTGCACATACTCATTGTTTGTTTTACAACAGCGGCCATTGTAAAAATCCCTCTCTCCTGCATTAGCAGTGCAACACCCACTGTGCTGTTCCCAGTGCTTTACAGCAGAGGCTATTCATCAGACGAACCCAAATAAAACCTCTGCTTTAAAATGATGATTGCCAAAACACGCATGTTGCCAAAAGACAAATACAAATCCATATTTCTCTGTCTAAATCAATGTCTCTTTTAAATAAAGCATAGAGTAAAATATAAAGCAGACAGTGGTATATCCGTTAAACGTGTAAAAATAATGGATACAATTGTATCTTTGTTGTTGTTATGTAGAGAAGCATTGAAGAGGTAACATTGATGGATATGGATAAATATGGAAATGACCATAAAGCATTGTTATTCCAATGAATAAGAAAATGCTTCATGTTTTGTATATTATATGATCTATGCAAAAACACATTCATTTTCAAAGCCAAATACTGGTCTAAAATACTGTAATAACAGAAATCCAAACAGATTTATTTGAGATTTGGGAGGGGTAGTGCTGTGTGAGAGGCACTGTTAAAACCAATCACAGGTATAGCGCCTTGACCATGTATTACAGCTGTGGTTTCTATATGTAATGTGCAATTTTCCATAGCAAACTTGTGAAACATGCCATCAGTATGTTTTTAGAGCTGTGAAAGAGGCTCTGTGGTCTATAGGGCCCCAAGGAGAACATTAGACTTAATCAGATCAAATGTGAAAGAAAGAAAAAGCTCTTCAGTGCTGTCTGCTATGTAGCCACTTCTTTAAATCTGTGTCATTTCACTGTGTTGAAAAGTGGACTGGGACATCTAGTTTTATTGCTTGAAGATTTTTTTTTTCTTGGAACTGTGATCAAAGGGTTTTTAGTCCAGATCAAATACCAATCTAGGGCATCACAGTGGCACAGTATGGGTTACATGCCATTTGGCCATCCCCGGCTTATTTCTGGCCCGGGATCTTTGTCGTGTGTTGTCCCCTTTTCTCTCTCTCCCCATGTTAGCTGTCACTCTCAACTGTCAACTGTCAAGTCAGGGCAAAATAATCTTGGTAAAAAAAAAAAAAGAGAAAAAAAAAGGCTATTTTTCTTCACACAGAGATTACTTGAGGCTGAAGTGAGCACCCTCAGATTTCAGTTTTGCTCCAGATGATGCAAACACACATTGATGGCGCCATGAAATAATGATGGACTACATTAGCACATTGGTAATGCACAAAGCTAATATTGGTAAAATGTGGTGCTTGTGTTATGAGTTCCCCGAGGGTAGAATATTTAGCAGAACCCACCCAGACAGTTACCCTGAGGGGTGGGGTGACCTCGATACACTGATGGAGAGACTTGTAGACAGTTACAGTGTCGTCCATGGATTTTAAAAATTTAACATCACCGGTATATGGTGCGCTTCGGTTGGACAAAAGGATCAGACACAATGCACTTCACAGGGTATTTGTTGTTTTGGAAAATCACAGGTTTAATCTGAAAAACAATGAATGTGTCCATCAAACATCATGTTAGTGGTTAAAAAAAAAAGTCCTGCAATGAAATCAGATGTCTCACTCCATTAAAACACAACGTTGTACACAGACATAACATAAATGGCTGCAGTCTTTATTTACTCATTCCCGGCTAAGAACCAGAGCTGTGAAAGCACCACCCGTGTTACAATGATGGCTGCTTCAAGGTCGCTTAACTGATTAATTACTGTATGTTGCATGTTTAGCAGAGCGGTCACTGTCCACTGTGGTTCCTACTGACTGGATCCTGTTTTATGCTTCCAAAAAGAAAACCCACACCCAATTCAGTACTCAGCGGCAGGAGAGACGGAGCATTAAAATAAAAAAGTGCCCAACTGTGCTCTAAGCTAAAACGTGTTTATATATTTATATTAATATATGCATTTTAGATTTTTCATGACTAAACCCACCTTAACAGTGTATGGTTGGCTGACAGTGTTAATACCGCTGGGTTCATCTACTGCGCATCTGTGTGTCTCAGTTTGTTACATTACATTTCCCTTTACACAAAGCTATGAACATCTTGGAAAGATACTATAATGTTTCAACATTCCACTATCCATGAAATTTCTTTCAACACTATCTGACTTTATGCTAACTTCAGTAGAAGAAAAGACGTGATAGAGACAAGAGCTAACATTGCTGTTGCTTGAGACAGGTCTCGGTGATTAAAGGGAATGATGTGTGATGCTGAACTCTCAATGTTTCTTCTAAACAGCTGTTCATGCTAATGTTGGCTATGTTGCAATAGCAAAACTTACATATAGCTTAAGTGGCACTATACCATCGGATGCAGACTATGCAATTGATGTGACATTGTTGTGCAAAATGTTTGGCACAAAAAATTTCAAAAGTACGTAAACAGTTCAGGAGGCTAAAGATTTATTAAGCAAGCTAAAGTAACAAATAAAAGTGGGTTTTAAAAAACAGAAATATCAGCACCTTGCAGAGTCACTGTTGTTTACTGGACAGCTTTGGGCTTGGCGGTGTTGTGGGATAATGATGACATCCTCCCTGTCAGCACGCTTGAAGCTGAGTTAGTAGGAAATATGTTGAGATGCTTTAGCAGCACATGAAAAAAAAGAACCAAACAAAACAAACCACGTAAGTGCAGCACTGTATGCAGTGGAGAAAAGCCATTTGGTCAGCTCTCCCAACAACAAAGCGTGTGTGTGGCTCCATCAAGTTGACGTTAATTAGGGAAAGTGGTTGGTAACTGAACCCATGGCTGTCATACACCTCCTCTTGCCTTTCCTTCCTCTTCATCAATATCTCTTTCTCATAACTACATAATTACAGGCTGTCTTGGGATACTTTAATCAGATCGCATTTATTTATTTGCTAATATCATAGTATTTTTTCATGGTAGAAGAGGTGTCACTGCTTTGATCGAGGGATGTATACAGAATGTGCTTGAGGGAAGTTAGAGTAGGTGAGGAGATGCAGTCCTCATTCTCTATTTTGATCTCACCCCAGGTCCAGATTAGACCCTGGAGGATAGTTATGATGGCATGATCAAGATGACTCCTCCCTCTCCCTGCCCTCCCTTAATATAATGTATATTGTAAATGTATACACCCTCTGCCATGTAAAAAATTGCCATAGTCTGGTTATGTATGATTGTTTTTTTTTGTTGTTGTTGAATATTTTAGGGTAGGTGTGCTCCTTTTTATATGCTAATGAAATCAAGAGGAACATGTAAATAATGCAAATGTCTCAAGACATCACACAAAAAACAAATGCACATGGCTGTCGTTGCTAGGCGACAGTGGCTAGTATCACACTGTACACTGTAGGCACCTCAGCACATGACGTGTAGGTTTTGTTTACTGAAGTGTGGGTGACACTGATGGAGCGTGAATGTGCATTTGTAACGGAACAAGCTTTACATTGGAATCTACTGAATTGATTCAATGCAACAACGCAATAAAGAATAGAATCACTAGGTCTGCATTTTGTGGTTTTTTGCATGCATGTCTGCGTGTGTGAGGCAGAGAGAGAGACATGAGCTGTGTTACAGCTACAGCTGTGTAACGTCAGATGTCGACCTAAAGCTACACCTTCAGCTGTAACAGTAAAAAAGGTGTGCTGTTGTGACAGCTAGTTAATCGCAGTGGAATGCCAGTTGACACCCATTAGAAATACATTCCTCATGTACAATGAATATACTTGTTATCGTCAGTGAAACCTTTTTGGTCACAGTAAGATTTTTTTTTTTCCCCCACTTAATTCCACTTGTTCCTCAAGAACCTGCTTCCCATCGCAAGTTGCTATTTTCTCAGCTAGATTTTTAATATCACAATGATTCGTGAATGCTGACATCATTTTTTTGGAATTCATGACAAGTCTGTCAACAGAGCAAACACTATTTTAAACACAAACTTCAGACTTAAAGTGATAGTTCAGATTATTTTATATGGGGCTGTGTGAGGTACTTCTAGTCAGTGTATTACCAGTAGATTCGGATCAGCGAAGTCCCAGTTTGCAAAGGTTATGTGCTGCTGTGGATGGGGCCATCTGCAAAAGCTGTGTTTGTGCATGGTAATACAGTAGTTCAATGGTTCAAAAACTGTACTAGAAAAGGGATTTTTGATGACAAGATAAAGCGATCAAAATATTCAAAATAAAGTGTATACTTAAACTGATGTTGGCTGGACATTTTCTAGTGGCTAAAAAACTTTTTTTTTTTTTGCGTCCTGTCCGGCACATCACATTCTGTGCTGATACTCCCGACTGCTTCTCCAAACTGGCAGCTGATTCGTATCTACTGCAGGTAATACCCCGACTACATATAACTACCCCACATAACCCTACGTCAAATAACCCGAACTATCACCTTAAGTTTCCTATAGCTATTATATTTTGTACAAAATTATCAACAGCTGTCACCACAGGACATGCGCAGTATTACTGACCTTCCTTGATAGCTATATCATATTGTACTTCATTTTCCTTGTATTGTAAAATGTCATTTAGAAAACTATGTAGAGAACTACCTGAAGTATTGAAGTGGTTGCTTTGTGTTATGCCCCACTCTTGGGCGGCCCTATGGGCACACAACACTCCACAAGTGACCCAAATCAACCACAGAGGACACTTCTTAAACAACCCATAGAGTTTATTAACATGAATATACAAAACAACCAAGACACTAAATCAAGACTACAAAAAAACTCAAAATCAGAACACAACAGCAACACAAAAGCCCAGGCTGAGAGACGGCAAGACCAGCAGCCCTCATGCTAGAAACTGCTCTCTTCTCATGCTGGCACCAGAACTTTTAAGCTCTTCGTGCCCAGGCCAGGTGCAGCTCATGGAGGAGTAATCAGGAAGCGCCTGGGCGGAGCTACAGGGAAGACAGGAGAGGAAAAGGACAAACAGAGCACCAGGAAAACATGCTGCCGGAACACACCAGTGTGCAAACATGACACATCTTGAACAATTTTGTCCAAGCACAACTCAAGTGGGACGTATTGGAAGAGAAGTTTTTGATTATGTTTTCAACCAAACTAGAATGGCACTCAGTAAAGTGCATACCTCCACCAAGGACATCTGTCAGCTCCAGATGATCATCTGGATTTGCACCAAATTGTACAAAGTCGTAGATCTCAACATCATAAATATGTCTTTGATTTTTTACAACAAGATCCATCCACATGAGATCCCGAGAAATTGACAAGAATGTAAAAAAAAATGATGTCCTATCTCGCTCGATGAAAAAGTCCTGGATCCGCATCTTTAACTGGATCGAAAGTTTAATGTGTTCTTCCTTGGTCCATGCTCCATCCATCCACCAAGTTTGAGCTGCAACACAAACATTGCCTTTAATGCATTTCCTGTCACAAGCATCAAGGAGGTTATGTTTTCACCTGTTGGTTTAACTCTTACGTTTTACACTGGGCCTCAGTCACACATTATTTATTCTGATTAATGTTTTTCTGCCTCAAGAGTGTGTATGCAATTAAAACTCCAATCTGCACTGCAGACAGACAACACTAACCTCCTGCTCCAGTCAATAAACAGAGCTCAGTTGTCACTGAGGCTGAATGGAGCCAAGGTTAGGGGTGTGACATTCATATTTCAGGTATTTAGTTGATTCTTTCATCCAGCATGCCTTATTAGAGAGGAAGTAGAGATTCTGTGTCTTGCTCTTTGACATTACAACAGAATGTTCGCCTAACATGGAGACATTTACAGGAAGAGTCTCTGAAACCGTTGGTGTATTTTTCTTTAATTAAATTAGGATTATATCTATCACCACAGGTTATTATTAAGGACATTGTTCAGGAAGATGTTCTAAATTTCATCAGAGAAAGAAACACAGTTCCTTTTTTCTCCATGCTGTTGTATCCACTCTTCAGTCCTGTCCCAGTGGGTGAGCTGCACTGCTGAGGAGGTTACTTTGAAAGCCGAGTTTTACAAGCTACCAGTCATTCAACTACAGCAACGCTACTGTCAGGAGGAATACAGCTTGTGAAAAATACATGTTCATTATCAAAAGTAAATCCCATGACTGAGAGATGTTTCACTGATCAGGATTTATAGGAAAGCTGTGTTTCATTTGAAACAATGTGCATAGGAACATTCACTGTTTGTAATGATCACAATCCAGCAGCTGCCTGCGAGAAATTAGTCTGGCCTAAAAAAAAAAAGAAAAAGAAAAAAAAACATGTGGGATTGGTTTGACAGTAAATGCAAGGAACGTTAACTTCAATTTGTATGCGATGCCATCACTGTTAGATTTTCAGTTAGAAAGCAAGCTGTGTGTCAAAAGGAGGCTGAAAGATATACAGGAAGTAGCAACAAGACACACACTTTCTGTGACAGAAAAAAATCAAACAGCTTATCCCTCAACCTTGGCTTAGATGTCACTCTTGCCACATGCAGTTAAAAATGGGGTTGGAATGGGGGAAAAAATAGATTATGAGTTGATGTCTGGCTTCAGTCATGCTAGCCTATTTTCTATACGTCTAAAGCTCCAGTCAGTATTATTTTTTTTATTAATATTTAAACCAAATGAGATTTTTCAATAATGCTGCTGATCCCACTGAGAACAGTCAGGTTCGTGCAGGTTTCAGTTGCTTTCAACGATGGTAATGATTAATAGCAATGGGTAAAAAGTGTAATTGGGTAATTCTAAGCATTAGCCCGTGTAGTTAGTGTGTGTGCATAAAAAATTTTGAGTCAAAGTGTGAATCCTTAGAAAAAACTGATTGCAAACTACCGGACTTGTTTTTCCGAGGCTCTGAGGCTCCTTAGATGCTCCAATCCCATTCTTCCCTTTCATCCCTCACTGAGAGATAAACTGAAGGAGTCTTTCTGCTGCAGACACACTGGCTTCCCACTCACACAGCCTCCACTGTAATTACTGAGGCTTTTCACAGAGCTGCTGTCGAACGTCATGCGCCAACACCACATGATCACATGTCACCAAGCTAACTCTCTGGGATATGAGATTGTGGTCACAGCGGCCGCCAGCCTAGTGCCTGTTGATGCCTGTTGTGTTACTTCCTTGGCACGGTGTTCCTGTGCATCAGGAGTTAGAAGGCACTGACCGCGTAAATACAGCATGACTAAACAGCGAGTAATGAAAACCCTGTCTGGTGTCTGTACAAACAGCTTATCCCTCAACCTGGGCTTACACTGTAACATGTCGACGGCCTCGGTTTCCCTCCCTCGCCCTCGTTCTACATGTGTCGCAGTGATAGAAATCTCCCCAGGCTCCTTCATCCCCTTTAGCTGGCAAACCAGGATTCACGTTGTCCGCTTTTGTCTGCTTTTTCTCTCCAGATATTTAGGTATTCGTCGCTCCTGTTCGTGTCTCCGCTGGGCCTTGTTGCCGAGGGCTGCCTCCAGACAGCACCCCAGAGAAGAGACAGAAGAGAAGAAAGGGAGGGTTACAGAAACGAGCCACAGACGGTACAGGGCTTATCGGCTCTGAACACCCGAGTGTCGGCAGCTCCCCAAATGCTATGAATATCTGTGCCTCTATGTGTGTTTATTAAGCAGCAGGAAATGCTTTTTTGCAAGGCAGGCAAAGGGAATTGTGTGTTTGTGTATGTGTATGTGTGTGTGTGTGTGTGTGTGTGTGTGTACACACTTCATTTCAGTACAGATGCAGTTTTTCCTCTGCAATACAAGAAAGGTATTAATGTTGTACTGGTGTCACGGACAGGCTACAGAACCAGACCGCCTCAGATGAAAAGAGAAGGATATCTGTTATTAAAGAGAACCAACACTGAAGGAGAGCACATTGCTGATAGATTGCGTGTAATGAAGGATTTATATTTGGCCATTATCACTGAAGCACCTCCTATATTCAAAGTATCAAATGATTACCAGGCAATGAAAAGTAAATGGCTTCTTGGTAATGGCTCTTAAGTTTTCACTCTGTCAACAAAACAACTCATATCTACCCCATAACAGATAGTGTTTTCACTTGGCTGCAAAGTATGATAAGAGATTAAACTCACAAATAAGAGATAATTGATATTAGGAGAATCAAAACCCAACACAATTTCCTCTCTGTTTGTTAATGTGGTTTTGTAATGTCATTGCTCCAACAGTCGGTTTAAATAGAGGGGGAAAAAATGATCATTTGTAGCTGCCTCCTGGAGTCAAAAAACTTTACAAGCAAGTAAATAGAGTATCTTGTCAAATATTCATGTTTCTGAGTCAAACAAAACAGTGGTTACTTCCTTATTCTGCATGCAGGGCGTCCACCACAGGGGCCACAGTCACGAATGGAAATGAGATAGGCAGTCAATGACATGTTTCTGGAGATAAATTATGCAGCAGCATTGGTCTCCATTTTTCAGCCCAGGGTCCAGAGTGTCTGGAGTTAAAATCCATCTTCTGATTTCATGCAGGTGGGTGGTTTTCTTGGGTAAACGCACCTAGCCGCCATCTGTGTGCCGGTTAGTGTGCTTGCGTGCCGCACCACGCAGCACCGTAGCTGGGTGCTGAGAGGCTGCCAACTTGCATTGCTCTGTCTGAAGGTTTTCAGAGTAGAATTTGGCAGTGAGCTGTCGTAGAGGGGGGGAGGGGGCGACTCAGGAAGAGTTGGACGTGACGTGAGATAAACAAGAAGGATGCCACAGTGCTTTGTGTTTAGCACTACTGATTTGAGGAGCTTCAAGCCACGATGGAAGTTTAAGGCAGCTTTTAATTGCAGTGAGTATAGATACAGCAGCCGTCAGCTTAAATTAGACTTGAATTCACAGGAAAAAAAAAATGTTGGTGATTTAAAAGGCAGTCAGTTAATGTTGTTCCACTGGCTCATACCCGAGTCATTTCAGAAGTGTGAGTGATACTGCAATGTGTAAGATATGTTCTTTTTTTTATTTTATTCTGACAACAAATAAGAATGGTGTGAAATGAAAAGAAGAAAAAAATCTAGTATTTCACCTTTAGAATATAATAATATTACAGTATGCTAAAAACGCTTACCCAAACTGTCCATTGTAAAATTGTAGAAAGCTGTTTTTCACTGCCCTCTCTGTTGACTAAAAATGTCACACAACTGGTGAAAAAAAAAAAAAAAAAAAAGGTGTCAGCACTAATGATTAAGTATAAATTACTTCTACTGTGCACGTGCAGTAGTCAGAAATGATGGTGTTTCAGCTCTTGGCTTTCTTGAGTGTTTCTGAGACACGTGTGGGTGTGTGACCCTCATTAAACACTAATCAGGGATCCGCCTGATAACCAGCTGATGTAAATCAATCATCAAGAGATAATATTAATAAGAAAAACAGGTGTAATGAGAAAATAACAATAAGTTATAAGAGAAAATATGTCACAATATGTTGTTTCCACAACCTGTGATTGTTAAATCTACATATTGACAATAAAAGAGAAAATACACATTTATGCATGAAAACACAGCTTATGTGGTATCTTCATAGAACATATGAATACATATACGTTAGTATTATCTGTGTGCATTCATTAAAAAAAAACAAGATAGAGACAGCTTCATATATAGGACTTCATTTATATCACCTATAGGATACTCAGTCTGTAAATAATGTATCCAACAGGCTCGTCTTTGGAGAAGTATCTTCTCCCTATTTCCTCCCTTTAACGGTGTCCTGACCACCTCAATACCAATGAACCTTAGTCTATAAACTCCATGACCAGTAGAATTAAAGTGCCTGGCTACAGGAGATTTCTCATCCACATTTCTGATGCTGCTGTTAATGCTCAGAGATCCTTATTCTCAATCCCACACAAGAAAACCCATAAGGACAGTTCAGTAGACCACACGTGTGGCTCTGCATGTTATTCTGCTCCTCACGCTCATTTTCCTACCACACCCAGGGTCTGAATCACTGATGAGTGCAGTCGGGAGTGGTGCTCCATCGCACCTGTAACCATACAACGGTGATGTCATAATGTACTGACAAACCCTGGAGAGCACTTTGCAGCAAGCTGAGAGTTTAAACCACTGGATGTCAGTCAAAATAGTATTTTCAGTTGCTGTTAAGCTGCACTAAGTAACACAAACTTCATTGCTGCTCAAAGCCCAAGTAATGATCTCCACTGTCTTATCTACTCAAGGTTTCTATTGATCATTTTCACCAAACACCCACACAGCAATTAAGCCTTTTCCCCATTACAGCTGTAATGACAACAAACCAAATCATTGTTCCTCGGAATCTCATCATCGCTCTCCTGTAAATGTGAATGAATCGCAGCAAGCAACGAGAAAAGCTCAGTCTCAGCTGGTGGGAACACGGTGTGTAAATCTCCTTTGTCTGTAAAAATCAAGAGGCGAGGTAAGACGGCAGCCAGGCCACGCTGCCAGGTGATTTACGCTGACATCCACCTGTGTCATTATTCCCGCAACAACACCCCAAACGATCTTGACTCATCCCTCTTCCCAGGCTTCCATTGTAGCTGAAAATTTCCTCAATCAATCTGTTAGATTCCTGCATTGTGCAGAAGTGAGAGAGACGAAGAACACACAGAGCTTTTCTATCACCTGTGTGTGTTTTTAAATTGGCTCCTGTGAGATTCATCCCCTTCTAAAATTCTAATGACACCTTGCCTTTGACTACACCTGAGCTGGTTCTGCTTATGAATTACACACTAGCTTCTAATGCAGATTGAATTATACAAGGTGCCTTCGGGATATTGCCCCATGTCTCTTGGTCTTTTTATATTACTAAGCAGGTTTGTTAATATAATTCATAAAAGCTTTTGTCGCAGGCCCTGCAGTGTGACTGCACCGACACACCGGCACAGAGATTTTTCATAAAGAGATATTGTTTCTTCTGCCTGTTTAGTTTGAAACATTCTGGGTTTATGGATGGAGAGAGATGCAGAGGCAGGCAGCAGGAGAGGAAGGAGGAGGTTTGTTTGGATGAGACCCAGGATGGCGATATCCTATTATGTAGGCTGTCACTTTGGGTAACCCTGGGAGTCTGAGAGCCGAAAGAATCCGACACGCTATATGCTTTTACAGCAACAATAGGATTCACTATTATTTCTGAACAGGGGTCAGTAGGTTGATAAACATGTTCATCCAGGTTCATTTTGCTCCCCTGTCCATGATATGTTTTGTTGCTGCATGCGGACATTGGCATTAACCTCTGATTTGACTCCAATTCTCGGTTGGTATGCTTCCCATATTGTTGAGTTGCCATGATAATTTTATTTTGAACAGGCAAATAAAACTTGGTCTGCCTTCAATCTGTAAGAGTCTGAAATCTATATGTAAGCACCTTCAAAAAAAAAAAAAAAAAAGGGGGGACAAAATTGAACATGCCACCAAACCCTATGATGCTGCAGTGTACCAGGTAGCACGGCCTGTAAATTATTTTAATTAATATGTAACTTTAGAATTTCCACAGCTGAAAAATATTCTTTGACATATTAAAAATTTACATGAGCTGTTTATTCTACCTTGCCACAAAACATTGTTTAAAACATGTAAAAGCTCATTGGTACAGTTGCTTAAGAAAAGATTAGTGTGGCACGAATGTGTGTCAGAATAACTTAACTTAAAAGGGTAAGCTCCTAAAAATATGTATTTGCAGGAGAACAAGAAATATACCTTTGTACCTAAATTGATCATGATGCTTTTTTATCTTGGCTCTTTCTGGCATCGCATATCTTTGATCCCTCAAAGCCCTGACTAGACAGACCATTCTTTCTAATCACAGTGTTTGAAGGAGATGCCATTGCTGCAAGCACTGTTAACTCCAAGTGGATTATCTTCAGTAATGACTAAAAGGCCTGCCTCTTAAGCCATTCCACCTGTAACTCTGTGATTCAGCTCCTCTCTTTCTACCCTGTCCCCTTCTGTCTCTCATAATTGGAGGAGGAGAAATCTTATGTCATCCTCTTGGAACCCGTCCAAAGGTATAAAAACTGCCTCACCTCTTTAAGATGACTCCTGCTGCACGACCCAAACCTGGAGCCAAGAGGAGAAAGAGGTAATGCTTAGCATTTTCAGACCAGAGTGTAGGGAACAGATAAATAGTGTTCCCTGTCTGATCTGGCCTGCTCACGCTGACCTCCTGTTGGACCCCAGCCACAGAGATGTACTTGGTATTAACAGTGCAGTGCTGCTCAGACTGTGTACAGCATGTTGTCTCTTGCTAAAGGAAAAAGGCACATTGCCAGAATTTTAGTATATTGCATTTCCTATGCCACTGAAGAAAACTGTAAACACATAAAGTAAACAGTGGTGTTTAGGACAAACTGGTGGAGTTTATGCTGACAGATGGCCACACTATTAAAATATTACATGCTACAATAAAATGTTATCGTTCCTATATAGCGGTATCTTTAACAGAGAAAATGTTACACTGTTGTGTTGAGTTTTGTCTCTGTAAATTTTCTTGGTGGCCATTAAAACACACAGGAGGTGCACCTGCATAGTCCAAACAAAGGAAAAACAGATGGAAGACATGTAAAAGGAGGGGAGGAAGGAGAAATTAAACTGTTTGGTTCCGGCTGTTCCACATCCTAACCCTAAAGCGCTGACAAGGTGTCTATTTGAAGCTGCTGCAGCCAGCCAGCCAGCCGGTAAGCAACCTCCACTCCACCAGCAGAGAGGATCAGACACAGGCCTCTGGGTTCACCACTGTGTACTCATTACAGTACAGATATTTCTGATTTGTTCCACATACACACATGTATGTACACATAAACGTGCACGTGCACGTCCACCTCTCTCTATCATCTTTCTCTTCCTGCCCCTTTCTCTCAATTTCCTCCTCCTACACCCTCTCATCTCTCCTTTGCAATTTCCATCTGTTCAAATGAAATATATTTGGCATCCGGAGAATGCCCCTCAGCAATGAGGGACAATATATCTTACAAATATCAGCCGTCCAGCCGCGGTTCATGTAATATTTATAAAGGGAATGTGGCAGTGGGTGATGTCAACAATGTTTACCGAGAACAGGTTGAGCATCCCTCCAAAGTGCACCGGCACCTGCCAACTTTTTGACAGGCTAGGTGACTCATTTACATGTTACCCAGCGATCACAGCTGACCTGATCACATCTGGCATGCTTGTCCAATTAATTAATCATGTGTAAGTGAAGCCAACCTCAGGCTTTGATTACGGCTGCCATATTGTTTTAAAGAGAAGTTGTGTATGTGGTGGGAGGCTGGCAGACAAGTGGCCAGATGGACAGTGAGGATTTTTGAAGAAAATGCACTTCCAAGTTCCAGCTAACATAGGTGTGAGTGGGAGGATTACAAACAACATGCATGTTTTGAACAAATAAGATTGTTATTTCATAATAAGGTACTGTATATACATTTTTGTTTAATTCAAGACAACAGTCAACAGCCAAACGAGTGATTAACATTTTTTAATCACACTATTTGTAAGTTTTGCTATTGCTACATTGCCTTTGTTAGAATTAACAGCTGTTTACTTACCAGTCTAGAGAAAACCTTGCGACTTCAGTATCAAACCTCACTCCTTTACTCGCCAAGAGCTGTCTCCAGTGGTGGAAAGCAATCAAGCATCAATGTTAACTCTTTGTTTTGCTTCTACTTCTATCACTTCTTTTCTTCTATAAAAGTTAGCATGCTAACCAGCTAGCTGCGGTCCGGCTGACCTGTCTCATCCCTCTCCAATACTGATTCACTGTAGCGTCCATTCTGCCCTGAAGAAGAGGAAGTGTTGATCGGAGGGTGGATTATAACCTCTTGTAATTATGGATGAAGCTGTTGGCGAGTGACCATTACCACCACCAGCTTCCGGAGAGAAACCGTGTTAGAAATGAAAAAGTTAGAGAAAAGTTAGAAATGGCCCCTTAAGTCGAAGATCTTCAGGAGGTAAATGCCACCTTTTCTCAAACCTTTAGGCATCTCTCCCAAGAATGTTACATCAATCAGACCCAGTATGCATGACATGAAGCATCCCACTTTTTGCCAGATATATATTGACAATACTACAATACATGGGCGTGATTCACAAGTACCGCAGTGCACTTACCACAGTTTGTGACACATATTTTCTGGCATGAAAAACACTTCTTAGGAATGAACAAATGTTACAATTATATAAGGTTTACACAGTGAAGTATTCAATGATGAACAGTGAAGTAGCCTAATATGTTTTCCAAAACAGAGTGAACTCTTCATATTGGCAATTTGCACTGAGGAAATACTAGAAACAAGTCGCTCATCTTCCACTGTGGGGGCCTCAAGCTATCTTGAGATTTGTGTCTCTGTATGAGTAACCTCTGTGTAAGTGGCTTAACAGGGCCACAAAAAAGAAAGACAACTGTTTTTAGAAGGTTTTTCCTGTGTAGAGTAAATACCAGTGGAAGAAATAGGTTCTGTCATTCTTGCAGTGATTTTACTCACTTAAGTTTAGTATGTTTTTATTACGGAGAGAATGTGAAGAAATCTGTGTTGTGAAGGTGAAAAAGATGTGACCCAAATGTTAAATCAAATTCATAAAGGTAAAGTTAGAAAGAGCAATTACAATGAGAACTACCATGACTTCACATCAGTGGTTTGAAGGGTGCTTTCATCCACAAGACTTACAGTACTGTGAGTGCATACATTTTCAGCAAAGCCAGGCAAAGTGGGAATTGAACTTCTAACCCCAACAGTGTTACCACCATGCTTAAATCACTGAGCTATAGCGCTGCTCGCACGAATACGCTTTGGACTTTAATACTCACACTTGACACTGTGTTTTTTTGTTTTTTTTTTGTCATTTGTGACAGGGGCAGTCAAAACATGTCTTCAGTGGGCCCAGAGGCACACTAGATGTCCACTGTGTGTTGTAAGGTCAGCAGTGTTTACAAGCAAAACATAAAGGCTTGAAGAGAGGCAGGGGCTATGAGCCGGGGCTTCAGGTCAGAGTCCCTGTCCCTCTTCGGGGCAGTGACTTCACTCTCCCTCTGTGGATCTGTCTGTCTTTCAGTCAGTCACTGTTGTCCGTCTGTGTCTCTGTGCACTTAGAAAAGGCTTCTTAATGATTTTCTGTCTTACAACAATAAAGGACAATCCCACGCCCCTGTAGTCCTCCCTCCTCCCCCCTGTAGAATCTTCCCACCAGTAGCCTAGTTTTCATAGGGCTTTGGGAATTGGCTTTTTTTTCCCACATTGTTTAAGTCACATTACACTACATTTACTTTTATCCAAAGCGACTTACAAGTGAGGGACAACACTCAAGCTTCAGTGCAGTAGGAGACCTTGGTGTTAGCACTAAGTACTGCATCTATTCAGTAAGTACAAGGAGATCAGATAAAGAAGTGCAACTGAAGTGCACAGTAAGTGCAGTGTTACAGTTAACAACAGAATGCTGATTGAAGTCTTATCTCCAACTCCACATTGATATGTAATAAAAAGTTTTTGAGGCGTGTTACTTACATGTGGTTGAATACTAAAACAGCTAATAACTTCTGGTGCCATGGTAACTTGCATAAGCTACTGTCAGCATGAAAAAGCAAAGGACTTTCTTTAACTTTTAAACCCCTCATTCAAAACACATTATTTTTGCAAACGTTGTCACCAAAGCAAAGATCCAAAAAATGTGCATTTGGATAAACAATTCACAACATTTGTGTTAACTCTCTGAGTACTGGCACTAATTATGGAATTTGATATTAAATATATGTTTGTGGGTGTAGCTGTGAAGCTCTTAAACTTTTATGCACTTCAGCTGTTTTTTTCTCAACTAACTTACTGAGCCTATTTTGCTCTGGTGTGCGGGTTTCTGTACCACGTACATAGCCTGCTTCCCCTGACATCCCCCTGTCCATCACTCCACATCTATCTTTGTGCTTTTGAATCAGGCATCAATGAGTAGAGAGGCAGAGAGATGAAAGAAGGGAGGGAATGGATAGAGAAGTGTTGGGTGGTGTGTGTGTGTGTGTGTGTGTGTGTGTGTGTTGTGGTGGGTGGGGGGGGGGGGGGGGGGTGCGGGGGAGGAGGTGCGTGCACCTCAGGGAGCTGCCTGTCACAGCTCTGTCATGTTGATAGACATGTCAATCGTGACGGAGCAAGAGGTGAGTAGCTAGAGAGGGAGGGGAGCATGGGAGATGAGAAAAGTGAAATTAAGAAAAATGAAAATGAGAGAAGAGGTCACAAAGATATTTGTTACCTCTGTTGTCACTGCTTTGTGACCACTGACCCTTAATGCACTCACTGACAGGTAAATTGGAGGATCGTAGGTCTTTGGCAACAGTGACTGTGCTGTTAACCTTGTCAGCTAGTGTCTTGCCTAAAGTGAGTTAGTATTCTTCTTTTGTCTTCGGGCATTTATTTTTTTTGAAAAACAGCCAATCTGAGAGTTTAGGAGTGTCTTCAAGATAGGCTGCCACTTTGTGCGGAGACTGCTGTCCATGGTGCTAAAGAGAATGACGAAGTCATTTCAAGCCTTGACTTGTTTGAGTGCTTATAAGTCATGTGATACTCATACTAAAATATAAAGCTTACAAATTGACATTCCTGCACAGTCATCAGCAATCAAAGAACAAGAGTCTCTTGTGAGGTTGTACTTCAGCTACATCCACAGCCCGCAAAATGGAAACTTTTGGATACGCTGCTGGCCCAGTTTTAGTTTGAAAACTCTAGCGTGGCGTTTCAGTCTGGATAGGCGGAAATGGAGACGCCCACATTCGCCTCCTGATTGGGTCTTATCACTCATGACTACTAGTGGTGAATTGCAACATGGATAACGAATTACAATCCTAGTTGACCTCCTCGTCTTTGCTAGCAGCTGTTGTGCGGTTAAATTCTGCTTTTCAAAACGCATTAGATTTTGACCTGATGGTGACACTATATGAAGTTTTACAGGATCATCAACGTTATTCTAATTTATCCTGACAGGGACATCAATTTTTGTTCTATATTTCATGACAATCCATCCAACAACTGATGAGACATTTCACTAAAATCCACAATTCTATACATACCTCTGACATAGTGATGTCAGAGGAAAGGTCAGTATGATATGTCCTCACGGGAGCATAAATGTCTGTATCAAAATTTGTGCCAATACATTGCGTAAATATTGAGATATTTGACAGAATAAGTTCAAGCTTTGGCCTGTGGGTGCTGCTGTAGGAAATCAACAAAATCATTAGGATTCATCCTCTGTGAACCATGAATGTCTGTAAAACAATTTAATGACAATCCATCCAATAGTTGTTGAGATATTTCAATCTGGACTAAAGTAGTGGATTGCCTCGAACCCTGGAGATTAAAATACAAATAGTGCTTTTAATCTACTTTACACTCTCATTTTATGACTTGAATACATCATTGTGATTGTTGTCTCACAACGTCACCACTTATTTTACAGTTTTTTTTTATGAATGTCTGTCATTAGAGCCTCATTGCATCTCACCTAATAGCTCACAGGGTCATTTTATCGTAACAGTTCATATTCAGCACTTTCACAATTTTAAGAGTCCTTAGTGGAGCATTGTTGAATGTGTCAGTGAGATAGTCACTGTGCCAGAGTTAGTCTCCAGTAACCAGAGTTTGTGTGGCAGGTACAAGTCATTCTGTTGTGTCTGCAGATTCAGCAGCAGAATGTTAGCAACATGATCCTTTCCTTTGTGATAGGGGCACCACCAGTAGGTCTTAGATTTCAAAATCCATAATGTCTGACCAAGATTTATGGAAAGCTGTGCCTCCTCAGCAATGATCAAAAGTCCCCCGTTGGATTTTATTTATTTATTTATTTATGTTTTTAGGAAAATTAAATTTCAGGAGCAACTATTAGATTTCTTATTAAAGTGGATATATTTTGCAGTGCAGCACACAATCACACCACAATGTCCTGCGTCTCTGTGTCGCATCAGTCACTGGTCGCCACCGCTGCTGCCTCCTGGAGAGTGAGCATGAATTTAAAAGCTCTCTCTCCTCCAGGCGATAAAACGGCACTATTTGTCTGTGGTGCATTACACCCTGCAACGAAGGCATTTCGTATGCTCTGCGCCCCATCCTTCTCCCTCTCGTCTCTCGCCATCACTCCTCCTCCCACTATATTATACTTAAATACAGTTCTGCGTTTGACAGTGGGCTTCACAGAGATGATATCGAGTGGCTGCTGCGCTCTCTCTCTAACATGCCTGTCATGGTCTTCTTAACATATGGATTCAGATTACATGGGGAAGTAATGTGCAAAGGGTGTGGTAGCGATCTAAGCCCAACCATCAAACGTTTCTTCTCAGTTCTTGCTCTCTCATCCATTTTTTTTTTTTTTTAATCAATTATATTTGCCCGCTTTGTGCGTTTGTGTTTGAGTTTGTTTGCCCTGAATTCAAAGTTTCCTTATTTACCCTTCTCAATTGTCTTGGCCATTAGATGCACTAAATCAATGCGATGCATGCCTGCTGTCTGTAATTTCTGTACATATTGTAATTTCAGCATCTTCAAAACAAGGTCTCCAGGCATCTCACGCCCTTCTTTGTTTTTCATTCTTTTTTATCTTCCTCTTTCTCTCACACTCTCTTTTTTCTGTCTTTCTTTTATAGCCCCCCACCCTCCTACCCCTCCACCCCCCCTCCCCTCCTGTATTCACCAAGTGTTGAAGATTAAAGGAAGAAGCTGCAAAGCTCCCAGGTCTAAATTAGATTCATGCTTCCTTGAAAGAACAGAGAAATTGGGAGGATGAAATCCGAAGGTCAGATCCTGCAGTCTTCTCCCTCTGTCTCTCTCTCTCTGGACAAAAATAAATTAATAATTAAAACACACACACAGAGATACACACACACACACACACACACACACACACTCACTTCTCCTTGTATCAGCTCGCTCTTGGATCCCCCCCAGCCCTCCATCACTCTCTCCTCTGCACATCTTCAGTTTTCTGTCTCCATCTCGCTTTCTTCAGCCTTCCTCCCTCTGTTTCATCCATGCTCTCTATCTCTCTCTCTCTCTCTCTAGACATCTCCGGCATGTCTAGTGGATGTGAGTCACCGATTCAGTACTGACTGCTTCAGCTCTATTAACTGGTCAACATTTAATATCGTTATTAAAGTTAATACCTAATCAGGGAAACCCAGACTATGAAATCAGATGCCTCTCACATGGCCCACTAGCTGTCATAACTCAAGTAAATTAGTCAGATAAAAAATGTAACAGTGATTCAAATAACATGACACATAAATTGGACATTTTAACAGGATTCCAAAAACCTCTAGAAATAGCTCTCTGGTACGTTTTTTTTTTTTTTTTTCAATTTAGTAGGTCCCTCCTTGTGTAATGTAAAAACTCACCATGCGCTATGCTTTGGCAAGTTCAAAAACCGTTGCGTGGCTGGGGGATGAGCACTTCTGTGATGCAGTTCTGAGAATGCAGGACGATCCCTGACACTCCGACCATTTAGGTTTTTTCATCATCAGATTACACACTTGCTCTGAGCAATGCTTCATCTCCTCTTATGGCCTGAAAAAAAATAAGAGAAGGCTTCCGCCAGCGTGTTTCAATGACTGAATGTGTTCCTCTAATGCTGCTTTCAATTCACAAGTTTGAGGGCCTCAGTGACACGTTGAGTTTGATGCTGTGAGGAGTCCCCACAAGTGCAGTGAGCAGCAGTGTTAAATATGTTTTTGCCAACCTCATGATTTTGATCTCCATGTATTCATCACTTGTTAGTCAAAAGGCAATCTCAGTTCAGTTCAGTGTTCATTTCAGTTTTTCTTCCTTTTTCTGGAAAGAGTTGGTGAGCAAGGTTTATCTTGCTTTATATTAAAAAATAAAAAGCTCAAGACAAACCTTAGGCATTTCAGTTATTTTCACTAGTACTGTTTTCATAGACAAAGGAGAGATTTTCGCAGACAGTCATGTGGTGATTGCTGCTCTGCACAAAAGCTGTGAATTCACTTTCCCCTCAGAGGGCTATCATCATCAGACATTGTATAAGAAGCTTTTAATCTGTTGATGCAAAGTATGTCTGCAAAAATGATAACTCCATTAAATTACACATGGGAATCTGCAATTAGAAATTCAAATTCAACCTCTGTGGGATGCTAATTTCCATGGAACTTCACATGGAGAGACACTGTCGAGAATCAAGATTCAGACTGCAAAAAGACTTTATTTACATGACAAATTTTGTATGCTGAGTTCGACTGTATGCACTGTATGACACACGTGTATCATAGATTTGAAGGGAAGTTAGTAAAACTAGTATAACATAAAGAGCCTACACTGGACACCAGGATTGCATGCTGTCGGTGTTAGAGAGGTGTCAAATTATGTGTATAAACCTCGTTTATTACAGAAGCAAACAACATTGATAAGTTGTACAGCATTTGTTAAGTATGAGACAAAACACGAGCACATCGAGGCTTAATACGAGATACAAGCATGTGGCAGAGTAAAGCTGCACTCTAAAGTCTCAGCGCTCACCTGACTTAAACTTCCTGTTTGACAGTCTGCTGGCGGGGTGTTCACTCTCAGAGTTGTTTGGGGCTTCAACATACAGAGTTTCACTGTGCATCTTTAATGGTTAAACAGACCAAACTGTAACTACAGGCTTACTGCAGCAAAGCGTCCTTGAGCAAGACATTGAAGCTCTTACAAACATCCAAGTACAAAAAAAAAAGAAAAAGAAAAAAGAAACAGACACATAAATCATGGACGTAGAAATAGTGCAGAAAAGACTTCGCTCAGATGTGAAGCCAGCGACTGAGACATGCAGGTGCACAATTAAAACATCACAATGATTTGCAGCAATTATCTTTGATTACCCTTCCCCCTCTCACTGACAAGACAGACTATCACTAATCACTGTGCTAGATCCAAACTTTAACAAGTGCTGACAATTACAGTGATTGAGGAAGACGAGGTGCTTTACTGTTGTGTTATTTGTCCAGTGTTTATTTAGCCCTGAAGATCTGATAAGAAATGACAATAGCTTTATCTCAACAAGCGCAGCAGTTGCAAAATAAATTTGACCCATGATGCACAGTGTGAATTTTCAAGGTCAGAGAATTGTACTATTTCAGCTGCACTGGGGTACTGTACACAGTAATAACATTTCATTAAATAAGGTGTTCTGCAGGAGATGGACAGAAAGATCTGTGTGACCTTTGCACTTTAGAAGCTCAATAGCTACATGTCCATGTTACTTGGCCATTTATTCAATTGCTGCTTTATTTAGTGAAAATGAGCAATGATAGCAGCCACTTCAGATGAATAATCCATGCTATGGAGGCTGCTTTAATACTACCAGTCAGATCTTCTGTAACTGAAAGAGAATAGATTAATATCTCCATATACAATAGTATACTGTAATATCCCCATATACATGAACTATAGGGTTTCCTGTCAGGTGTAGTACTTTTGGAATAAAACTGGCAGTACTTTTTTTTTTTCACATTAATCTCTACCGTAAGATTGTTACATTATTTGTCTTCCCCATCTTACTGTTACATTTACTCCAGCAACTTAGTTTTTGCCAAAGTGACATGGCAGGACAAACCGTACTGTAGTTTTACATTTGCAAATCTCACTGAAGTCGGGCATAATAACCAAGTCCATTTTCAAAGTGTAATTGTTGACACAGCTGATGAAATAGTAACAGGAGTGATTCATCACTGTCGCGGCATCATTACTGCAATAATTCAACTGAGCATGGGTCATCAAAACAAGCCCCGGCAAACCAGGATCCATTCATCTTTTCGCTGTCACTCTCTCGCCTGCTAATTTAAAATGAGAGGCGAGTGGCACTGATGTTTTTGTGTGAGCATCATCAGCTTCTGGATAACCATATCTGATTGATTGAGTGATTAATTGATTAGTGCACTGGGGGAATGGATTGTTTGTTTGATTGATTGACTGATGGGTCACAGGCAGGAGCGGTTGTTTAGTTTTATGAGGCATAACATGAGAGGAGGTCTGACCGTTTGAAAAAAGAAGAAGAAGAAAAAAAAAGATATCCTGTAATGATATTTGATTGCAAATGCAATGGTTTATTAGAAATCAAAACTTTTTACTTTCTTCTTTTCTTTATATATCTCCAAAGAGACTCATGGGGAATCTGAGAAGTCATGTACCCCTTTTTCCAGTCTTTGTGCTAAGATAAGCTAAACGACTGCTGGCTGTAACGGTATATATTTATCACACAGATTAATCTTCTTAACATCAGAGTATAACTTCAGCTCCCTGCTCTGAGACCCTAATACTGTATGCTGCTTCATACCATAATACTGTATGTATCTGTTGCGTCGTTTTGCTTTCACCTATCATGTGATCTTGAATCGGCGTGTCAAGTAATCCCATTAACTAAACTAGACCCCTTAAAAATGCAAGACTTTCTTTCAGATTTTATGGCTTTCCAGGGTTATTTACAATAAGAGAGCAGGTATGGGGTCTTTCAAGGACACTTCATACCGAACGTGGCTTTTGATGGTCAAATGTCTGCTGCTGCAGGGATCAAACCTGCTCAAATTCTCTATCCACCATAACAGCTTCCACAGCACGTCCTCCACTTTCAGGGCTAGCAGAATAAAATAACAGCATGTGTGTTGCTTTCTCCCATGCTGCCTCCCACAGATATGTCGACAACACAGACACAACACTCAGCCCACCTCCTTGGACACAGCACCCTGGCTCGCCGCCATTTTCTAGCTACTAAATGTCACCGCAAAAGGAATGCTGTGGTTTATGAGCACCTGGATGGAGAACAAAGAAATGAAAAAAAAAAAAAACTGGCTGGGATAGAGGGAGAAGAAGAAGAAAAAAACATTAAATTAATCCTCTAAAAGCCTTTTAGCAATATTGGCCTCTCACAGCGATCTGGTAGCACACAGAGACCACTTCCCATCATTTAATTCCAGCTGAAATTTAATTTAGTCCGAGAGCTATTCATTTTGTTAAATGAATGCGCCGCCCACCCCCAAACCATCACCACTCCAACATGCATACATATGCATCACGCACATACCTTGTGTTATGCACATACACACATCCTCAGATGACTCATTGGTAACTTTGTGTCCGTTTCATTTTTGGAGTGATGAATTTAGCGCAGAAAATGACACAGTTTAACTAACAACTATCAACAACAGTCAGTCACCCCCCCCCCACACACTCACAACACAGCGCACAACACACACACACACACAACAGCACACACACTCAGTGTACAAGTACAACACAGGGATTTCGTGACAAGGACTATATGCTGAGTCACTCAGCCTTTTTGCTTAAGTGCACTTCGAGAAAGGCTTCCTACTCATCTGATCTCGTTGCAACTTCTCTCATGTGTTCCATACATCATAAAATAGACTTGTGTGTGTTTGTGTGTGTAATGGTGCAGCGAGGTATAATGGCATTGAAAAACAACTTCTTTACCTCTGCAGTTTGACCTCAAGGGTTCACCTTTCCTGTTTTCTCAGAATATGATGTTGGTTAATTTTCTCCTCTTCATTCTCACCTGCTACAGACATTGATTGCCTCATAAAACATGGGAGCAAAATCAAAGGAGTGAAGTCATCATGTCAATATAGGAAAAAGACTTGTAACTCACAGTAAAGTCACAGATCAGGAAAAAAAAAAACTGTATTAGGTCGAAACAGATTTTCCAGTCATGCTTTGAATCAGAGCTGCAGCTCTAAAGAAATCAGACATTTGTTCACTCAAAGTGGAAATTATTTCCATCACGTTCGATTCTCTTTACAGCATGTAACAGGCAGGCTTGCACTAATATGAATGAGAAGCTTGAAATGGTCATTAAAACTGTGTTCATGTGCAGCATGCACTAGATAATATGTAAAGGCAAACTGGGCTTTTTCTTGCCCAAACAGCCCATTGATAAAGCAAAAATGATTTGATTGGCTGTAGGCCAGATTTCTCCTAAATACCTCTGTGACAGACAGAAGTTTGTAATATTTTAAGAGCCCTAGCCTTTTTATATACCACCTGGTGAGGAAATCTCCACATCAAACACTTCTCTTGATGCCTCAAGAAGCTGGGCTTGCAACTGCCCCCCCAACACACCCACATATACGCACCCTGCCCACCACCACACCAGCTGATCAAAGCTCCTGTTTGAAGCTTACCCATTGGGAATCCCAGGCAGGCGGCTCCAAAACCCAAGATTCCAGTGTATTCTGTTCAGCAGGATTGTTGATCAGAGGATCTGAAGAAAAGCCCTATTACAGACACGGGGTCAACACTGTTTGCAACAATGTTAAGAAACAAAAAAGTTTATCACTTTTAGCATTTGGGAGTTAGGCCTACATGTATCAAGTTATCATACATTTTCCTGCAATGTCCAGTGGGGGCGGTCCCTGTGTGTATAAATGTGGGCCGACGATTTAACACGAGGGACTCACATGTACTAACATGCATACACTACCAGACCGGTTACCAAAACAAAGAACAGACAAACTCAAAACACAACACACACAGAGGAGATGTTGACTTAGTTATCTGCTCAGGATGCCATTACTCCACTAAATCTTTACATACAAAAATTGTTATATTATTGGTTAAAATCTCATTTACAGAACCTTTGTAGAAAAAAGATTATAGTAATGTCTAACCTCGTCTCATACTCTTTCCTGGAAAAACACACACTTTGCCCACACACTGGCAAGAGTCCACCTGCGGAAGTGTCCGTGAGCAAGGCACTGAATCCTACGCAGCCCTAGGATTGCTGTTATTTAGCGGACTCTGTAGAGGGGTCAAAAGCAAAGGAATTTGCCTACAGTGTTGAAATGAAACATTGTATTCTTATTACATTTTTAACTCTGCTCACTGATGGATAACCAGCTGCTTGTGGGCTGAATCTGGCAGTAGATCGACCACAGGACTGCACTTGTCAAGGCTTTTCACGTTGCTGGAAAAACACTTCTGCAGTAATTATATGATATTCCTTCTTTCCTCAGGCTTTTGACATGATGATTTCCTTTCTTTTAAACCGTAACATTTCTCATTAATACCTGCACCCTGTTGCACAATGTTGAACTGACCTGAGATTCCACATCCAAATGTCATGAATCCTCATGTGTGAAGACGAACTGCCTTTGGAGGAAACCTGCCAAATGTGCTCCACAGATCTTTGAGAGCATTTGTTACGTAACACTGAATCGGTTACTCAGCTGTACTCAGCTCAGTGCTGAGATTGAGCCGAGAGTGCCACTTTTTTTACCATGGTGCTGAGCTCTGAGGTCTTTGCTAACTGGGTTGGAAAATGCACTAATGGCAAGTGCAAAGAGGAGCAGGCCAACACTGGGCCCGATATCCAGTTGTAGCAGGACTGAGAGAGGTGTGTGTGTGTGAGTGTGTGTATCTGAGGTGATAATACTTACCAGTGGCTGTCAAGCATCAGCGGTGCCCTTGCTCTCACTCTGTACGGGTATGTCTCCCTTTCTCTCTTTTGACCCCATTACAGTAGATGTCTAACCTTTGCTATCCATATAGGAAAAGCAGAACTTATCACTCAGCTGAACTGTAGGTGACCTGCTTTCACAGTGAGTGTATACATCTGCGTTGGTGTGTAGACCTACTTATGTGTGACTGTTTGTGCCCCTTTTCTCTTCATATGTTCCACCGCAATAAGAATTAAAAGTCCACACAAGCATAGAAAGATGAGGGGAAAAGAATCGTCCAGAGTGATGACATGATGTTGCTTGAAGGGAAAGATTTGGGCAACAGGATTTCATTTAGGGATGTTTACATTAGGAGTTAATGGTTGAGGTTCATTTAAGTTAACGTATGTATCAGGCAAGTGTGTTAAGATTTTCTCTGTGCTCTGTGAAGGCCCTCACAAGCATATAGTGCTATAAAGGTGTTTTGCGTTTATTAGAGCCTTGGATTGGGAAGTCTGGTCAAGTGATGATTAACAGCACAGTTTGGTTCACCACCTGTGTCGTTAATCATGGTCAATTCCCCTGAAAGGTGCCAGGTGATGCATTAAAAGTTCCCACTGCTTCATTGAATTGTTTGGCTTGCCTTTAAGTTAATGGAATCCTTTCAGGCCATGTCCACACTAATGTGAATACATTTTAAAATATTGTTCACAAAGTTTTCCTGCCTCCTTCAGGTGTGGTCGAATGGATAAATAATCCTGACAAACATGGTGGAAGACTCTGCTCGGTCCTCAGGGTCTTCTACTATTGTGTTGCATCACAGCCTAACATAAAATACAGGCGTTATGATTGAAAATCACAATTTTGTTGCTGTTGGCAGCTACTCGAATATGGAAATGGTGGAGGTCCCAAGCTCTACCTGTTTGAACCTGGAGGTTGAAGAGTGCAACGAAGATATCAGGGAATAGAAGGCTAGCTAGTTCTGATTCTTGTGAGCTTAGGTGGTGATAGAGCAATTAGTCGCTTTTGGCCATTTTCAGTTTTCACTACCAGCTTTCCTGATGAATTTCATAAATTCAAAAAAGATCAGGTCAAGTTAATAAACCAGAATCTGTGTGTTTTTTTGTTTGTTTGTTTGTTTTGCTTGTTTTTTTTTTGCAAGGGGTAGGCTCAGCTCTTCCTCCTTTCCATTTCTCTCTAAAAATGACTTCAAGTTTTTTTTTTCTTTATTATTATATTTTATTTTGTTTTCATTAAAACAGAGAAGTTGCATCCTTCAGAGATTTTTTTTTTTCATCATTTAACTGTCCTGCAAATAAAAGTTGATTTAAACGTGCCATATTGCAAATTGTCTGACCATAATTCAATGTTTTTTCAATTAACAAATTTTCGGTTTTGAATATATGTATGTCAGTACATGTGTTGTTAGACAAATCACCTCTATAAACACAATATACCAACAAGAATTTATGGAGAAAAAAAGAAGATGCATAATCAAAGTTTCATATTCTTTCATAATAAGTAATAATGAAGTTTGAAGTGTGGAATTTAAATGATTACATTTCCCTGCCATGTATCTCTGACATGAGTGAAAGGAAGGCTAAAATTAATTTCTGAATCCTCACCGAGGTCAGTGCTTTCAGTCTACACAGCAGTAGGGTGCTGCTGAGCCCCTTAACTAAAATATATTAACATCTGACATCAGAGACAGAGCTTATGGCTTTATCTGGAAGCCACAGCTGAATTGTTCACTTCCACCATTACTACAGTGGAGGCTTTTATGTTCAGTGGGTTTTGATGTTTTTTTACAGGATGTGCCGAGAGGAATTATTCTGAAACATCTGTATGAGCAAGGGCGTTGATACTATTACAACTACAGAGCTGCAGAACTATACTGCTATAGTACCAATACTGTGCCACTACAGTATTGCTTAGACTATGACTACAATGAATATTTATATTAATAATTATTTACAATGAATAGGTTTAGAATTCAGGTATTATGTGAGTCAACGCTATTACTATCACACCAATGCTGCTGTGATTTTTATAGGTGCACTATGTACGTTTTCACTGTTGCTACATAGCCAGAATTAACAGCTGTTTACTTATCGTCCTAGAAGAAACGTTTCAAGTTCAGCATCAAACTTCAGTGGAAAGCAATGCCTGTGTTGGCTCTTGTTTTACTTCTATTTCTATCACTTCTTTTCTTCTACTGACGTTAACATGCTGACCAGCTATCCCCAGCCAGTCTCATCCCTTTCCAATAGCAAGTCACTGTAACGTCCGGTCTGCCCTGAAGTAGTGCTGCTCAGACGCCATATCATAACCTCTTGTTCTGCAATGATGGTTGAAGTGCTTGGAAAGTGACCATCATCACCTCCCACTGCCAGCAAAAGAACACGTTTGGCAGCAGAGAAAACTTACATGTAGCACCTTTACGTTTTAGTTTTTAGATATCATACAGTATACAAGTTTGTGTAATTGAATTTTGTGAAACTTAAAAAGGTTTCAGAAAAGTCCATTGCTACTTTATTGTTTCTAAAGATTAAGTACAAGATGGGAGACTTCCTCAATTGATTGCATTATCACCGAGAGGTGTGTGTAATAGCTTTCAGTCACAGCTGAGGTGAGTAGCTCCCTCTGAGGCTGTAATGGAAAGGTCATAACCCTGAAGTAAATAACAGAAAGACCTTTTGAAAATGATTCAAAGCGATGCATTTACACCCTTTGTCACACTGGATCTCATCAAAGACATTTCCCACCTCCCTCTACATAACGACAAGGAAAAAATGGGTAAAAAAAAAAAACACACACAGATGAGTGATGGCTGTGTTATTATTGTTTTAATTTAACATTTTTTGCGGAGTTCATGGCCTTATGTCCTCAAAACCTCTTACACCCAGGTAGACTCAAGGCAGATGCTGGTCAGCTGTTTTTCTGATGTATTCAGGTAGTTTCTTCTGAATAGAAATGTTTTATTGGACAAATGGGAGGACACTTTTTTCAATGCAAATGCCAGGCAGAAGCAAAAACATCTCTGTAACAGTGGTCAGCAGGATTATAGGAAATGTGATTTTCATCTCAACAAACATTAGTACCACTGGTAGGAAATAGCATCTACCAGCTGTCGTCTTTTGTTTAAAGTACAGGGATCATAAGCCAACAATGATAAATTGCTGCTGAAAAATGTGACTTGTTGCACATTTAAAATCACTTCACACATAAATCGCACCTGACTTAATTTACCAGTGTCTGCACAATGTGGCAGTGTCACGAATAGCTTGCCAAGCTGACATTGGGATTTGAGCTCAGCCCATATAGAGTATATTGCCTATTGATTTACCTACTCATCTGCTAACCGCCACTGTAGTCTGGACAGTCTCTGAACCCATGTGAAGGTCATCCTCTCTCCTACTGGCTGAGTTGCCACACAGGCAGCCGGTATCGGTCTGGCCTGATGCCTGCCTGGGGGCTCCCAAATCCCCCCCCCCTCCCCCCTTGCTGGTATGAGGCCAGGCAGAGGTGCGATGGCTGTGGGCAACTTGCCCCTATTCCCCTCCACAGTTTGTCAGAGTCTGTCTCGGAAAGGGTCGAAGAGTGTCAACATTTTTGTGACGGCACAGGAGAGTGCAAGACTGTCTGTGAGTTGTTGGGAGTGAAGTTGGAAAAGAGCACATGATTGTGTTTTGAATCATCTTATTTGACTATAAGTCACAGATAAACACACAGATAAGTGTACACGTTCAAGAAACGATTGTTATTCAGTGCCTCTCTCAGCATGGGGAGTGAGGTGATGAGTCTCAGGAAAAGGTGGAAGACTGTGTTCTCAGTCGGAGGTCGGGGTAACAGTGGTGTTCGTGTGATACATGTTGACACCTCAGAGAACTGAGCTGTGAAAACAAGCTATGCTGACTGAGGACCAAGCCAAGTCAATTGTATTTACATCAGAAAACAGAACGTGTTTTTTTACAGTGCTTCATTGTGACCAGGGGCCACAGATGCAGACAAAAGCAAAAAGTTAGCTGATTTCGCTGCTGTAAATAATACAGTATGCTCTTCGCCATCTGACACCCAGGTGTTCTGAGCTTCACACTGCTAGGAGAACACACAACAAGATACACAGCCAGACAACAGTCCGCACTTCTTTCATGGCTCAAAACACAATCACGAGTGTGGGAACTCACACTGAAAATAGCGCTGCCTTAACAAAAGCAAGGTGATATGTTGCATGTTGTTAGGGGTACTAGTTATAAGATGGAAAACAAACCATGACGGCTTCTTATAAAATTATCCTCTGAGGCAGGATTTTAAAGCTCTGGAAAAGTAAATATTGCTGCAGTGAACTATTTTCATACCTGCAAGTTAAATAGTAGAATTTGCCTGATGCTACACATGCTATACCTGACACTCTGATACTCAGAGTTCATTGTCGGAAAATGCTGGTTGACTTTGCTGCAAAAAATGAAAGTGGAAAAACCTTTTTGTACTGTGTTTTATTCTGCAAGGCAGCACCCCTGCTGCAGTTTTCCTTTCATAAATGAAAAGAGAAAACAGGCATGTTGCAGGCTACAAAGAGTCTGATAGTATTTGTTTAACATAGTATTCCTGCTATAGAGCCAATTATACTTATAAAATACAATTATACGGTATAATTAATGTGGTAATGTCAGTATGAGTTTTAAACAGCTCTTAACGTCTACCTTTAAACACAGTAATTAGTCATCACATGTTTCATTTCATTTTGCGGTAACTGAAGGGCACAGTGAATAAGCCATGTAACATTGTGTCGTCACTGTAAAGACTAGAATATCATGAAATATAAGATTTCAAAAATATTTCCCCTGTCACGGTATGTCGAGCATATTGAGCTGCTCAGCTAAGGGTAAAATGCCAGACAGCGTCTTACTTGATTTGTATTGACAAGGTTTCAGCCATAGGCTACTTCAAAGCTTTACTATATGATGTTTGCAGTGTGATGCTGAATTGGCCTTAGGGTATTCCCTTTGGTGTGAAAGAAGGGAAACCTTTGGAATGATAACATTCTGATTGCGCTATATTGCCTCTTAGATTTGTCCTCGGCATAGGGAATTGACCGCAAGTGCTTTCACTGCTGTGACCGTCTCTCTCTCTACAGCTTAATTTCTCTGTTGGTTGTTTCCAGGAGAGCCAGAGTGGAGAGGCTCGTCCATGATGGTTGGCTGCACTTGGAGAGTGAGTGACTGAAGGTGATAAAGGGCCGCTTGCCTTGGGGTTTCAGTCTCTCCCTCTGCTTTTTTGCTGTGTGTGAGTAGTAGTATTGTTGTAGGCCAATGTTATATTTGTATGGGTTGGGGTAAAATGCCTCTCCCACTACAGCGCCCCCAACTTAAAACATCTTCCGGTAGCCGTGCTTCAATGATATGGCTTGTTTTAATGTATCAATTCATTTGAAGTGCAATAAACAGAAAAAAAAACCTAAATCGAATCAATATTTAGTGTGACCACCATTTGTCTTTAAAACAGCACCAACTCTTCTAGATAGCTTTTGCAGGTCTTGGCAGGCAGTTTGTTCCAAGCATCTTAGAGAACTTGCCACAGTTCTTGAGATTAGGACTTTGTGGGGGCCAGGCCATCAGGGCTCATGCAGGACTCATTGCTCTTGTCACTGAAGATGCTTCATTTTGAATCTGGCCGGATGTTTGGGGTTGCTTTGGGACCAATCAGAGGCCTCCCTGATGGTATTGTGTGATGGATAAGAATCCAAACATCTAAAGTACCTAAAACTTCTCACACTGTACTGTACATGCATACTGTGTATAGACACACTCTAAAGATCTTGTGTGAGTAAATAAAATGATGGCAGCTAACCAGGTATACTTGTATCCACCTGTTACCTTGCTTCACTTGGTGTCATTGATCCTGTTATTTATCTTTGTGAAGTGAGTTGTGACTCTTCAGTTCAGTTAGGTGCTAATATTTATGGTATTGATTGCTGGCTAGAAGGCACTGAGAAGAGTTTGCTACTCACACCCCCTCTTGAGTTCTAACAGCTTTACCTCTGAGTGACTTTCACCGAGTTTAACTCTATGGAAACAACACGATTTTTCTCAAGGCTCTCTTGTCCAAGGCTTCTTGTTTAAACTGGAGTCAGTCCCCCACGTCTCTCAGAGGAGACCCAGGTGTCTTCAGCAAGCCACTGTGCACAGTTTTGCCACACTCCTGCTCCCTTTTTTTATAACTAGCTTTGGGAAGATTTGGTTTTTCAGAAGACGGATCACAGAGCCGACATCGCTCCATCTGCCATGTATTTCCCCCTCATGTTGCTTGTGCTGAATCATTGAGTCAGACCTTCCTTGACAGCCAGTGTGTGAATTTGTGGCAGTTACGCCAGACACTTATTCATGACCATAGTATGTTTAAGTATTTTGACTTCAGATAGTGTAACCTACCTTGTATTTCAGATGGTCTATATACACTCACTCCAAAATGGAATCGCCGAGCATGTGTGTGTGAAGGTGTGTGTGCAAGTCATGAATTTTTAGGCTGCCCCTGCGCTGCTCAGGCTTTGCACATTAATTCTTTGGTAGCACGAACAGGCCAGTCAACTCTCATTTTGCAGAGCAGGCACGTAGGGGAGGGAATGTTCTTTAGTTTAACCTTGTCATAGAGGCCTATGAGATGCCAAAGACAAAAGCCTTGCAGTGCTGGCAGAGGCCACCTCCAACGTTATTGTTTTCTTTGGCAAGACTGCAGTGAAATTGACCTGACATTACGCCTGAACCTCATGTGTTCAAACACCTGCCCAAAGGTAAAGGATGTCAAATACAGCACAAAGCTTTCCATCACTGAAAAATTCACTCAATGTAGCCTACCACAAGATTTGGGACCTGAGTAGTTGTGATTGGTTAAAGTGGAAGAAACACACAGTAGATGGGGTTAGCGATGTAATCAAAATTGACTGCACTGTTGTTGTGAAAAAATATATGAATTGCGATATGTACTTGTAAAACACAAGTACTAGGCCCTCTCTCTCCCTCTCAGTCACTCACTCACACACACACACAAACACACACACATAGATGAAGACTTAAGAATATGTGTAGTGTAATTCATTATTCTTCACAAAACCAGAGAGTTAAGAAATTCAACAGCTTAACTCAATGTGCATTTATTAGATTTATCTGGGTATTTCAACCACATCTAATGGTCCTTATCAGCAGATGGAAGTTACTTATATTTAGTTATAGTTAGAACTCCATGAGCAATGCCGTCCTTCTGATGAAAACTGGGAGATGCAGCTCTGTGAAAAGGAGCTTGTTTGTGACCTTTGAGTTCAAGGGATACTCCAGTGAGTGTGCATTGCACTTCTACACAGTTTGGGAACTCACAAGAAAGAAAAAGAACAGCCAAGAATCCATGGAGCAATGACCGATATATTCTGACTTTGGTGACTCAGTGGTGTCTTTTGTCAGGTCCTCCTCGATTGCTAAAAGCCCACATGTTTTAAAGCTGCACACCACCTGCTTTTAACCTTGGCTTTCTGTTAAAATGTCTCAAACTCAATCCAATAGAATCCTGATGACATCATGAGTTTAATATCATTTGGATCCAAGCCAAGTAGATCCAACAGGTAGTTAGGTGGAGCCATAGTCAATGCAAATGTTGCTTAGCAATCTTGAGTACTGACAGAATGAAAGCATCATTCTTCAAATGACCTTTAGTATTTTTTTTTTCTTTTGACTGCTTTATGGATATGGGTCATTGGATTTACTGCTGACAAAAAAGGTAAATTATTTGCTGTCCTCAGAAGTAAGATGTAAAACATAGTATGTTGCTGATATGTTGTTTGACAACTGATGGACACAACAGCAATTTACTCTGGGCACACAGTACAACTTCATTTGCATAATGGCAGATGTTTTTTTTTCTGTCAAGAGATTTAAACAATAATTCACTTAGAGCAGATTTATATAAAGACGCTGAAAGGAAATACAGATTTGATTTTTAGCCTGGTTATTATATAACACTTTAAGACCACTTCTATATTTTAAAATAAACAACTTTGAAGTGATGGCCCCTGAGCACTAAACCTAAAGTATGGATGGATTTGACATGACAGCTGACAGAACATGCACATTATATTCAGTGTCTGGTTTTCTTCACACGTCCATCTGAAAAACCTACATGTGCTCATTTCACTAGATGAGTCAGAATCCAGATGAAGGCCCTTATATAGAGTAGTGTCAGTGTTTTGTTGAATGACACATAACTGTGATACTTTTTTTTTTGTCCTACACTACACCACTTTTCAGCTTTACACTTGTCAGAAACTAAATTTTTAGCCTGAATATCTTTAGTGGTTGTGATTAGTGATTCATAAGATAGACCTTTACAATCCCCAGTCTGTATATAATAATTTTGCTACAATCTGATTAAAATCTACACCAGCAGCTATAGGTTAATTATAACCATCATCTACCACATTTCTTGTAATCAGCATTTCAGTTCCACAAGGGAAGCTGTATCGTCTATGTTAGATGCATATATATTAGCCAAGATGCAGAGAAATCCCTGAATCTGATGCTCAGACAATTAACACTCTTCTGGTTAAATCCCTGGGAATTCTTATGTACTCAGTAAAAGTAGGAAAGCATGTCTCCTGCCCTGCATAGAATGCCATCACATTTTCTTGAACAGAGCAAATTTAAAAATGTTCTCTTTACTACTCTGTCAAAGGTTTTACACCCCAAGTGAGAAAGCTTAGTTACTCAGAACTTATTCAGCTTATTTACCATCCAGTTAAGAGTGAAGTCCCTCCACCTTTTGCTTTACGTAGGCATTTTGTTCTAAAAATTCCATGAGCTTTTCAGCATACATGTAACATAATCAGCTTGTTGCTAATTGAGCTTCTGTTCAATAGCAGACCTCTGCTTCAACTGGAACACTATCTAAAGTAAAAGTGTAAATTCAACTTTCTTGGTTAGTGTCTGAAACACTGATGTATCATCACAACCTTGTACAGAAAGCACAAGAATCGTATTCCTCCTAGGCTCGTACAATTTTAGTTGCACACCAAACACACCAAAATGTTAGATGCATTGTGGTTTTGAAGGAGTGAAATGAGTGGTTTACTTGAGTTAGTGTTTGGAGAATATACAGTAGTATGAGGACAGTGGAAAACTTAAAAAATAGAGAAAACATTTGCAATATGGTTCAGATATAGAACTGATCTGACAGGTCTGAGGAAGAAGCTTTTTATAGTGCTCAGAGCACTCAACCCATGTGCTCACAGGCGCTCACTGCAATGATTACACAATCCTTACCAATTACCTGCAAAGGAGCTGTCACGTGAGTTATTATCTCCAGTCAGACTATATCATTTGTTTCAGCCAATGCCCAATTATTACATACATTTATGATGAAATGACAAAGCCCTTTGTGGTCATAAGGAAGACAGGGTGGTTGTGGGTCAACAATCCTGGACTTTGACACAGGAAACAACTGTTTGCTTCCTCTTTCCTACCAACTGTCAATCGTGGTTTTGACAAAGTAGTCAATTTTAACCCAAGCCAGCACAATAGTTATTATAACCCAAACTGTTTCCCTCAATTTCAGAAAGGTGATGGTGTACCTAAACCTAACCGACCAACCTTCACCATAGAGGTGTAAGATCAGAAATTGTTGTTGCTTTGTAACTACAAATGTGGAGGATTCTTTGATCATGTTTCATCTCAAAAATCCTAAACCTTTCCTTTTATTCTTGTCCTGTAACCAAAACTTCCTGGCTGGTAATGCTCATCTTTATTGAAGTTCACTTGAGCTCTAAATTAGCTCATTAGCTGCCTAATTGGACAAATTAAAGCCCCATTCAGGAATACTTTGGCTTTCAGATGTTCTGTAGGTGCCTTTTAAATCATCTGTCGACTCAGATGGTGAAAGGAGGACAAATTTGCCAAGTGGAGCGTATAATTGCTTCAATTGAGTACTAGGAAAAGCTGGCAAACAAAAGGCCAGTGCAGCTAACAGGCAAGACTGTGCACCCTCCCCAGCCATTGACAACCCCCATGGCTATGATCTTGTGATTTTGTGAGGAAGGCTGGAGTACTGGAGTGTTGCAAAGCTGAAGATAACAGCTCAAGAGACTGACTTTCCTATAGCTCAGAGGTGGTCCATATGACCCAACACTCATCCCTGGAAGACATTTGGACTGTTACAGAGTATTACCGGCTATTCAACAGGCTGAGGACATGGCACGTCTTCCTAAAAAAGTTTTTTCAGCATTTTTGGAGCAGACAAAAAATGTCTTACTTTGATTTTTGCAAACCATCTCGCCCCAGTGGGACCTACTGTGGAAGCAGCTAGACAGAAAGTGCTCTTTAAATTTTAATGGACAAGTCATCAGGAATCACAGTGGTGAATGAGGTCACGGGTTTGAGGGGGGTCTTGCATACCTAAACAGGTAAACACCACATGGCAGTTAAATATCCTTCATGTTCATTTACTTCATTTTTTTTTTTTCAAAGTGGTCGGAAGTGGTTACTGTTTGAAGGATTTGATCTGAGAAACCTGAAATCATGCGGTGTGGTTTCAAACTCCACATGGGCATAATTATCGACCCATGCACCTGATCTATGATGCTTTGTACCAACTGGGCATAACATTTTCTAGACAGACAATGTATCAGTGTTGTTAAAGAGTTCATGTTTCCCTTTTGAGATGTACCTTGTAACTTCTTGTAGATGGGGAAACTGGTATTTGGGATGGACAATTTCAAGTGTCCAAATTTACTGCATGTTTCAAATCTGTATTTTTATGGTAAGATCTGTTCTGGTGCAAATGAACACGTATTTATCTAGGGACAATTTGCTGAGCATATTTGTTCAACATGCAACAGCTGGGAATATTCAGTATGACCAAAGTCTTGTTAACTTTCCACTGTCCAAAAACAGTTGTCTTTGTTGATGCACTGCAGGAGAGATTTTGTGATGGTCAGGACACATTTGTTTCATTCTTTGACCACATGTAATAGTGGTGAGCTCACACTATCGATCCACAGAGTATGGGTGGCATGAGTTATTTAACAGACAGTTACCTGTCTTTATTTGGCAGAATCCTTCTCTCTGTGAATGGAGGTGTTGTCAGCAGTGAATAGGAGTCACTCTGGGCCCATAGGGAAGTTAAAGCTTTCTTTGACTGAAAGTAAACACAATTTCACACATCTCCTGACGGAGCAGTGGGGGAACCTAGGCATAGATAGGCTTCCTGTGTGCTCTCAAGGACCCTGTGGCTGTTGGCAGTGGGCGTGGGTGGGTTGGGGGCAATAAATGCTGGGCAATTTGATAACTTAAAGTGAGTAGGATGGTACTATGCACCAAAGCTGCAAAACTATCAGCTAATTTTTCAGGACTTAATTACTATGAGCTGTAATTACTAGCCAGCTGTTGTCACCCCCTCTCATGACAGTGCCACCAAGGAGTCTGCCCATTGACTTACCCCCCCCCCCCCCCCCCCCAACACACATAAATCCCTTCCTTATGCTGACCAATTGTGGACCACTATTTCTAGTCCTTTTGAAAAAGTGAAAGGTCAATGTGCGCACCCCCACCACTGCATGTGTCCTCTCTTTGATAGGTAGATAAGATAATGAGCTGTATTTGAGTCCTCCCTTTGGGTATAATTCACTAAGCCTCAAAAATTGAACCTCAGAACTTCCAAGCAGTCCTCTAACACTGAACTATTTATTTCAGGACTGTTTCATTCTTTTTCTTTAAGATTTTGACTTTCTTTTGAGTGCTTGTCCAAAGGAAAAGTTGGTGGCTAAGTGGAAAGGCAGGACCAGTCAGACATTTTGAGGTTTTGGATTTGATCATCAGGCAACTTGTTGTACTTTGAAGTCCCACACCCGCAGGAAAGACTCAAAGGTTATAAGAAATAGAGTAAGATAGCTCAGGGAGTTAGAGGCATGTTTGGTAGCTTTAGGGCTGTGGGTTTGATCCCTAGGTGGTATATTGAATTTTCAAGTCCAATATCCAAAGGAAAGAGTCAAAATCTCTTTTTAAAAAACTGAGCTCAAACGTCTCTGTTTAAATAGCAGAGGGGGTAAGAGGAAACCTCTGACTAAATAGCCCATGGTGTTAAAGGACTGCTTGGAAGGTTTGAGGTTGTGAGTTCGATTCTTATGAATTTTTAAGTTTAATGCCGGGAACACACTGCCTGCGTTATGTGTTCACAGCTGCTGCAGCTTGCACGCATGTGTGTGTTCACATAGTCTGTGCGTCTGCTGCGTTGCTGCTACTGCCAGCTCTATCTTTCTACACAGAGTTTGCCGGCTCCACGAATTTTGGATATCTCTTCTTTATAAATGAATTTCTGATTTATTTTTAACAGAAAATGTCAGTAAAATTCCGCTGTCTCCACATGAAGCATGTAGTGGAAGGTGTCAGTTTTATGTAGTGTTGCAGGTATGTTGTCAATATCACTATAAACAGCAAAAACTTTATCCGTCTGTTTTGCTGGGAGTTGCGCATTTGATGTGTGAAAAAATAATCTCTAAATCAAATGACGCAGCTGAGACAAGTCACGCAGGCATATCCGTCTGCTTTAACCTGTTAACTTGACCGCCGAAATGAAGACCAAAGTGTTCCACAGCCACCACGCACATGCCACGCAGCCAGCATGTTCCCGGCCTAACACCTAAAGTGAAGGCAGAGAAGTGCTCAGAGAGAAGCTGTTACCCTAAGGCGCCAGTGGTGCAGTGTCTGGTTTGAAAACCTTCTCATTGTCAGCACCTGGATCATCAACACTAATCCTGCTGCAGAGTATGAGGGAGAGGTCTTTGGCCAACATCCAGAGAGATGGAGGCAGTATGTTATGTGAGTGTCGAACATTCTGCTGCAACACAGAGGAGAGTTTTAGAGAAGTGTGTGTGTGTGTATCTGTGTGTGTAGTTCGACCCTCTCTCAATACTTTCCGACTGCCTACGTCTGCAATTGTAGTGGGATTGACTCAAAACTGCAGGGCCTTTGTTTATTGTGGTGACAGAACGTGTCACCATGTGCAACAGTTTAGTCACTTAATGTGTTTTGGATAATTTCGTCCTACTGCCCAGAGGGTTGATATATATCAGGCTTTGGCTACACATACAATTCTTGAGTAGATAGACATTGATTCATGTCAATTACAAAATTAAAGAATATCAACTACCTGGCACTTTTCTTTTTTGCTCTTCCCCTATTGCATTAGTAGGTTTCTGTAACATGATTGTCTTAGCGTCCATTGATTTACATGTGATAGTGTGCAGGTTTGTACTATGGTTTTGTGGTGATGAATCTGTGGTAAATGTGTACGGATTTTAGCAGCATGCTCCTTCAATGCATATACCCCACCAAAGACTATGAACCAAGACTCAAACAAGTATGACAACAAAAGAAAAAAGAAGAATAGGGGCCAACATGCCCTGGGCACTGTACAATTACACAATGAAAAGAAAACAACTGTTTCTCTCTCCCTCTTTTCCAGTTGGATATGGTGGTGGGGGCTGCTGAACACACTAGCGTGACATCCTCGTCTCAAGTGGACAGACACAATTAATCCCAGGGACAGTGGAGACCCACTGACAGAGCAAGATAAGATATCGGCCAGTGCACAGCACTCCACCTGACCTGTTGCACATGTGCCTAATTTAGCCCTTATTGCATATGTAATGTATTCCTCAGCTACAACACACTGCCTGCAATTCCATAGGCTCTTTCTTGCTTGGTGCCCTTGTCGGGTCAATGTTTGCAACAAGAGAGCCATGTTTAATGTCTTCCACGGTGGACCAGTTATGGTTTCTAGGATTTTGTAAAGGGGATCTGTCTGAGGATACAATAACACAGATGTTGGATTTTTCACCCAGCTGTTAGGTGTGCAAGTTAATCAAACATGCAATCTTAAGGTGTGAAAAAATAACAAAGCATACATACAAGTTGTTATAAAAAGCCCCATCACTGCATCTTCATAAGAGATACCTGTGTCATTCATGTGTGGAGCTCTGACTCTACATGCAAAGACACAATATTTGCCTTCAGGTGAAAATGCAAAAGGAGCACTTAAATTTTTCCTGTGAAAGTCAGTTCACACATTCATTTTCATAAAGTGCCACCATACTCTACATCAATTTTCTGATGGTATTTTTTATCATGTATGTCATTCAACATGTGGCATTTGATGAAAGCTTTTATCTTAAGTGCCCACAAGTCCCAGGAGTTCACACATTTTAGCACGGGTGTTTCCAGTGAGAAGCAAACTACTCAATCTGGCAACTTTAGTGCCATTCTTTACTCAATGAATTTAAAGAGTTATGTGTATCTGCTTTATAAGTTTCTTTGACTGGATATTGGAATAACTAGTGTAATGTTTTTGTTAGGGACACTTATTCGGTAAGCTATGCATACTTTCATGATTTTATCTGCATAAACCTTACTTAATTTTTGTTTCTTTTTTCTTTTTATTACCATTTTGGCTTTATTCTGATAGGACAGTGAGAGATAGACAGGAAAATCAGGGAGAGAGAGAGAGAGAGAGATAGAGAGAGAGGGGTTGACATGCAACAAACGATCCTTAGTTGGACTCAAACCCATGACCGCTGCAGTTGGAACTAAGCCCACGTGGTACGCGCGCTACCAGGTGAGCCACCGAGGCGCCCCCTTAATTTTTGTTTCTGTCATTCACTTTCTCAATTTCCTCTGATGTGTTGGAGACAGTTATGAGGGAGGAAAGGAAAGGAATTGGAAAGACAAACAGTGATTACAAACCCTGAAACACACATTTGTTGAAAGAAGTAGCCTACATAGTCTTCCATCTTTTATTTTGAGTTGTTTAAACAGCAACAGTAACTTATTTAGGCCTGGTTTGCAAGGTTATTAAATGGGAGAAGGAGTCCCATGGAAATGTTAAAGCAAACGACCTTTAATTGTAATTTACTACACACTAAATCAATATCTTCCTAAATGAATCATTAGGGCTTAGCTTTTTTTTTTTGGTATTTAGTGTTTCACATTGTTGCCCCTGGCAGAGCAGTGGTAGCAGCTCTTAATATTCCACTGGCGGATTAACAATTCAGGAGGCATCAAATTAGATGTAGGGGACAATGAGTTAAGAGTAGAAAGGCCATGTAAGGCCAAAACTTTATACTGCATCTATGCCCCATTCCTGCCAGTAAAGTAAGATATTCCATTCCATTTGTTTATAGTTCTTTTCTAACTTTCCGTTTCTAAGTTAATCACAATTTATTTTTTGCATGATTAGTTGAATGTGTTCCTTAATGGGAAAGAACTGATCTGATCTTTAATCCACATCTCCTAAAAAGCCTTAAGACAAGTCAGGGATTCAAAGCAGCAAACATGCTCATGAACTATTATCTGACCCACAGGCTATTTTTGTTTAAGTAGTTCAGGCATGCATAGCCTTCTGGCCTTACTAGGAAAATACCATAGATGAAGCTACTACTTTCATGGTTTCAGGTCCACTGAGACCTATGCTTCATCTTTGCTGGGAGGCTATTAGCTGCAGTCTGCAGCAACATTGACAACCCAGCCTTTTATCTCCCAGTGACAGACGTTGAAGATGAGGATGTTAAATTGGTCACTTTATTGCTTCAGATGCATCACTTCAAGGTAAAACTTGCGCATGTGTGTCTTTGTGTTGAAAGGGCAGCATCATAGTACATCTTGTTTTCAGTGGTTGTGAAGTTGACAATAAAAAGGAAGGTGAATCACAGGGAATGCAGTTTTGTCTTGAGCTCTGCTTTTGTCATATTTCACACAAAGGCAGCATCTCTGCACTACTCTTGTTGTGTGACCTGCATCACCCACAGCACTTGTTACATGCCCTCTGATGAAGGTTCAACCTCTGTGTACACACAGACATTTACAGTCCTCTGGAGGAAACAAAAATATCATGTAGCAGGAAACATTTCTTATGAGTGAGAGCCTTCTAATAATAGATCAGTCTCTATAGTTGTGGTTTTAGCTCTGTAAAGGTTTTGATTTTTTGCCGCTTTAGTTTGTTGATATGTCATATTTTGAAGAATGAAATCAAAAGTGTCTTGACTTGCTTTTTCATCTTAAAGATGTTTCACCACTCACCCACAAAGCTTTGTTGGTTTATGGACTGGTGAGGAGGCCCAGACATCTGATTCTTTGTGGGCAATTCACACCTTGCAGAAAAGAAAACTTAGAATTCTTTAAAAGGGCATTGAAATGCTTTCATAGACAGTGACTAAAATATATGGAAGACATCTGCATCAAGATCAAAGTCCACGAAGTGCAAGTCTTCCCCTGAACAGATACATTTATAGAACCGATACATCAAGTTTGCATGAGAAAATATGAAAAGGAAGGTGACCAACTTTCTTAGACTTTGCTGAATCTTACAGGTTGAAGTTTAAGGGCCAGAAACAAAAGTGCAAACATCTCAGGAGAGCTTTGGAAGCTTGTGGCTTTCAAGTCTGGGCCTTTGTCAAAAACAGCCACAAAATCTAGTAAACACCAGACCAACAGGCAGGGGAGAGAAGTTAAGCAGACAGAACAACATTGTATGTGGCTGGAGTGTCTGAGACACTAAACAGAATAATCTATAAAACACTGTGACCTGAACACAGAGCACCGTAAGTCAGAAACATGTCCACCTAAAAACATATAGATAAGCATACCATGATCATTATAGTATACATAGTCCAATGAAACTAGAAATGCACCCTGGGAAGTCTTTCAGGTCAGTAAAGACTGCCTTTAATTCAAAGACAAGGGGCCACAAAGTCCCTGGAGTCAGATGCACTTGTCCAGTATGCTACTATAATATTACTCCATCACTCACCTTGTTTTGTTTTTTTTAATAAGTAAATATTTGCTGGACCTAGTGACACCTTTACTATTGACAAGAGAATGGTATTACCGTCTTGCAGTGTAAGGAAAAATGTGTTGAAGAAGCATGCAACAGTTTTTGATAAGGCATTTGCTTAAATTCAGTGTTCATTGTTTCCTTTGAGACGGATCCATTTTTAAAAATCGCAGGGACTACTTGAAAGTAACCCATACAGCTCTCTCTTTGTGAAACTGAACACTCCACACATCCATCACCTTTACATCTTTAATGTGATGAGTCATTCACATTCCTTCTCTGCTCAATGAAATATTATGTCAACCACAAACCTCCACTTCAGCCCGGCGTGAACAACGTCTGTATGGCAGCATTCACACACAAATTCCTCTCACTCTAATCAACTAGAAAAAGAGTTTTTACTCTCGTTTGTTAAGCTGCCTTTTCCCTCCTGTGCAGAAATTAGACTGGGCATATTCCAAATCAAGAGTGTGGGCACTCATTAGCGCTGTTCTCATATCTCACAAAAGAGCCTGGCTACAAAGAGGGAATCAAGCTCTATTTAAAGTAATGCCGCCAGGAGTCCATTCCCAACGATAATGCGCTTTACATCATTTTGTCCTCGCCTTTATCTTGAGCTTCTTAAGGAGTAGGCAACACGCAAAGTCATTAGGGACACGATAACTCCCCATATAATTAGATGGGGAAAGATTGGATGCCTGGTGCACTACGGGGCAGACCCACTTACGACATAATCACTCATCCCACCAATGAGGGGCGTCTTGTATGCTGGCAATTAATTGAGATGATTACAATTAGCCACGACAGAGTGTTTGCTTCTGTCTGCTCTGACCAAAGAGTTGAATGTAATTTGCCTCTGGTTGAGAGTACTGGCTCTGACTCAGTCTCATTACACTAGCTGCACTGGTATTTTTAGATAAGGCTGAACTTGCCCTTAACTAATAGATTCTTGGCTTATGAATCAGCAGATGCTTGAAGAGGGGGTTTCATTTGGAATTTAGGGCAGGGGAGGAAGTCCAGGCACAGTTTGGATCTTATTCAGAACTGATTCTTTTTTTTCCCTTTTTTTTTTTAAATCATTGTTAAGCCAGAGATTTGGTTTAAGTGAACATTGTTTTTTAATCCATGGCCAGACATTCATTATCATTTGTGTATTGTAATGGATGGCTTTCCTTTTCAGTTCAGTAATTTTCAAGCAAGGATTCTTTATACTTACTTATGTGTAAAATCTATAAAGTCTAACTCACAGATTTCTATCCCTATAGTGCCGCAGCAGCATGCTCCTCATTAAAACAATACCTGTTGACAAGTTCAGACAGACGGTTAAAAACATATGAAGGATTGGTTTCTGTGGAACTCTCCAGGTGGTAGGTTGAGCCATTTCCCAGCCTTATCTCTCTTATTCATGCTCCAATTACCTGTTACAGAAGAACAGACGCGAGCCTATACTGTCAAGATGGACTAGCTAGAAATATAAAAAGGTTTTAAAAAGAATGATTTACATAGGAGGTGTATGGGCTCAAATTAGGGTCAAAAAGATTTTGAGCTGGTAAAGTGCTGTTCACAAATAATTCAAAAGTTTGTAGTTGGAAAAACCTGTTAAATAAATCAGTTACATTTTTTTCTGTGTGGAAAGATTTGTTTTTGTTAAAATCAATGTATATTTGTATTTAAGCTTAACTCTTAAATCTGTGAGCAAATGGTAGAAGTGGTGAGATTACACAAAGACACTGTGAGGGAAGTGCTTTTGTGAGCACCTGTATACAGATACAGAGCAGAAACCAGTGTAAAACTCGGTTACAATAATTAGTTTTACACCTGAATCCAGTCAAAGCAAAGCAGAGTCCAGCCAGAAGGCCGGTGGATCCATTACCTTCATCTGCACCGAAGGTCTGAAAGGTGTAGTAATGGTTTAGACCCATTGTATCCTGAGTAAGCAGCAATGACTGGCTGACATACACACACTCACACAGGTGTTTTCAATCATTCTGGCTGATTAGACCTCTGCTTGGGTTGAAGGTGTGTGGGGCTATGCTGGAATCAGGTGTGGTCACTGACTCCATTTAACCAATGAGAATGATAGAAGTGTAATTTGCCCTTCCCCCTCTCACCGTCCTGAGTGGAGGTCTAATCAGGCACAGTGATTAAAATCACCTGTGTGGGTTTACTCTGCACCAAAAACAGTCTGTTACTTCAAGGAATTGGAAGAATTTTGAAGTTTACTGTTTGTCTTTTTTGTGTGAAGCATCACAATCCAAAGGGCATTTATTATGCAGTAGGACTATAAATAAAGTGAACCCGTGTGGTGTGTGTCTCCACAGTGCCTGAGCACTGTTAACCCAGGGGCTTGTTCTGCTCTGGAGTGGTTTTTCTCTTGTTTTCATCCACTTGCAGTAGCAGTCTGCCCAAGGCCAAGCACGCTTGAAGCATAGGGACAAGTTAGTACTACATTTAGGTTTTCTCCAAGAGTCAGTAAGCCCATTCACCCTAATGGATTCAGGAAGTGTGCGCACAGCTGAAGATGCGGGGTATTAAGTGCTCACTCTGTGTCTTTCTACACACATCCTCACCTTAGCTTGTGGCCCAAGGATGCTCTTACAGTGGGGCAATTTAGAAGCGTCATTCAACCCAAAAGAGGGGAAGAGAAAGGTCATGGAAAAGAAAATTATACTAATGGCTATAAGAGGAGATAGCTACAGTGCCAGGTCTGCACTAAAAGTGTTTTCTTCCACGGCCTTGACCTCTAATATTGATCTTTTTTTGAGCCTTTCAGAGTCCTTTTTTTTTTCTTTATTTTTCTTCATGCTTTCAGAAATACTGGCCCAAAAACTCAGCATGTTAACAGCCCATGTTCGCAGCTGAGAGGCAACAGCTGGAAACTGAATTTCAGAATTAAGAAATCATGCAAGGTCAGCTGCCTGCACACTGCATGCCCATGTTTGCTAACCTAGCACTCCATGATTGCTTTCCAACAAAGGGCATCAAAGTGTGTCCTATTACCTCAAGGATTCAGATTTCTTTTCCAAATGTTTTTAGAAACACAAATCTCAAGAGGAAGCCTTTTTTTGTTGTTGTTGTCTTTTATCACAGGGGACACACAATATCAGTGATCCACACAGCAACAGATGTTAAAAATGTGGATTGGTTCCTGCTGATGTTACAGTAAAAATTGCTAAAATAGCAGAGGTTGTAAAAAGTCTTTTTCAATAATAATTTGAAAATTTACATAAACACTGTTATTGAAAAGTAGAACATGTGAGTAAGCGAAAGTGAAAACAAAAACAGTATTAGTCTGTGGCTCACACCTGAAAGCCATTCTCCTTTCTAAATATCACATTCTCACCTCTTACAGATAAACACTAATTAATTTTGAATTACATGTACAGGCTTGGATAACCAATCAAGAGGCCTGCACTTGACTATGAAACACTGAGGCTGACAAAGGTTTACAGCAGTTGTTGCCTTCAAAACAAAAGCCATACTACATAGTCAAATTTGGGTGAGCCATGGTAAAGTACAGCCTTGTCAAACTGAGATAATGTTAGCAATGCAGACTTCAAAGGGTGACGACCCACTAGACAGACGGTGTGGAAAGCATAAGTGATTGGTAGAGGGACTATTATGGGGAATTTATAGATGATAGTTGTACTAGTGGCAGCAAACTAGTTATTAATGGTTGATCTTTAAGTTTCTCCCTCAGTAACTGAGATTTCAGCAGCTCATCAGCGAGGCTGATGACTGTGTGAACGTATTGTCATAGGATTTCATCCTGCTCTCCAATTAATGCCATTCAAACTTCACCCTGTTACATCTATTTGCAGATCCTGTTGTTGCATACCTACAGTCCATATCCCATTGCCTTCGCTCAATCAGATCAGTGGACATAAAGCTCTTTGGTGCTCCAACCAGGCTGTGTTTCAGAGGGACTGGAACCCCATTGATCAAAGCATTCAGACGTGTCCAGGCCCTTTCCCCCAGTGCATCATGGTACTGCTTGTTGAAGCCAAAAGAGCCTAACAACAACAAACATCTCTGCTGCTTCTGCCTGTCTCTCTCTGATTAGCTGCCGGGGAGATATTTTTAGAGTATCCCAGCCCCTTTGAAGAGGAAGAAGAGTGAAGCACCCCCCATCCCTCCCAACCCTATCTCCCAACCTACTGCGACCCCCCCCCCCTTCCAAAACTACAGTCCAACATGCTTTGTTCATTTTCACTGATTCTTGCTGTACTGTCAGCTGCAGCTGACTTTTAATGGTTTCACTCACTATCTGCTCGCTTGACTCTCTCTCTAATATAGACTCTTTTACAGAGTGCATATACAGGCTACTGTATATAACTAACAACCACTTATATGGGAACATGGGTATGTTTACAGTATCTACTAGAACTACACTGCTGTTCAGTATGTTATATTCCAGGAATACATTAATTGGAAATGCATCACATGGTCACAGTCATCAAAGCTGTTGGGAGATAAATAGGTAAAATGTGACAAATGTGCACAATTATTTTAATAACCAAGAACTGGTGATTAAAACTCCACTTTTCAGATGATTGACCAATGGAAATGGCCCTTTCATGGGTGGATAAAATTCATTAAGTGCTGAAGATATTTAAAAAAATTTTTTTTAGCTCTACACAGTAATATCACATACAAACAGTAATAATTCATCCAGGGAAGTATTTGCTAAGATAAGGCTTGTACTCAGCAGTATTAAGGGCTAAATCAGTATATTGATTTACCAGAATATACTGCTTGGAATATTAAAGGAACATGTATCTAGTTATCTGTTCGGCTTGTAACAATTATGAGTACATCTACAGTAAATATGAAGAATATTGATTGGAAATTCCCTGACATGGACCATATACTATGCTGTTACATGTTACCATTTTAGCATTTACTGCTTTGACCGGAGATGCAGTGAAGCAGTGACTCAGCCCTGTGGTCTTGTGAGAAAGGTTAGAGAACATTTCATTTGGTTGTTTGAAGTTTTGAAACAGAAAATAAAATAGAGAGGGAAATGAAAAAGGACAGATAAAGGATACAGGGTGTAGGAGGGGAGGCAACCCTCAGCTACTCTAGGATCACAGTGGATGCTGTTAAAACCAGCCTCATCCAGTACATGAAGACCTTAGTAGTGTATTATAGTTTTTTCCCGTGGAATGAGAAAAGACAACAGAAATTACGAACTTTTTCTAGATAACCAAATAAAAGTCTGTATGAAACTTGTGTTCATCTAGATAACTTGAATTTTAATGAGATTTACTGTGGAAATTCATTCCAAAATATGATGATTGCACAACAATAGTGTGACACCGCTACCACAGTGTTGAAGGTTGCACTGCCCAACCTCAGCAGGCAATTGTTTGACATAGGAGGGTCGTCAGCTGATGTAGTTCACCTGGTCCCTCCAGACGATAAAAGCTTGCCCGTGTTGCTTACTTGCTTTCTCTTGACATCCACTTTGTGTCATCATCTTTTGCTTCTGCACGTACAACACCTCCTAAGCGCACATGCCACTCATCCTCAGGTGTTGCTTTCATGGCTGATCTTGCTGATTTCCACACCCTGATGTCTATTTGTGTTCCCTTTAGTTGTAATAAATTGTTTGTTTTTAGTATAACCTTTACGTGGACTCCCTCTTTGTCAGATTTCCCGAGCCTGTCTGTGGTAATAGGCAGATTGCAATGAATTGTTAATACACCTTAGTCAAACTACAACAATTTATGTGTATTTCTATGAATTGTGAGGCTATCAAACAGCTAGAAGACATCTGTACCCTCTGAAGGTACTATATAATAGGTGTATGGACACAAAAGCAAAACTTGTAAAGCAGAGAAGACAGTTAAAATAGAGTTTACTTGGTCTGGGTTTGAAGCAACAGGCAAAAAAAAAGAACTGACAGATGCGAGCAGGCAAACAAGAGCACAGGCTAGAACTCAGAGTTTACTAATGAGGGAGTAGGAAGCAAGTGCACAGGTGGGTGTAAAAATCAGGTGAGTGGAACTGGCGGGAAAACACTCCTGGATATGTCGAGAATGACGGGTTCCTCAATGACAGGAGAGGTTTGCACTGAGAGGCACGGGGAAAGCTCAAGCTCTTGCCATGGCAGGCTTGAAACTCGTTGAGTTGAATAATCAGCATGTAGATACAACGATGAAGCACAGTCGTGTAGACAGACTGATTGATGTGGGGACAGTATCCTCAGTCTTTTGTCAGACTCAGTTTTATGGTAATGGAAATTTAATTGGATTTATGACCACCAAATATAAAGAGCTTACAGGAAATAATTCCTTATTTAGAATAAGTTAGAGCTGATAATTCCAGTAAAGAAAATTGCTGTGGATAAGAATGACAGCAAACTGCAAACTGCAAAAAAAAAAAACATTGTGTAAACATGGAGTTTTCTTTAGCTTACATTGTGTGTTGACACATAGTCTACCTCTGAGAGGAATTTAAAAATGGAGAGAGGTGTGAAAAACCTGTCTATCATACCTCCGCCTTAATTGACAGATCAACTTTAAGCATACCCACACAATCAGCAGCTGGTCCCGGTGATGCCAGTCAAATTAGCTGGATATTAAAGAATCCCTCGGCTGAAACTACATAAATTATACATAATGAAATGCAATTAACATTTTTACTCTGACAATTAAATACATTAAAGAGCCAGGCCTGTGGAAAGAGAGTGGTAGAGAGAGGAGGAGGTGGGCGGATAAGGTGGGGGAGGGGGGGGGTGGGGGGGGGGGAGGGTTGGGTTTGTATGAAAGCTAGCTCCTTTAACGTACACCAATACACTCAGTGAGTGTCTGCTGAAATGTTTACAGACCAATTAGCACTGGTGGACAGCCTCTCAATCAAACCAAATGCCAGGTTTGCATGGAATATTAAGTGGCTTATAATGGAGTGAGGCGCGAATGAATGTTATCCTCTGAACCTCTTAGAAAAATAAGGCCACACAATAGCAAAAATAGGAAAATAGCAAAAGTGCTATTGTAGTGTTCTGATTTTTTATTATTTTTTTTAGGATAATACTATTACTAACTCAAGTTATAATTGAAAACAAGTGTTCGAAAGGCACAGGAATGACAAGTGGAGGTTAGTGTTGAGTTATTAATGAGGATTGTGTCTTTGTTTTTGGCAAATTGTTTTATCTAGGAGGGCAGAGAGAAGGAACATTGCCAGGCCAAAGGAGGGAAAAAAGTGAATATGAATATGCACACTGCTGTTCAGGTGCATATAGGACCAGATATATCCAATAAAGCTCCTATTAAATGTGAAACAACATGAAAGAAATGCATTGAAACTGTTTCTTAAAGGTGTCTGAATAAATCAAGTTGAAATAAAACTATATACCTACCTATACCTATACCTATATAACTGTATACCTCAATGCTCTGAGTCTCATTTGGCCTCCAGCTACTGAAAAGGCTTCGGTTGATATTGAAGAGGCCTTTCAGTGATCGGTCATTAAAATAAAGTGATATCATGCATCTACTCTTCTTCCATGTAAGAATAGGGGAAAACAGAGGCTCTGAAAGAGAACAGTTGTGAGGGCAGAGATGCAGTGATACAGGAACTACATGTTTATTCCTCCTTCTTGAAATTCAAGCAAGCTAGCAATATGGTCCAGCCTGCCAGAAGCCTCTGGCTATCTTCCTCCATCAGGTCAGCTACATCTTTCTGATTACATCTGCTAAAAGCTACCAGTTTATTTAGTGTCTACATCAGCAGAGCAGCGATGGCCCAAGATATGGATGCTACAAGAGTCTGTCGCTTATCTTGGCTCCTCAGTGGGGGAAAGGGAGGAAGAAAGAAAGGAGGGGTGTAAGTGAGGATACTGGGGTGTTTTCAGCACCCATGGCAAAGGAATTAGCATTCACCATGTGGACTTGTAACAGAAGTTCATAACTGAAGTAAAAAATATGTTCCATTATTGAGATAATTGGATAAGAGACAAGAAATCAGTTAATTAATATCAAGATCTGATGAACCCACACTATCATTCTTTTTTTTTCTCAGCTCATCTGAGGTGATTCAATTAAGACTCGAGACACCTTTAACACTGCCTACCGGCTTTCTCTCATCCACCATCCAAATAGGTTTTCTAATGAAATCACCACGAACTGTCACAATCATCTCATCACAAAAATTGATTAAACCTGTTGTATTTTTAGACTCAGGGTGGGCAGTAGGGGTCATGGCAGGAACAAAATCAGGAAGTGCTTACAGAAATAAATAATGGACCATTTTTACTTTAATTACAACTGTCTGTAAACAGTGTGATGTCTGTATCAGTTAAAACTGTCATTCGGCTTCAACAGTTGAAAATATTAAACAGAGCAAGAGACAGGACAGATTTAGTAGTATAAAGATATAAAGAATGGTATGAATACTATTGGAGCAGTTCAATTTCCATTAGGGCTAACAATGTTAAAAGTGAACTATGAGGTATTTAGATAAAGGTTTTCAACTCCAAACTAAACCATGTCATTCCTGAATATAGGTATACCAGTGGCTAACATTAGGAAGGCAGCTGAGCAGACACAACATGTAAATAAGACAACTTTGGAGTCACCAGGTCATGAAATCCCCCTTTTTTTGTTAGAGCCTAACTAACTAACACACCTCCAGGCCCTGCAACACGTCCCTGACCAGACTGCCCACTGAACGCAGAGATCAAACTGATATCAACCCTCCATCAAACTCCTAATGAGACAAAAAAACAAGTTGGAAAAAAAAAAGGTGCCAGTGAAATGGAGCATTACTAGTGTTGGTACTGTAACTGTAATATCAAATTGTACTCTCTTATACTACTCACTGCTGACTGAAAGCACCACAGTCACAGCCTGAAACACACCACAGTCATGCATTACTTAATAATGTGTTATCACGCAACACTGCTAACAGATTACATGAAATCAATTTAAATGCATACATAAGATGTTGGGGTTCCTGGTATTGCTTTCTGGTTCTGGTTATTACATTGGCAAAATAAGCTCCTGTTGATGAGGGAAGGCCAAGTCTCTGTGCTATAATGTGTTTTCTTCTGCCTCCTGTGCAAATAATAGGTAGAGAGGATCATCACCCTTTATCAGCAATGACAGTTGACTAAATAAACAGGCCCAGAGCCTATTTATTTCATATTCACTTCAACAACAAAAAACAACAACATGCACTTCAATCATTGTTGAAGTTAGCCTACAGTGTGGTCCAAGTCATCTCAGTATATTGGCGAAACGGGCGTGAGCATGCCAGTGTTTGTGCCATTTTCTTGCATATATCTGATCAGCTGTGAATGAGTGACAAAAAGTCTGCAGGGACCAAACATGACAGTAATGCGAGCACTTTCTTGTTTTGATGCATAAGAACAAATACACTCAAATACTCAACAAGAAAGACAGTCACAAACACATCCAAGACAAAACATGTCTTTCATATCTTTCTGCCAAAGCTATTTCTCTACTCCATAAACTACACCGCAGTGCTACGCAAAAGCCCATCGATATGACATTAACTTTCCCGTTACATTCATATTGACTCAGTTTTGTCTTAGCTTATTGATGTATTTTTTTACAACCTGCATTACATTTTTACTGACTCCATACCTTCTCACCCATTTGTTCCACTGTCATTTAGAATTGTTAACTTTCTACAGAAACAAAATAGTCAGCTCTATTTCGTAGAGGCACTGTGGACAGTTTTCCCTTTTTGTGCGTTTCTATTCAACACAAGTGGGACTAAATTGTAGGTAAGGAGGTAAATTATCCGGTAATAGATTCTCCACACACACACACACACACACACACACACACACACACACACACACACACACACACACACACACACACACACACACACACACACACATTACATACTCCATACTATAACTGTCAATCATGTAACCATGTTTTATTTGTTGAATATTTAATTAGGTTTCTCTATGTGTGTGTGTGTGTGTGTGTGTGTGTGTGTGTGTGTGTGTGTGTGTGTGTGTCTGTTAAGAGACTTGTAGTTACACAGTTTAGGTGGTGTTCAGTAGAATTACGAAAAAAAAGGGGAGTGAAGTGTCAAATAGGCTGAACACTTGTAAGAGCAAGAGCCGTATAAAAGTACTTTGAAAGTACAGTTGTCATCAACATGCTGATGAACAAACTCATTTATTTTTCAAGGCCTCTGGATATTTCTCCACTGTAGGAGAGCTCTCGGCCCGTCTCCGGAAAACATAAACGTTTAGCCCTTTCTACCCGATGTCTTTCTGTGGTTTAAAAAAACATCTATGCGAGTACCAAATCTCGGACATAGTCGTCAATGTTTTTTGTTGTTTGTTTGTCGTTAATGTCGTTAATGTGGTGCTCAAAGACCTGCCTTAAACTGGTAGGTTATGCATATAGCTGACGGTGGCAGTGTGCAGTTAATTTGTGGATTTATTATGTTGCGATTTAACTGTTTCATATTCATTTGCAGCCAACATTTTAAGTGTTTCCTCATTACATACCAAATGTCAATTCGGATTTCACTCAACTCACTAATGTTACATTTATTCGTTGCATTCATCAGTATCTTTTGGTCCTTGCAGCTAAAGCATCACTCAATACTGTCATGTTACTGCCCCAGCAGCCCACTCATGCCTGGCCTTATGACCAACTCATCAACTTTTCGGCCCATATTTGTAAAGATTTCCTCTGCACGTCAGCATGTAACTTCTTCATCCTCACCTTCTCATTAAAGTGGCATCATTTTCTTTTCTGCCTCTGATCTGTTACCCAATCTTTAATCAATTCTTTGTGTCATTAACACCGACTGAATTTCCTTTGAATCTACAGGCCAGTGTCTGACTGATCTGACAGATCACAATCTCACCTCAGAAACGTTTCCATCTCTCCATTGTTAATTATAAATCTCTTACACACTGCACCAAATTATCTATCACAAATAAATGAATATTTATTGAACCCTCCGGCTTCCAGTCTGAATATAATTTGTTGTTTTGTATGAATGGTTTGGATGAAAATACGTAAGTAAGTGTGTAAAATTGATTTTATCATACTGAAATGCTGACTAATGCGTTCATGGGCACATTTGTTGACAAAGTAGATCCATAGCAATTTGCCTGCAATGATCTTTTCACTGAACTATGTGATCTAGCTGAAATTCAAGCTCACCCACAGTGGACAGCAGTTCAGCAGCAGTGGTTTGTTTTGAAGGTTATTTGCCCAAGATGTCAAAGGAAATCAGATCGTTTCCCACATCTCCCTGCCCTCGATAGCCCTCTCTGGTAACCCCTCCCTCTCAACGCTTCACCCAACCTCCAACCCTGTAGAGCTCGAAGGAGGTTTGTTGATGGATGTTGAAGGCTGCTCCAGTCCCACAGCAATTAACTCTTCTCCTGCAAGAAGCAGCCTGTCAGGTTGATGGAATCTCCCCACCGCTGCTGCCTGTCACACAATCCAGGAGGGGCTGCAGACAAATGCCTCATCTATGTGTTTGCTTTACTGTTTTGCCTGCGGTCGAGAGCTAGCACAAGCAAAGAGCTATGAGGTGCATCGCAAGCCATCAAGTGCTCCAGTGTCAGTTTCCGCTGTCAGTGGCCGCACAGTATAGCAGAGGTGTGTGATTACAGGGAAGAATGATACTGTGTAGTAGTTTAAGAGCAGGGTAATTCCAGTTCCAGGAATGCTTTAATTTTACCTGGGTGAAATGGATATGTGGATATGTCTGTGTAAGTAAAAATAATAATATTTTTAGAGGGTATAATGTCATACATACATTGACTGTGATTGAGTCCCACTGTTCAACTACCAGACAACTCTGTGGCGGCTTGCGCTGGTGTTAGCATGGCGCCTCAGGAGAGTGGCATTGGCCAAGAAGATGGCAAAAATGTTGGCTGTGATGATGACTAACTACTCGCACTGCCAGAACCAGATGCTGACTCGGAAACAAGTGGGCTGCATCCTCAACAGGGTCATCCGCTGTTCAAGAGACCGAAGGGCAGCTTTCTACCGCTGCACCAGCAAACTGGAGAGACCTTGGATGCATCTGGTAGTCTTATGTTGGTGATAGTGCTCAAGTCGTGCAGAAACTTATAGTCATGGCTCAGATAAACAGGGGACATGACAGAGAGACGTGAAAAGTGGGATGGTCAGGAGGCAGGCAGTGGTCGTTAAGGAGGGAAGGCAGAAACGCCAGGCAAGAGAGGAGGGTCCAAAAACACACAGGAGGTCAAAAACAGGCCAGCTGTGTGTAAATACAAGGCTGATAATGAGGGAACAGGTGAGCAAGTGGATGGACTTACTGCAGAATAACCGCGTGAACTGTGACATTTATTGCAGCTAGTGTTTGCAGTTGTGCCGAAAATTAGTAGTGTGACGAGTCATACTGTTGGAGAGAGACGGTATGATGTTATTTGAAAGGTGTACTAATGTTTGCTGTGGTGAGGCTTGACTTAGCAGTGTCACTATGCGGTGTGGTAGATATGTGGCTTCAGGGAGCCAAAGGGCCCACAGGCTTAATCAAACCCAGGGACCTATGACAGGATTAAATTGCCTCTGGTTGACACAATAATCAATACATCACTACAACTTTACACCTTTTGCTGTAAAAGAATTTGAGTTTAAGAGTGACTTTTCTGGTCTTATAGCAAAAACTTGAAGTTAATATTTGGTCAATGGTGACTATTTATTTAATAATCCTTCTTCTTAACATTGGTCCATGAGCATGTTTAAACATCATATTCATGATCTAACTATTGTAATAGACAAAATAATCTGATCCATTAATGTTATTATGTACAGTGTATTTTGGTGTTGATCTGGATGCATTGTGCTGCATTATTACCCCACACTTTGTGGGGTTGTTCAATTCAACAAAGCTGTGAACGGCAGATGTCTTTGTATTAGGAATAAAGAAAATCTTATGCAAAGGAAAGCTGAAAGCAGAACATAATAATTGTACTGCCAAGAATAATACTGTTTACATTTGTAGCACTATCTTTCTGTAAATGTTGGTGGTGAATTTATGCTATATGTATACACAAGCATATAACTGGAGGATATAAGAACCTCTGGGTAGAAGAGGCTTACAGTTCAGTTCAGTGTGGCTGGCAGAGTGGATAGGGTATGATATCACCACCGTGGGTCAATGTAGTTGGCTCGCACCGGGGAAAGGGGAACATATCCATCCAGGTGTGAAATCGATTGGGCATCCTGACAACCTGTGTCAACATCTCCTCTTTGACTTCTGCTCCACTTTCGCATTTCACTTTCTCTCTGAAATTCAAAACCTATTTAAATGAGCGTACAGCTCCACTGACCAACATTGTTACAAATCAAAACACTATTCTCCTCCCCTACACTGTTTCAGACAGCAATGTACAACCTTCCCCCTCGAGGCGGCAGCATTTTTTTGCCAGTCCTGCCTTCCTCCTGTTCAGTCAGTCAAGTTCACACCCCTGCACTTGTCACTCATCTTGGTGGGATGTTTACTTTGAAGTTTGTAGCCCAAGGCTGAGGTAACCGCCTGTAGAACCATCACGAGCATTGAAAGCAAATGGTGGATGAAGCTATCCTGGAATTTTTTTTAAATATAAAATACAATAAAAAAAATACTGATATTCATCATGTTCTTATCTACTACACACTATACTATCACTGTATTTTAGTTGTTTTGTGTTTCTGACTGACTGGCGACTGCTCTGCCCAGACATTGCTGTGCTGTAGCCTCTAACCTCCCCTTGAGAGTCACAATTTAGGTCACTACTGTCAACGATATTGCACGGATCAAACATGCATCAGCTGGCCCAGAACATTCCACGTATCAAAGAAAATCCATGTGTATGTACACACACAGAATCATTCTGACTCCCGCCTAACACTCCTTACCTCCTGACCCAACACTTAAAAGATAAAATCTCTGTTTGCTATGATTGATAGCTATATGTTGGAGGATGGTAAAAATGTTTATTGGGTTATAAGGTTGAATGCTAATTGGTTGACAGTGCCAACATAACTGGGTAAATAGTAACTGCTTTGGGGTTATCTTCTTGGCCAATGATACTACACTCTGTTAGATAGCTGCATAACGACACCATCCTCACCAAAGTTTGTGGGTCATGACAGCATGTGAAAAGATTTTAGATTTCTTTCCCAACTCCCACTTTTACCACATTTTTTTCCGCCCTCACCACTTTGATTCCATGCCCCTCTACCCCGACATGCATGGCACAGGACCATCTTAGACATCTTTAGGTCCTGCTTTCTTGTATAAGCAGGCCCAGAGGGTAGGTAAGCCACTTAACCTGTCATCTCAAATTGTGTGCACAACAGCAGATAGGTGGCTTGGCTCTCCCTTCATGCAGGACAGAGCGAAGCACTCAGACTGTGCGGGAGCAGTCAAGACTGCAGCTGAGTGAGGGCCATGGGGATGTTCAAATGCTTACGGGTCAGATGGGGATGCACAAGTGAGTGTTTGAGATCTTGACTACAATAAAAGCAGACATGTAGTTCTTTTTGAGGGACTGTCTGCCTCAATCAAGTCCCAAGTCTTTGGAAGTTGATGTTCATCTGTGATAAAAATTTCCTGAAACAACTTGTGTGGAGTGTCTTCCCTATATTTATTCAAGAGTGTGGTCTTTCAATCTGATTATTTCTTCATTTCACGTTCAGATTTTGTAATGCTTCCCCTCAAAACCCTGCCCTCTCAGATCTGCCGTGCTCCTGCTCAAAACTGTTTGTCTGCACTCTCATATACTGTTGGTTGCAGAAATGCCCTGTTTGAGTTTGAGTCGTCGCACTCAGGCTGCTTCTGTGCATTTGCTAAACTTCCACTCTCAGATTTTTGTGAAATGACCCTGTCAGAGTTCCCCAACCAATAGAATTCCAGATATAATGACCAATCAAATCATCACTGCCTCATTGCATAGCGCATTTGCTTGACTTCTTACAGCCTCCCTTACAGGTGGTTACTATTTAGGTTCAGCAGATAACTCACCAGCATGGATCAAGTCAATCACGCAAGTATTTTTTATTTTCATGGGGCCATTACTTCAGTTCACGCAAGCAACAGTATATCTGAATGCAGACAAACATGTTTGAGCCAGAGCAGAGCAAATTTGCACACAAACAGGGACTATTTGAGGGAGAGAGAGGGCAGGGTTTAGAGGGAAAGCATTACAAAAACTGGACGTGAAATGAAGAAATAATGCTCTCAAATTCAAAGACCACACTCTTGAATAAAGATAGGACAGAAACTCTGCCTGTAGGGTTGGAAAACACATCAAGAAGTCTAACACTCCACAGCAGAAAATTGTAAACCATAATTTTCAAAACTGAATGTGCTCAGGTACATCTCGGTTACATGAGCAAATCCATGCCTTCTGGTATTGTTTGCTAATGCTAACTGATATTACTACAAACTGTGTGTTGCTCTATAATCTCACCATAACACTGCCCCTATAAAACATATGACACTTACTCTGTGTGTTTCTAGAAGATGATATCGAAGCCACTGTTTTATGTCGTGACTGAGCTAAATGAATTCTGCGCCCATCATGCTCGCACTTTTTTAGCGTACTGTTCAGTGACTGTGAAGTGACAAAAGCAGTCATTCACCCACTGTAGAACTCTCCTCTTTCAATCACAGTATGAAATGAGGATACTCATTATTCTGGGGTTTTTGATGCAGGGCAGGGCTGTTGGCTGGACTGTTAACCATGGGGGTCTGAGCTCAATTTCTTCTCCATCAAAAAGACGTCACTATCACTGACACCAGACAATGACCTACAGTGATATGTGTATGTGACACGTCATGATCATTTAGATTCAGTGTTGATTTCCTAGTTTATTCTGACATCTCTTGAGAAAGAGCCAAATTTTAAAGGTAACACTATTAGATCAGCTTTTAGCCCAAAGATTAGTTTCATGGAAGCTGTGGTCAATTAGCTGTAAATGTATGATATGATCAGCAAAGAGATTCCCTCAGGTGTTACATCTGTTTGTAGGAATACCAGACACAAAATATCTAACATGATAATATAGGCTAGTTTGGTGTCACTAGCTAAAGGGAGGCACAACTAAGCTATCATTGCTAATGATTTAGCTGGCTACTAACCCTAACCCAATGTAAAGTGCATTCACTGTGTTACTTGAGCTCATATGATGTTGTATAATGTTTTTGCAACTCAAACATTCAAACACCTGTCAGCCAAGACTGGTCGGTATTGCCTCCTTTCACTGAAGATAAAATACATCACTGCCATCTTCTTTTACTTACTTTCAGTTACATAGTGATAAACCACTCAAAGACTAAAGGTTACAGCCCAGAATACCAAGGCCAGGCGACGCCCACGATGCAGGTATGGTGAAAATCAAAACTCAGATCCACATGCTGGGCCGACCTTTTTTTTTTTTTGTCGGCGTATCCAATCACGTGGCTTTAAAGAAGTGATCTTGTACGACTTCATCAGTCTGGGGCACTTGGGCAATGGGCCATTCTTCTTGTTCTTATTCTTACTTTTATATTCTTATTCTTATGTCAGGCCCCTGAACCTCTCAATTCCCCTCACTTCTGTCACTGCCTCTCATTCAATGGCTTTACAACTTAACTTGACATATCTATTTATTGATCTGGTGTGCAGCACGGAGCTGTCTGAAGTAGCATTTGTCTGACTATCGACTACCCTTGCCCTCCACCCCACTTCAACTCCTCCACATCTGTACTTGACAGGCTCACTTACCCTTCTTCCTCCATTCCCCTCTCCTTCCCTCCGCTCTGCCAGTCTTATCTGCATGGCAGAGGATGTGAAAGCAGGTCACTATCCGCTGTCCAATCAGATGGGTAAACACCCGCAGTCCTTCACCGTGGTAAAAATCAATAGCCAGCAGGCTTTATAATAGACATGCCCATCTAAAGCTGGGCACAAGATTAGCAGCATTAAGTAGATGCTGCCAGTATTTGTGTTCTTTATACAAATTCCTGGAAAAAAAAACAAAAGGAAGGTGTTAGAGGGTCACTGCCTGAAGTGAGAAGGTGATGCGTCATGTTGTTTGTTTTTGGGGTTTTTTTGTTGTTTTTTTTGCATTTTTAAAGAAAAGTTAATGAGATATACACTCTAAATGTTTACCACCACTTTCCTCTTTGTCACAATAACCTCGTATCTTCAAACACACAAAATACCCATCAGCCCTCTCCCTACCACAGAAAGCATCTGTCTTGAAGCAGCGCGTCCAATGCATCTGGGCAGAAGCCCTTTCCTAATTAGAAAATGTAATTATGTTGTAAGTCAGTTTTTCTAGAGTTCATGTGCACGCTTATTAAAGGACCATGACTTTCATTTTTCTATATTTCTCAAAACAACCTTCAATTTAATTACTGCCGTGCCACCGTTCTTCTCGCCCCGAACTTCAGATTGTTATCAAACTTTTACTTTTTATTACCTGCCATGACAAATGAGGAGGCTCTGTAAAACTCGTTAAATATAGATTCATATCATGGACAATATTTCCATAATATCACACATACTCGGTCAGATTATTAAATATTTGGTTACTTATCAAAATAAGATCTGTTAAAGGTTATGAGAAAGACCTTGGAGTGTACCAGTTGGAGCATGCCAGTTACCAGTAAGGGTATATGTTATGGCCGATTGGTGTATACAGCATCCCATGTTTAACAGTATATTACCCTTGGACCATGTTTTGCTTTTTCCAATATTGACATTGTGTCCAGGTGTTTCAAGTCATTTCCCCCTCTGTAGCCAGCAGGCGTTAACTCACACCTCAGGGCTAGATAAGGCCTCTTTGCTCCATTGCACTTCATAACAACATACAGACACACAACCCAGCAGTGTGTGTGTGTGTGAGTGTGTGTGTGTGTGTGTGTGTGTGTACGTACATCTACTGTAAACACACACAGAGGCTCCACTCTAAGCTTATAGCAATCTGTTGGCATTCTTTTAAGCTTCTCTGGCTGCGACGGAAGTACTGATGCTGTACATCAGGTGAGGGAGGAAAGCTTTTATAACTGCTGTTTGGCCTTAAGCTGTGCTCTGTGTCAAACATGTCAGAGCTGAAATCAGGAGCTCTCTGACATCTCTGATGTGCCTAGTCCATATTTAGAATTGAGTTCTTCTATCTTAAAAGCATTATTAAAGTGGCTATTCACATCTTATGCACTGTGCTCAACATGTTTTTCTGAGATAAAATAAGGGGTTTCAATAATCAACATTAATGGCACTACATGTGGATGTTGATGAAAAATGTTCAAATGTATTAATATTTTGGTATCAGTGTCATAAATAAAAGGTATAAACTTGTTTATTTAAAAGATGTTTGGAAATGAATGCATCAGATACAGTATTTCATATGTGTGGTTTTTCATTTTATGAATAAAAGTAACATCCATCAAGCCTAACTTTCAGTGGCTGAAAAGATGAGAGTTTCAAGCAGACAGCTCATTAATAGACAAGATGTTTGTGAAGTTGAGGTCAAGATTAGCAAAAGTTGGAAGAATATGCATCTTGTGGCTCTCTAGGATGATGTAATTTCATTCAGCTCGTATATGAAATGTATTTATTTATTTATTTTGTAATTTAGCAAATTAACACAGTTAGATGGGGGATCAGCAGTTGTTACTTTTTGTTCTAATGTTTGTCTCTGTCACCCACTCCTATTTGCTCTCTCTTTCTCTCACTCATCATATCTTAACCAACACGAACATGACTTTTCAATAAGCACGTGAACCCCCAAGCAATCAGCATTTAATGTAATGATTATGTAATATAATGTTGAATAGATGTAATGCCAATGTATTTGTTACAACTGGCAAAGCTGGATGTGGCTTTATAATAAATATTTTAGAGTGTGTGGTCTTGCTGAAGTCTTATCAACAGCTGAAACGGCTGGTAATCGACACATTTTTTATGAGACAACTTCTCTAACCACTAGACTGCTCTTACATTTCGCCTTAATGGTATTTAGGGTGGCTCCGGCTTAAATGAAGCATTGCACTAGATAGTCATTTTTCATGTGGAGGTGGAAATTATATGTCGCTCGTCAACATAATTACATATGTATCATAATGTAGGAGCCAACAGTGATTACAATTATACACTCTCTTGATTGCTTTGTGGCTGCCAGCACTTTAAGCTCAGGTCAGCAACTAGAATCAGACAGGAGACACACAAACACTCATTAACTTTCTTTTTGTCATGCATACTTCAGTTAACAAAAGCTCACACTATACCTTCCCATAATTACATTGTTATATTGGCTCCCAGAGATGGTAATTACTTGTGAGTTGTTACAGTGTTGCCGTACATCATGAATGCTCTTGGCGCACTTCGCATCAGTTTAGGATCTGATGTTTACAGTCTTTAGAGGAGTAGCCATGATGCGTCTCTTTGTCTTCAAAGGGCAGACCTGCTGCCTCCTGGGAGTGTCTGGGTTTTGGCTCCGACTCTAAAAGAGCCATCACAGAGACAGAGAGAGGGTAAGTCAGAGAAACAAAAAGAGGGATAGAGAGAGAAAACAAAACAAGGACAGGAAGAGAGAGAATAGAATGAGATGAGATGGAAAAAAAGAGAGAACAGAATAAGAAAAAATATTATTATCATCCATTTGTCTATGGTCTGCATTTGTAACTGTAAGTTTAATAATGCAACACAGGGATCACATTGTGTGTACTGTATAAGTAACCTTTTGTGAATTAAATGGAGGCATCATATCAGTATGTAAAACTATAAAACACAAAACATGACATGTTTTCTCCACGTTTGTTCACTACAACTTGACACTTGGAGTAAGGCGAGATATTAAGAAACACATGGCACTTTAAAAGCTGCACTCATTAAAATTTCTATATTAACCATGGATCCAAGGACTATGTGTAAGTTAAAGGGTGTAAAATTAGTAGTGGCAGTATAGTAGAGCTCATCATTAACCACAGAGAACTATCACCCAAATCTACCTATCCTCTCAGCTCTATAGAGCGTGTTAGCATCTGTCAGCTCATTGTTTTTATTTTAAAGCTGCAACTTTAATGTTCTGATCCCTGTTTTTTGTCGAAGAAAAAGCTCTGATAAAATCCACGGTAAAGGCACAAAACAGCAAGCAGACAAAGTTAGTGACTAACTTGTAAGCATTTAGCAGCTAAAGAGCCAGAAAAGAGCAACAAGGGAAGGTGAATATTGGACTTACACTGTTCAGGGAAACAGAAGCGCAACTCCAAGTGGCATTTAGAACCTCTGACAGCAGTAGAGGATGTCACAGAACATAACCTTAGTGAACTTATGGTGCTGCAAACTGAAGAAACACACTCAAAATGCAGTGGAGCATCAATGGTTCTTAGACCAAGTGGGTGGAATTTATTGCATGCCGAGTGTATGAAATGAGCACAATTTGCTAGGTACTTCTGCCAAAACATTGCACGATTTCTATTTTGGCTTTTGTGTCATGTGGTAATGAGAGCATTGTTTTGAACAAGTACTAGAAACAGCAGCATCTCATCGAGCTGATCATTGGTGCTCTAAATTAGCTGACATGTTGGCCTTGTTCAACTGTACTCTCGTTTGGTATTCCGTGCGTTAGCAACACGCCAAAGGAGCCGGACACTTCTTCTGCAAATGTAAAACATCTTCATTCAAATGTCAAATTTGAATATTTCCGCCTGTATCTGATGAACAATCTGCTTTATTGCCTCTGTAATAGTCCACTCAGGAGTTGAGAATTTAATTTTTCTACATTACACCGCTGCCTGCTCTGACAAAGGTCAGGCTGATAGAATTTTTATTTGTTGCACACTGTTCATATGGGAGTGAAGTATGATCCCCTTGATTAGTCTCATAATTCTCATATCAGCACTCCTAAAGGTTGCATAGAAGCTGCTTTAAACCTGTACCTGTTTGTCTTGAAATGAGAGGTGTTATTGCCACATGACCTTGGACACTGGAAATGCATTGAGAATTGATACGACTAGCTGTGGTAAATTGAAGTTAATAGAAACTGCGCTGGAATGTCACTTAGATTCTCTATTCTGTTTGCCAACATCTCCACTGCAGCTGTCTGTGTTTGCATCATACTCCAAATGGGACACCTTCAGTGCAGATCCCTAAAGGCATCCCCAGGGGCCCCAACAAGCCCCAGGCCCACTGTGCGGTTTGTGGTGTTAGGGGTGATTAGGTGATTAGCTAATTTTTGCCCCAGGGCCCATGTCATTAGGCCTAAATCTGCTATTGTTACTTTAGTGTTACACATTACACTTAGGTCGTGAAGATAATGTCATTTGTTCTCATTCTATGCTGATGACAGCCAGTTCTATCTCTTCTTCAATCTGAATCATTTTTTTTATTTTTAAATACTGATGAGACAGAAATTATAATCATCAGTCCAGATCCCAACACTTAAGCTCTTTGACATTATGTGGCTGTTTGTTTAAAATTCATCAGCTAGGGTTTCAGCTGAGACCAGATGTCCTCATTCTTCTGACAAGAATTTCTAGCTGTACCCACAAACACAACAACCATCTGCCATGCTCCTGAGCTCTGCAGTACTTTATCTTATGGGGTCAAAATATCTGAACCTGGGGACATATTGTAATGTTGATTTAAACTTAACTATAGAACTTGGCCTTTTATCATTTTAATTTGTGATGTTTTATTCTTTTATCCTTTATATCAGCCTGTGTTTTATTATGTTTTTCCCAAAGTGTGTTGATTTTGGATGTCTACTTTCTATGCAGTTTGTACTTAATATTTTATTTTTCTGGGTAGGTAGGTTGATGAAATACCAACTTTCCTGGTGTTGGAGATGGAAGTTCAAAGTTTTTTTTTTCTTTGGACTAAGAAGAAAACCTGATAACTGCACATTCTGCTGGGGCTGTGACACAACCAAAGGCCCAATGTTTAACTGTGTACCCAATCCTCTGCTCACGAGGTGAGAATGCAGTAATACCCCCAATACTGACACCATCCTTATTGACTGTCACAACACATAAACCCAGCCAAGATAACTCCCACACCCCACCTACCCTCGCTGCTATGCAGACGGTGGTGTGGAACCCTCATGACCCAGAGCTGCTATCAGTGCACTACACTGTAAGACAAAAGCGCAGTCTCTCACCCTCACAGCCCTCTTTCCAGTGCAGAGCCTGGTCCACAGAAAAAAGAAAGAACCTGACACACAGACACGGACAAAATACTAACTAGAACTCCCACTCTTGCTCTGAACTTTCAGCACAAGAATTCAGGTGTTTCAAGGGAAGATGGTACAGACAGGAAGAGGAGACACATGTCCCTCATACAGAGAAATCCATTTTTTTAGGAGGCGAGAAGACAACTCTGGGAGGCAGGTGAAACAAGAATGATGCACATTTAGATTAGAAGCCTTCTTCTGAAGGCTGCTAGTGCTTATTCCATGTCTGCGACAGGGACATTTCAATGGGCCATGGTGATGCACTATAACCAAAAGACAAAACTTAATTGCTAAGTTCAACATGTATAATGGCAAAGAAAATCTTAGCTCATTCCCATGTATTCACAAAGAAAGAAGGCATAGAGGGGAAAAGTGTAGTGATCTTTTCTCATTATAATAGAAACTTGGCATGAATGGAAGCTTCCTTACATGCGAAGAGGCGACAAAAACACCAGTAATATACTCTAATATAATGGCAATTTATTTCCAGAGGCTATCTAAGCCCAAATAGCAACAGCTGGAGCTCTGTACACACTATCCATGCTTGTCCATGGTGGGAGGACAAGTCTCAGAGGAACCTAGCTCTTTCAGTCAGGGAACAGGTTAGTCCTGTGGAGACAGAACCACCATGTCGCTATCCTGAGAGATTTGGTCAGACAGCCGGTAATAGAATTCCAAGTCCTCTCTATTATCACAAGTCCTGTCTCGCTAAAGAGGGATGGGACTGTTGGAGCAGATGCCACATTTCTCTGAAGAAATTACAGTGCCTGTTTGTTGCCAGCTGCATGTCCCCACTCATGCACAGAAGAAACATGCAAAAGTTATAATAAAAACAGTTCCTATAGGTGCACAGACAAATTAACCCACGATGTTACAGAAAGCAGACAGTCCTGGGCAGCTGGGCAATGTGTCTTCACAACAGGTACAAGCAGGAAGAACACAACAAAAGTCAAAATTGCAAAGGAAACCAATCTGGAAGAGTGAGGGGCACCAGTTCAGATTGACTGGCAGTGCCTTCAATTTTAGCAACCACACAGTATAACCAGACGCCTATGATGCAGGTGTTAGTTTGTCATTCCAAATTAATGCATCAGTATTAAACTTGAGGCAAAGACAGTAACAGTGGGGTGTAGCTAAAGAGGAGCTGGGGTCATTTGTACAACCGATAAAATAGAAAAAGATAAATAGCTGCTCAGCGTGAGCCACAGGGAGGGAGCGAGAAAAGAAAGAGTTCAAATAATATGAGATGCAGCACAGTTCTCTGTTCTTGTAGGCTGAGTTTGTTTAAGACTATCATGAAGTCGGTGAAATTTATTTCTCTCTCAATTTCAGAATTTTTCAGGATTTTAAAGTTTGCTGCTCAGTCAGTTTAACAAGATGTTGCTTGTTACTGTGAGTAGCAAGTATTCTAAAACCCAGACATGACCATATCTACAAATAAATACAATGCCCCTTTCAAAATTAATTTTACATTCACAATACTTTTAGTGATACCTAACAACTGAATATTTTTTAAAATCACATTATTTGAATTTTAGTCATTTTAAAGGGGATAAATTGTTTACAATCTGGATCTGGACAATGAAAACTGGTCTTTTATTAACAATAATTTGACAATGAACATACAATTTTTAAAATTCTGTGCATACTGTACTTAAAGAACTGAATAAACCACCTCTTCCACAGTATATTTCATTGTGTGTGTGTGTGTGTGTGTGTGTGTAGTTGTTAAGTGTGTTCCCTGCATGCCTCATGTTGCACTCAAATGTTTGAGCAATGAGGAGCTAAGGCAGTCAGTTTGTCAATTCATTTAAGACATTAAAAATGACTCCAAAACAAAACGTACAAGGACCTTTCCTGTGCTTAAAAAATATTATGGAGAACCTGTCACCCCCTACCCTTCATCCAATAAATTATGATCAGTAACCGATGCACAATGAGCAGGAACTGCAGCTAAAGCCACCAGATTGTTATGTTTTTTTCATGCAACAATGGCAAGATGTGAAAATGTATTTCACCAGCACTCTTTACCATTACTGTCACCCTGGGGCGCTCCATGAGCAACTTCCAACCAACAATAAGCCAACATCACCCTGGTTTCTGAGCCACAGAGAGACGCATTTGCCTGTCAGCACCCAATTAGAGCCGGAGGGGGCAAATTAACACGAAAGCCAAGAAACTCCAATTAACACTGACACGTTGATTTGGTGGCAGGCTCATCATTGTCTTAAAATTAGAATTAATCAGCACGGCAGAGGGTGCCAAGTCGAAGGTCTGGCTATAAAAGAGCCACTGCTTATGGGAAGCTGATGTGGGCTGCAGGCTGAAGATTAAGAGGAGTCTCAGTATTTATTAATATCTCCCCTGTTTATTTTTCCTTTGCATCTATTGAAAATGAAACACAATACATTTTTCCATTAACTCTACACGGAGGACAATAAGCAGCACACACAAGTTATAAATACGATTTGAGAAAAAAACAAACAAAAAAAAAAAAAAAAAAATTGATGTTTTCTGCATGCTTCTTCTACGCATAAAGTGCATAATCCAGCACTTACATCCACTTTCCAATGATGAGTAAATGAAAATCTCTGTCAAGGACATGCCGGTTTATGTGAGTGTAGAGTTTATAAGAAAAAGCTGGTTGGAGATGAGCTCAATGGCCGCTTCTCCGACAAATCCTTAAATACTCTAAATATAGTCTCCGACCACTGATTAGAGTCACAGTAAGAATATCACCTGAAAGTTAGGCTGCTGTACAGGCTCTCTGTCTTAATGCTTTCTAGTGAAGCAAGGAGAGAAAAGACCTGTGTGTGTCCCTAATCACTATCCTCATCTTAACTCATTTCAAAGAAAAATATCTGGCTGTTATGGTGGATGGATCACTTCCCTCAGCATGCATCCTTCATCCCCTTCTCTCTCCCCTCTCCCTTTATCTGCGTGTGTCTCATTTTCTCCTAAAATTTCTTATTTGTATTTCTCCCTCTCCATTTCCTCTCTCCTTATCTCTTATTATTTTTTCCAACCTCTCCCTCTCTCCCCTCCCATTCCCCTTCATCCTTTTCTCTCTCTTTCCCATTGACCTCCCTGGCTTTTGTCATTCTATGCCAACCTTTCTCGCTCATCCCCTTTTTGTTTGTCATTCTCTGGCCCTGCCCTGCAGTGCTCTTGATGTTGGCACTGACACATTAACACATCAGACTTTGACTCCATTAATGTTCTTGTCCTTGGCACGCTGCCACACACTCCAGATATCTGATGCTACCTGCCAGGTGGTGCACGAAAAAGTGAAGGATGCAGAGGATGGATGCTGGGAGTTGGGGTTGGATGAAGACAGACCTTGGCTTTACCACATGAGCCGAAACAACATCTAAAGCCGCGAGCCTTGAGTCAAGTTCAAATTACATCTTGCTTTCTTTTTGTTTTGATATCTGGGTAGATACAGTAGATATAAGACAATATAACATGACACAAGTCATATAAATATCATAATTATTTTAATCTATCAGTGCATAATTATTTCTTTCTCATGTTGGCTCACCTCTTATGTTTGTTCTTGTTGAAATATGTACACTATGGCAAGTTAAAGGAGCTATTTGTAAGTTTTGCTATTGCTACATAGCTAATGTTAACATTAACAGCTGTTTACTTACCAGTCTGCAAGAAATGTTGCGAGTTCAGCATCAAACTTCATTCCTTTACTCACCAAGAGCCGTCTCCAGTGGTGGAAAGCAACACCAATGTTAACTCTTGTCTCTCATGCTAACCAGCTAGCCCTCACTTTCTGCCTACAATCTGCCCTGTAGTAGCGCTGCTCAGAGGGCTTATTATAACCTCTTGCCCTGTAAACGCAATGATGGTTGAAGCTCTTGTCAAGTGATAATCACCACCACCAGCTCCTGGCAAGAAACCATGTTTGGAAGCAGAGAAAACTTACAAGTAGCCCCTTTAGAGATATTGGATTGTTTGACTGAACTGTGGCTAATTGTGCTTCTGAATACACCCGTTGCAGATATTTACAGTTCTGTTATATCAGACAATTTATTTGTTTAAAACTGAGATAGAACAAATTTAGATAGGCCTAGGTATAGAAACTCATGAAAACTGACAAATTAAAAGAAAAACTTGAACACAGTAAATGAGGGTAGAAAAATAATGAATGTAGCTTCTTCAATACAGCACACGAGGGGGTCACTGAATGGTATGATGACTTTGAAAATTATCCAGATCATATGTTATGCACTTTACAGTCTCAACCCTATTGAAAATCTCAGCCCAATTTAACATCATGGGAAATTTCGGACTGCGTTCCCCACCACCACCATGAAAACATCAAAGAGGGAAAATGCTTTGGATGGATGGGGTTTATCCCCCCAGTAAATTTTAAGAGACATGCAGAATCTATGGAAAGGAGCATTGAAGCTCTTTTGGCCGCTCTTGGTGATCCTTACAAAAACCATTCGTGGATGGTTTTTCCTTAAATTTCTCACCAGTCTGCAGACAGTCAATCAACTGTATAAATCCTCACGCTCAAAATGGGACATTCCTTTTGTAACTTGACAGACTTTTTTACTTTTTAGCCCCGACAGAAATAATAAGGCTGTAAGCCTGAGGCTTCAAACAGCAGCATAAACACAATAATACAATGTTTCACTGATCAAAGTAGAATTATTTTAGTGGACCGCATCAAAAGGGAATAAGTAATATTGGTGATGTGTGCCTTTCAAAGGAGCTGAGCTGGCGAACAGTAATATTGAAGCAGGCACGAGTTTATGAGCCAACAGCAGGACTTTGCATTCAAATGAGTTTGAGGAAGAGATATACAGGCTGATAACAATGTTCGGGATGCTGTTAAAACTGTGAATGCTGTATTTAATGCAGTGCTGCTGGGTGCGATGTATACTAGCTGCCATATGCAGACTGATAATTGAACTGTGATTGTTTTGAATCTTTGCCAGTACCATAATATCCTGTCTGATGTGGGTTGTTGCTCATACTAAATACCCAGGTATTCTTCTATATTTTTAAAACAAATTGGATGTAACTTGATGTGTATAAGAACATTTTCCCCAAGACACACCTAAAAAGAACATGGTTATGGTGGGGTTTTTTTTTTGTTTGTTTGTTTTCTGTTTGTTTTTTTGTAGTAATCCAAAAGAAAATTGTTCTTTTTCAGAGTATATACAACAGCCCTCTGCAAAAGTAACTCAGGCGTCATTATGTATGGGATTCCAGTCACATCATAACCCCATCCCAGTTGATATTATAATGTTTTTTTTCTGATTTTTGCCTCATTTGATATTTTGGTTTGGTGACCCAAACCATGATCTTGGTTTGGGTCTTGAACCTTAAACCATGAGTTGCCAAACATTAACCAAACCTTAACCACAGTGTTGTTATGTCATAAAATGTATTGATTTTTAACATTTATTTGTAACAGGTTGTGGAAGGCCAAGATGAATTATGTTGTCCTGCTGATAGGGGCATCAATTTACAGAACATCTGTATCTGGAGGGCATACCACCAAAGGTATTTTTTCATTAAACTTGGAGGACTTGTTTTTATATGGCCCTAGTCTTCCTCTGCAGTGGGGTCCTGTGTTTAGGGTGTACAGAAATCTTCAGATGTTGATTTTTTTTGTGCCTTGATGACTCTGGCTATGTTTCAACAGCTATAAGGAAGTCCCAGTGGGACTGGGCTTCTGGTTGAGTCAGCTTGTCTGTTCTGGTCTGAAGCTATTATTATTGTATTACATCATTCTGCAATAGGATGGAAATGGAAAAACAGAAACTGGTTTATTACTTTAATTACATGATGGTGAGACACGCCTGTCAAACAGGAAGAGAACTACACATATAAAAATATTTCTTCTGCTCTAAGATTCCCTGGGGTGTAATCAGCAGATTTACATGAAATATGAAATACAGACAGATGCTAATAGAAAATGTCCAAAGAAAAAATTAAGAATATGGGATTAATGAAATGAAAGTGGAGCCCTCTCTGGACAGCATTAATTCTACTAAGAGAATCCGGTGACTGATTATTTCATCCCATCTGGAACAAACAACTAAATTATGTTTTTCCAGCTAGCCTAAAAAAAGCAAACTGAATATAAATGATTTACTTTATTATGAGTTAACACTGCACAGATTGACATCTGTTGTTTCACACAATTAACACAGCAACTAGCACGGCCGGCATCTGGATTAGGGCCATGTAACCGGTGGAGATGAGCATCGCTATTTAGATTTGATTAGATGATTGATGATCCCATTGGGTAAATTAGATATTTGTTGTTGTAAAAGTAAGAAGATTCAGCAGGGGAAAACACAAATATTAAGCTCAAAGTCCCAAACTGAATTTAAATGAATCCATAAGAGAAATGGTTCATTTAAGCACAACACTGTGTTCTAGAAAAAAATAAATAATTTAGTGAGAAAGCATAAAGCATTAGCTGCTGTGCCTGCAAGCAGAAAGATATGAAGCCACTTGACAGGAGGTTTTTTTTGTGCTATAAGTGACAAACATGTGACAAGTCACTAATTTGCCACAGCAACTCAATGGGCAAAATTATAATTGACTTCATCTGTTAGTACACAGGCCATCTGAATGGGGAATTAGGACTGATATTACTCAAGAGTTAGGTCTTCTCTACCACTAGGACTCTGTGCTGCTTGTTTCTGTGTGGCTGTTTGGAGGAGCCTGATCTCCTTAGTTTTACAAGTTACCTTTCCCTGTACCCCACCACACAGTCAGCACTGAGGTGACCCATCCAACTGCAATCTCCCCCCCACCCCACCCCTACTCAACCTCTACAAGACACCTTGGACTTGGAACAATGTGAAGAACTGATATCCAACTTGTTCACTAAACCTATTTCATTGGAATCAATGAACCCATTTCTTGGACTTATTTTCTTTAAATTCTTAATATAGGATTTACTAGTATTGGATTTATTACAATCCCATTATTGGATTATAGCTGCCAACAGCTCTGATTGCAATTCCATCTGTCTCAGGAGTGAGGAACCTACTTTGAACTGATACTCCTATGGTTTGCTCCTTTTTTATGTGGTGAGATTTTGGCAGATATTGCGATTTTTTTGTTTGTTTTTTTCTTTTTTCACATCTAGAACTGTTCCTGTGGTGAGTCTGTAAAGCCCACTGAGACACAGAATGTGATCAAACGAGAGGGAGTGATGTTGTAGCGGCAGCAGCCGTGCTGATATTAAGTACAACATCACAAGCTCGAGTGTGATATTGCTTTCATACAACAGTTCTACGAGCGCCATATTAGTTAAATAATCAGCAACAGATTATGATTTGTTTGTTTACTTGATCCTTTGTTTGGCTAAACCAACACAAATAATTCCTCAACTGGACTGGTGCTGGACTGTTGCTAAGCTAAATATTTTTCTGACCTGCACAGTGCACACTAGCTTGCTACTTTGTCTACACTTTACCCCAGGTGTGCGCTGAAATATCCAGGTGTCTTCCCTTCATCCTCTTCTGATGACCAAACATCATTTAATTCAAATGTTATTTCTGGAAATATTTTCATCTTTGCAAAGTTTGTTACAATGTAACAGAGATAACGACCGTTAATGTAACGGTAATTAACATGTAGTTAAAACTCCCAGTGCTGTTATACTCTATATCAGCACTCATGGAATGACTCTCCTCCAATCAAATTACTTGGTAAGAACTAAGGGGTTTATAATGAGCTATACAAATAAACATGACTTGACGTGATGAATTTAAATGTCAACGCTCATTTGAATCATGTAATCATTAAGCATAACTGGGTTCTGGAACTGGCAACTTTGGTTAGCTATGGGGGGTGCTTGTCTTGGAAGACCAAAAAAAAAAGTATCTAGAATAATCTGCATGGTATAAAAATGTAATAACTTGCATAGTAATGCTTGTCTTAGATTAACCTCGTGCCTATGAACACATCATAGCAGTGCCACTATATTACGGTGCACTGTGGGACTCCTTCACACACATTGCGGCTTTAATGTGCATCTCATTTAAAAAATCATCGGCTATAATCAGCTATAATTTTTATCACCAGTGACTGCTCTAAATATGTATGTTCAGTGCGGGTTGTCTGACCATTGCAAAGTTACTTAACACTAACATGTAACACTTATTCAACTATTGCACTCACTTGGAGTCTGGATAAGAGCATTAGTACCTATTAAAAAAACAATTACGTGTGTAAATACCCGTAATAAAATGTAAATCCTTCCCAAACAACAAATGCCAGATGATCCTAAGCTATTCCCCCTTGAAGAGCTAACCTGCCTCTTGAGAAGGGAGGGGTTTTGTCAGTGTAGCTGAACTCATACTGACCTGCCTCCTTCAGGTAAGCTGTTTGACTTTGCCAGCTGCCAGATCATCCCCTGTGGGCCCCAATAAATATTCTGGGGCATTTCAATGTTGCCTTGTGGGAAAGCAGCCTTTCTTTCCACTGATTCTGGGCTTTGTAGTTAACCCTAACAGCACACAGAGGCAGGGCTCGAATTACTGGGCGGATTGGGGGGGGGTCACACTCCCCTGATTAAGACTTGGACTCCACCCCAAAAGCCCTTTTTGTTTTTGGAGGGTGGGGTTGAAATATTTATATATTGTTCTTACCTGTAATTGTAAATATTAATAATATACATCTCATTGCGTCCTGGTAGCAGTGCTTGCATGCGTCGCACAAACAAATTGAGACACTGTAGGTTAGTTGTAAGTAGCATTAGCTAACTAACGAGGCCGTTTAATACACTTCCTTACCTTCAGAGTTTCTGAATTAGAGATTGTGTCAAGCATCGATGATATGGATGAACGCTAATGTTAGCTAGTTGATAGCACACCCTTTCATTTCCAGCGTTGGCTTGGTATTTCATTAACCTAGCAGTATACCAGTATAAAATGACATATATAATCTAATTTTAGCTCAGTAATGAGTAATCAGACAATGAGAAACATTTAGACTTCAATACAGAGTTTAATATTTTTGTTTTAATAGTCTTCTTTTGTGTGGCTGTGTTGGTCAGGAATTCAGGAGTTTTACCTGGTTGGGAAACTGAAAAAAATTCCATGTATGCTGAAGTACATGTAGGTACTTTTACTTTACTTGAGTATTTACATTTTACGCTACTTTGTACTTCCATTCCACTACATTTCACAGGGAAATATTGTACTTTCTACTAAACTGCGTTTATCTATAAAGATTATACAAAATCATCATCTACAAACTGCAGACATTATGTGAAATAATTAAGATACTGTAAAGATTGTAACATTTAGGTTCACTGAAGCTGTACTGGGTTCCCTTTCACCCTGGAGAAAAAGTTGACCCTCCTGATTGCCATTACCTAATCCGCACACTTCATAGAGATACTAAACAACATGACTCAACCACTGCAGCCTCACTTTTTCCCCTTTCAGTAAATTCTTTACACAGCAGTGGCCTTATTTTATGGGTTTTGTCATGGCACCTGCACAATTGACTATGTATTGACTCTGGTCCAGCATCAGCACCCTTTGGTTTTCCATTTGAGTATAAAACAAGTAAGGTCTGTTTGTGTAGGAGAACATCATGCAGAGAGCAGCATGCAACCCTGACAACACCTTCCAAAAATGAGTCAGTACCAAATTGTGTTCGGATGCCAGAGTGGCATGCTCCTATTATACCAGAGCGAAATGCAGCGAAACGTAATGAAAACCGGCAACTGCAGTGAACGAGTGGGAATAACACACAACTCAAAGGGATACTTTGACATTTTGGTAGTCAGAGTTATAGAATGTTTTGTAATCTTCAAATGTGACATACCATTAGCCGCTCCTCATCAAAGGGTATGATAAGTATTATTTTGATTAATCACCAGTCATTTGATGTTGTAGGTGTCACTTTTTTCATGTGGACAATCACATTCTGTAATGAAATTGAATTCTAAAAAAAAAAAAAAAAAATTATCCCAGACTTACAAATATTAGGTTAGTGGTTATAGTACACATTTCCTCAGTATTATTAGCAAGTAAGAAATTTCACATAAAATTGGTCTGGAAATAATTCCAAAAACGGCTCGTTTTGACTTTGATTGTCGTCGTCACATTTTGAGGTGACACTAATCCACAATAATGCACAAAAAGTCAGGAGGCAGACGGTTTCAGTGTCTGTCATACACACGGCGCTTACATGAACTGACATGTGGGATGAGGGAACAGGAGAGCCACAGTAACAGGCAGGGATTCTTTGTTTTGCTAAAGGACACTTTGATGGCATGCATAGATAGAAATACTGTATGCTGTCGAAGAGATGCCTGCACCATCTTTTTTCGTCCTCTTCTGCCTCAGACTCTCTTTCTCTTCACATTTCACGAACGCGCTTGTGTCCCACCTGTCGACTCTACGCCTTCAGCAAGTTTCCCTGCATCTCCGTGGATCATCGGACTTTCTTTTTCATCAGCTACATGTCTCCACAGCACCTCCTCGTTCCTTTATTAGTTCCTCAGTATGTATAGAGAGCAGCTGACCTCAAGGTTATTTTGTTGGACTGTTTACCTGTTGACTTCTTGAAGTGAATTTCCTGCCTGTCCAGCATTTCACCTGAGTGTGTTTGCTTGATTCTGTGTGTCTGGTGATAACATGATACCTATAGGTCTCTCTCCCAGCCCAGCTTTCCTCAGCAATATATCTTTGGCTGCTAATGGCTATGTGAAGTAGTCAGCTTTAGTAGAGGTCACTGTGAATTCAATACTTGGTGTAAACTCCTCACACTGTGTGTATTTCAGAGCCTGTTCCAACATGGTTCAATCATGAGGCCAACGGGCTGTGACTGAGTCTCCTGACACCGAGTGATTTGGGTTAGGGTTCGGGTTAGATAAGCCTGTTGGTGAGTAACTACAAATAAGATTAATTCACCTGTGCCACAGGTAGATCATTTCTTCCATGCTCCTGCCCAACGCTTATATTGAAAAAATTACCAACTACTTGCATCCTCTATCCTGTTTAAGGAGACTGACTTTCTGGTGTTTTTAAGGGCAAAGCACTTCTCTGAGAGTCTGTGTTTTCTTCTGCAATACTTTTTTGTAATGCTCCTACTCCGTGCACTTCAGTAAAAGTCTTCTGAGCATAAGTGAACCTGAATAACTCTGTTGTACATCCATATGCACAGCCTTTAGTCATGCTTGATGGTGGTTGATCACTGGCTTTTAATGTTAGACATAAGAATCTTATTTATCGTTTTCAGCGGAATAAAAAAAAAAAAAAAAAAAAAAAACTCCTTTACCGACAGTAAATTCAAGGGTGTGTGAGAACCTCAGCAGCTGCAGATTTTGCCTAAAGGAAGTGCTGGCTAATGATCACAAGAGTGAGGATGAGAGTGTCAGATTATAAAGTCCATTTTCATTGTTCCATTGAATTGCATGGGTGATTTGTTTGAATGTCTGTAAAGTAGAGGAATCAGCTGATAGTGATCAACTGAGTGAACAACTGAGCTCTCTAAAAGATTTGAGAATAATTGGCCTTGGTTGCTCTTTCTCTGTCCACTCCTTTTTTTTTTTCACGTGTCTCTTATTCTTTCAGTTTCCTTTGTTGGTGTTATTAATGTCTCAGTCATTTGTTTGATCTCTTTCAGTTTGCCTCTTCTTCCCCTCTGCCTCTACAGTACCGTCCTTTTGTTTCTCAGTTTCACTGCTTTTGTTCTGCAAGACTTTTCTCTCTAATCCGTACATTTTCAGTCGCTCAACATATTTGTCTGCTTTCCTCACTGGGATTCCCTCTGCCTGAGTACATATAGCATGAGTGTGAGAGTATATACCGAGCGAGTGTCAACCGTGCAGATGTTTTTCTTCTCATGAGAAAATATTTTTCTTTTTGCTGTTTGCCAGAAGCTGGTGTTGATCAAGTCAACTTAATGCTCACTAGTCCCTGAACCCTTTCTCTCTCTCTCTCCATCGCTTGCACATGCATGTATACACACACACACACACACACACACACACACACACTTTCTGAAACCCCACACCTGGCCCCTGCGTCTGTCTCGTTACTGTCTCCTCAATAATTCACCGTTCCCAAGACTTTGGATACATCTTTTATTCATGCACTGGAGGAATGTTCAACTCCTGATATCAGTGCACACACACATGCGCACCCACACATATATACACACACACACACACACACACACACGCACACAAAATCTTGGAAACTGCCATCAACTTCTTTTTTTCCCCCCTTGTTATGTTCGCCGCTTGCCACTTTCACTGTTTGACAAATCAATTGATGACTAAATATGCTGCTGGCATATCCCTTCTCTTATCCACTGTATGAAGATTCTCAGCCATTCGGTCCCCTGAAGTACAGTGTGTAACCGAGCTGTACGCACGGCTCGAAAGACGCTTCATACTCAAAGTTGTTAAAATCAGAATGTCATCAGAGTCAGATGAGTTGGGCGTAAGATGCGAATTGTGACAGGGCCTGGAGTCATCAACCCACTGTAATGGTGTGTCTGTGTGTATGTGTGTGTATGTGTGTAGGTGAAGACATTTCTGTCTGTGTTCTTTTGAAGATCCTCCTAACTTCATCTGACACTCCGTCCACATATTGGACAACCGCTGCATTTGCTCGGCTTCTCTCTGTCTGATCTTGTTGATGTTTTAACAAAAAGCTCAGTTCAACTTTCAGAGCTTGTTTCTTCTTTTCTCTTTGTACTCGGTGCTGGACAACATAATATCCAGTGAATGATCTCTCTTTTTTTTTTCTTTTGTTTTTCTAAACCTCTGCTTGTGCACCGTAACTTCATCTCTCTGGCAGGTTAATTATAATAAGGGTCATTTCTCCCTTGTAAGAGAAATGTTCGTATTCATCTGTTTGACTTTACTTCCTTTGTACTGCGTGGCTGCAGTTTAGTTATATAAAAGCTTGTTGTGTTCATTAGTATTACTTAGTTATCTGTTTTTATTGCAGTGGCTCATCCAACAATGACTACTCACACCTGTGCCTGAGAAAGTTTCACTGACACATCTGGTGAACGCAATAGCTATTTTTGCCTAATTTGAAATGCCCCTTGAACAAGCTGAATCAAGTTCAAGTCGAATCACCCCCCACCCCTCCCACCCCCCCACCCCCCCACTTATGTTGTAGTAGGTTGTGGGAATCAATAAGCAAATACTGATTAGTGTGAGTGGAAGAGACAGAGGCTAACACAGGCACACACTCACAGGTGCATGTTTATACAGGCCGAGGTTCACACATTTGCACACATGAATGCACACTGATGATATGTGTGTTGACGTACACGCAGAAAGATGGGCACTCTCTTGCGGTCTCATGATCGGGGACAGGTGAAGTTGCAGACACACATTCTGGTGGCATTTTTGCAATTAAAGTGGGCCCTGTGGCTATCTTTCCGCTGAGTGCACAAGCCAAATATCAGGGCACGGAGCAGTGCTGCTTTGCTCCCCTAGTGGAACTAATTAGATGTTCCCAAAGGACAGCCCTGTCATCACATTGTTCTGCCCACAATACAGCCTCAGTGGCCCTGTGAGGGAAGCAGTGGGCCAAAATAACCCAGCGAATAACTAAATTATACAAAGTGCCTCATTCCAAAACTCTGCATTTTAAAAGAAGCTGAGGCCCCACAGTCGATATTTCTAAACCAGATCTTCTACTGAATCTGACAATTTAATGCTAATGTCACACCTTTAAAAAACAAAAGGAAAATACTAGCTTTATAGAATAATTTCCTTTTTACCATTTCTCTGCCTTTATTTTGGAAAAGTCTACAACAAAATCTGGACCACGGTGTTGCAATGAAATTACCAACATGGCTAGTTGGATGTTTTGGGAGCGCTTTCTGTCTGTCTTTCCTCTTGTCTGAGCACTACGACAAAGCTGATGATCATTGACATCCATTCTAGATTCTATTAAAAGCACAAGTTCTACTCCACTTCTGTGAATCCCGCTCTGTTCAAAGTACTTGCATGCAGGCATAGGTGCCAAAACCGTGGGTGCGTACGGGCCCGAGCACCCACTGAGAATGCTGAGCACCCACGTGCGGGAGTGTGCAGTCAGGGCCAAATTTACATTGATTCGATAACAGACTCCAGGTTGAATGCAAGGTTGGATCAGCTGTAGAGACTAAGCTGCTGAGGTTGTTTCACTATCAGGCCCCCTGCCCCCAATTGTCACCACCAATCACAAAGCGCCCTTCCGATTGATCCAGTCTATCATTTTACGGCACTCCACCTGACATAGCACACGCTGCAGGTGCACGGTATAGCGTTGTCCTTCCGTTTCATGTTGTGTAACGTTAAAGTTCTCATTTCCAATCCCTCTGTGTGTGTGTGTGTATGTGTGTCAGCCGTCTCTGCTCATTTCCTGTGGTGCTGAAATGTGCGTATTTGACTACTTTTTTCCAAATCCGTACAGCAACAAGTCATGTAGGCTATGCTTTTTGCATAAGGTTTCACAAACATAAATTGGTGCCTATGCCTACGACTGACCTCCCTGAAAAGCTCAAACATGATACTGAAGTATTCTGCTCATATTACACTGTAAGCTTATTGGATTTCTGTTGCTACACCTGCTAAACAGATTGTGAAACACCACATCATCGTCACCACATGTCCAGCTGCCGTGATTTTTACTTATTTCAATAGCTGTAGCTATTGCGGGTGAACAAGATGGTTTTTCTAATGATGATTACAATAAAACACTGTGTTCAACTGTTATTTGCATGTCTTGTTATTTGATAAACAGTTGAATTCATGAATTGTGTTTGTTGGCCATAGTACAAAGTGAAACTCTTGGGTGTTGCCTGGTAAATGTCATGGCACGAGTAGGTAGAAAGGGGCTGGAATGGGGAGAATAAAACATCACACTGAGCCCTTTGATGCTGTTAGCTCATGACATTAAGAGACAGAATTCACAATTATTGCAAAGGGAGGAAACACGAGCAAACAGAGAGAAACTCACAAATTACACATTTCATGACATGTAGAAGTGCAGTCTATATACCAACACATACGCTGCATTTAGAAATATGCATGAAATGCAGCCACGCAAAGGGAAATGTTCCTCCTTTTAAGACCTCTTCTTTTTTTTTCTTCAAATCATGTACTGGCAAAACTATTTTATTAATTCTAATGAGGTTCTGATCTATTATTAAGATATAAAGAGCTGATAAACCATGATATGATAGATTCAAAAGAAGTATTCATTAATTCCATGTATACTCATTAATTCATCATGGACTCTATGTTTACTAAGGTTTTATAAGCAGTTCATTATTATAAGTGTTTCTCATTAGCCTAATATAATTGGATGCTCCTCGACAACATTAATGCAATGACTCCTAGTTGGCTGAAACAAAGAAGCATTGCAAAGTGAGAGTGCACACAATGGAGCCATTATTCCCAGAGAGAATGTTATTTGTAGAGTGAAGAGAGGAATTTGTGCTCCAAAAGTGATGTATAGGCTCCAACCTATTGTTAGAGTCATTTCCTCATTATATTTCCACAAAAACAACCTTGTGCTCCGTCACCTCATTCACAGTAGTGTGCAATTTTTGTTGCTTTGGCTTCAACCAACAAAGAGCCACTGAGATGAATGGGATGCTGAGAGACACTGGCCGCATGTTCCAGCTGTGAGTAGCAGCTGATGTTTTAATGAAAGTGAATGTGCCAGGTCGCTGTCTTAAGAGTGGCGGCAAAACCTTGGCCGGAACAGCCAGCGATGACCGCAGGGGATCTCAGCATCCCCAAACGAATCAGCGGGCTAAGAGGAGAGGACAGGCGGCCGCTCACCTCAGCGGGCCTGTCATTCTGATCGCATGCATCAACAGGGGACCAGCTGGGATCAAACAGGCTGGATGACGGGTCATTGCAGTGACAAACAGGAGCACTAAAGGGCAAATACTACCACCAAATGACATACTAAGCACTGCTCAATGGCTAGTAAACAACTGAAGAGATGTTACTCTAACATGTGAATGTAGCCTATAACAATAGCCTACTTCAATAGAGTTTCAGTACTGTGGCAATTGCAAAAGACAAACTAAAATGTATCAGATAAGCGTTCGTCATCCTCCATCATTTACATTATCTGCTTTACCACTGCCTTGACAATAATGTTTGACACAAGGAGTAACCTGGCTCTTGGTCACTTCTTAGAACAAACTGATATGATATGCTGACATGGCCAGGAAATTACTGATGATGATGAGGCAGCAGGGGGAGGAAAGTCCTGATAACTAATTGAATGTCTTTGTAGCTCGATCATCAGGACAAAAGCCTGAGACACCATTGTGACTAAATCCTTTCCACAGTGAGGTCTGAAAACCTTCGCTTACAGTGCAAAACTGCACAATAAACAACTGAGATGGAAATATAATTTATAAGGATAAACCATATTGTTTCAGATGGTTGGTTGTATGCCGTTGCCGATTCAGTGTCAAGTTTAATACACACCACTTGCTAATGGTATGTTACGCTTGGATTAAATCAGCCTCCAACAACAGCTCATCCTGGCTCACCTTGCTCTGCCCACTCAGGGCTTCTATACATTGCCAAGCAAAACCACACGCTGCCATCATCACAATGAAAGTAATTACAGCCTTAATCCATTGTAGACAAATTGACTGTATACAGTGTTTGACTTGCTGTGACATAGTTTAGTTTACATTTAACAGCGTGGGTGGTGACAATATGGGTTTTCCCTCGGGGCTTTGACTGACTGCCGATGCTCAGCGTTATTGGCAAGTGACCCGTGTATTGAAAACTAAAAACTTGGCTCATTTGGGCAGAGCAGTGTTGCTGTGCAGTGATCCATTCAGGTAGTGAAAACTAGTACACTCATATGCTCGTCTCATTACAGCCTGCAGATTCTTGGGAAACTGGCTGAGTGCATCAGATGTTAATTCATTTCAGGACTTACGCACACGCACGCTGCTCCATAGGGGCAGTTTTAGAGATTGTGTTGAAGTGCAAGACGAAGCTGGAAACATGCTTGGTGTTTGCTATAAGTGTGACTAAAACATCATGTATTATGAATAGCTGGCTGGCTGGCTTTTTCCCTGAGTATTTATGTTTTCTTCCACATACTGTAAATTTTACCAGGGTTGCTGTGGATGAGTGGAAAAGCAGTAAACCAGAGATTAGGTTTATGTTGCAGTGATCCTGTTGGGGGTTGTACCTCTACCACTAACCACTTAACGGCTATTGATGTGTGTCCTTTTTTCTCTCCTCACCCCAACCAAGTAGCTTGGTCATATGTACATTTATAACAGCAGCATTTAATCACTTAATTTCAATGGAATTGCATGATTGGCTCACAGAGGCAAAATAAGGCCGTGTGGCATTTAGCACATAGAGTTCAGTGAACTTTTGTGAACGCAAATTCTTGCCATTGACAAATTGCAAACTGTCAGGACACTGCTGACCTTTGAGGGAGAAGACCTAAGACCCCAATTTAGCTGGTGTTCAAACCCAAAACAGGTGATGTAATGAGATCATGAAATTGAATGCAGAAAGTCCAGTTTTAGAAACAGATCTCTGAGTCTGAGGGTTTAATAGACAACAAAACATTGCACGAAAGTTTGTAATACTATGAGAAATTGGTTTTAGAAAGTTTTATCTAGACTGTAGAAATACTCGCATTACACAATGAATCTACCTGGAATGTATGCTTGCATGTATTGTATTGGCCATTGCTGTGCTTTGCCAGATGACATTGGTCCAGTAAAAATTGAGTCAGGTTCAACTATTTGCAAGGTGACCTTGTTGAAATAAATGAAGGGGCTGCACCTTTTCACTTGGGGCTAATGTCAGTCTGAACACGACCTTGGCCCTTCATATAATTTTGAAATATGAGGACAGTCACTATGTCACCATATTTTCATCACCCACCTATTTTGCAGGGATGTGTGAATGAATGTCACCGTGCCATTTTATGGTGTGAGGACCAGGCACTAAGGCTCTCTGTCATGGTATAACAATGTCAGACCACTTGAGCCTTTGCTGATAAAACAGATGGATATTACTCGCACAACCACAAGATGTAGTTTTTCAGAGAGTCATGAAAATAGGCTGTATTAAGTTTTCTGGAGAGGACAGTCTCTTTATTCATGTTTAAGTAGAAAAAAAAACACATTAAGTTCCCATTCATTCATTTGTTTGTGATGAACTTGTCATAAAGGGCGTGTTAGAGGAACCTATCTCAAGCTATATAAGCCCCTTTTAGTCACAGAACTAAAAGGGGCGGGGGGGGGGTCCAAGTTTTAATCAGGGGGGTCAGACCCTCCCAATGCCCCTGATAATTGGAACCCTGGGCCTAGGTATAGGCCTACTGCTTCTCAACAGAAGAATTAGATCACTAATATGACACCAAATTAAATTACAACATGGCTAACTCCTCACTGTGCAGATAAAGCGGATGAGAGAGCTCATCTTTCCTGTGTAAACACCGACTAGAAGATGGTAATTACGTAAAGTGAAAATCTACTTAAGCAATCATTCATCGAGGTTTCTATTGGAGGCATGCGCTTGATATGATGAATGAGACTGGCATGTCGAGGCCCATTACCCAGTGGACCTCTTTTCACAACAGATGTTTTGGCTTGTCATAGCAGGAAAAGCACAGCTGCAATTAATAACATTAATGATGGCTCCATTCCATTTAAGTGGTTTAAGTTCTCCAGTAAGCTGCACAGTGAGCCAGCACACGCGACACCCGGGTCCTGAAACGGAAACCTAAATCAGAGGCAGCCATTATTGTTATTAATTACACCTGTGTTTGCCCTGCTGTGTAAATCTCTGCTGTGAAAAAGGCCTATAGAGAGAGCAATGAATTACAAAAACTACAAGAGGAAAGGGAGGAAATACACGCATCGCATGAACATTTACCATGTTTGGAAGATGGTTATCCTCAGTTATGTCTGGTTGTTGAAACTTTAACAACTTTTTGTCCCTTAGAAAAAAGTAAAGACACTTGTCTACAGGCCTGATATTCTGAATAGTGCAGAATAATATGAGAACCACACAATTTCAGTATTTAAATACTGCACCAAGTCACTTAAAATACCTTTTTTTCGCAGTACAACTCCACTACTGTAAAGTGGAGCCTGGGGCAAAGAGCTGGCCTTCACCTCAAGTGAAAGTTGAAATAATATTTAAAGAAGCGAGTGAGGGATTCACTGGATGGTCTGTGTCTCGGTGGTGTGAACAAAATGGGACTAGCAATTTCTTGTCCAACCATAAACCAACTATCACAGCAAGTCAACAAGGTCTAAAGGGTGAAAATAAAAAGGAGGTGAAACAAAGGCCAAAGTAGCTTGATTGAAAACAAGGAGGTTTAGCAGGACTGCTCTGAGAGTTAGTGTGATGTACTAAGAGTATATTTTGAAAAAAAAAGATAATAGAGATAGAAATAGAGATAATAGATAATTGTTTTAAATATATGAAGTGACAACACTTTTTCCATCCACTCTTGCACCTCTTTTGCGAGCATCTTTTTTTTCCAGGGTCAGGAGCATTTTTCCCTTGCAAAACATTAAAAATAGAGCAATCTGCCCTGAATATTGTATCATATCTTTCCTTGATGTACAATGACTCTGACATGATGATACACAAATGGACAGGTGCTTGTATCCAACATGCAAATTGAGGGAAAGCAAGAGTATTCTACCAGGCAGAGCTGGAATGTGCTACAATACCCTACAGACAAATGGGTGCATCTGTGCTGAAGTGACAGCAATTGTGTGAGTAACTATGTGTGCACATGTGTTTGTGTGTGTGTGCGCGTGCGTAGTTTTACTTTTAAAAATGACAGCCCATGTTGATGTGTGTATTTTGTGCAGACACAGCATCATTACATGTGCACACGTATCCACCACGTTTAACCAGTGAAGTACAGTGAAGTAAAGAACCTCCACACTTATTCATGTGTGAATGTGTATAAATCATGTTGAGTGAGTGTGTGTGGCTCTCCCCCTTCAGCCGGCTGTTAGGAGAGTTGGTAGCTCCGTGTTACACAGCTCAGAAGAGGCAAGCCGCTCGTTGCAACAGAAGGTACGTTTGTTGTTTGGTGCTGCACTGTTCATCACTTGCAACGAGCTGCAACCTGTGTTCACTGAACTTTGAGCAAAAAGCCTGCAGAGCAAAGGGAAGAAAGACAGAGATATGGGTCCTAATCCATAGTTTTTTTTTTTAGCATTATATTAATGCAACTCCTTCTACACATCCTGTCCTACTGGATTCAGATGTGTTGAGTAGAATTGGATAGAACAACATATTTAGGTAAAAAGTGAAACAACATCCGCACACCGGAGTACAGCTCCCAATATTTAATTGACTACAACAAACAACGTTTCACCCCGACAGGGTCTGATGAAGACAACTGACCCTGTACTCCAGTGTGCAGATATTGTTTCACTTTTTACCACTGATTGGTGGCCGGCCCATAATGTGACAAAAAAACATTTCTCACACCATTACAGCGCCACCAGCCTGGACTGTTGACAAAGCAGGTTGGATCAATGGATTCATGCTTCTGATGCCAAATTCTGACCCCACTATCTGCCTCAGCAGAAATCCAGATCCATCAAACCAGGTTTTTTCCGGTCTTCAACTGTCCAGTTTTGTTGAGCCTGTGCACTGCAGCCTCAGGTTTCCGTTCTTGGCTGACAGGAGCAGAACCTGACGTGATCTCCTGCTGTTGAAGTCCATGCGCCTCGAGGTTGGATGTGTTGTTCACACCACAGTTGTAAAAAGAGTGTCTGAGTTATCGTGGCCTTTCTGTCACCTCCAACCAGTCGGACCATTGTCCTCCAACCTCTTTTATCAACAAGATGTTTCCATCCACATAACTGTCACTCTGGATGTTTTACCCCCCAGAGTAAAAACTCTAGACTGTTGTATGTCAAAATCCCAGGAGATCAGCAGTTTCAGAAATACTCAAACCAGCCCATCAATGGCACCAACAATCTGCCAGACTGAAATCACATATTCCCCCAAGTGCCTGACCTGTATCTGCACGATTTTGGCACAGCTGTCAACTGCCACGTGATTGGTTAATTGGCTAATTGCATGAATAAGCAGGTGTACAGGTGTCCCTAATAAAGTGCTCAGTGAGTATGTATTAAAGGTCAAAACAGGAAAACGATATGATCTTAACAGTGTGATAGTAACCATCTAAACGGGTTCAGAACTCAATCTAAAGAGTGCTGATTGAGGGCAGCACTTAGTAACAAGTGTTTGTAGGACCCAGTTGCAGCACCACAGGTACGATTGATAATGACCTTTATTAAAGAACCAGCAGAGATATTATACACAGGTGGGTATTAGGGGTAGAGGAAGGGGTCCGGGGCTGGAGAGCCGTGGGTCAGGTGAGTGGAGCGAGGTGACTTGAGCTCACACACCCACAGGGGAAATTTCGTGGACCTGAAGGCTGAGGCTGGCGGTGCCAAGAGTTAGGGAGCAGGCTGGAGACATCGAGGCAGCAGGATGATCAGAACCAGGTGAGCAGTCAGCGGGGCAGACGAACCAGGAAGGAGCAGGCAGGCGGGTAAACAAAGCCAGACGAAGCATCGGGACACCAGCAGGGAAGCACTGACGTTTAGACGTCGGAGCTGGAGAACGCCAAACAGCCACAGGGACAGGCAGACGGGGACCAGGAAGCGCACAGGCAGAACTCGTGGTCGGGGACAGGAGGCTGAAGCGTTTACCGGGGCAGAGACGAGGCAGGACGGTCAGGGACAAGCAGAGTCGATACAGGGAAGTCAGTCCAGAGCTGAACGCTGGAAAGCCTTGCATGATACTAGAACAATCTGGCAAAGAGCGAGTGAACCGGGGATGAATATGGATTGGCCTGATTAGAGATCGAGTGCAGCTGGGGGCAACAGGTGAGGACAGTGAGGCTGATTAGGAGGTGTGGCAGAGTGGAGAGTGAGGCAGAGTTCAGGCTGTAACAGCACTGAAAGGAGTTTCATCATTATCCAGAAAAGAAAAACAAAAACAAACTATAATGTATAACTCAAACTAAGCTATACATTTACAAATTAAATAAATTTACATGTATTATTTTTCAGGTTAAATTCAGATGGAACTGTCCACTCAGTTTTATAGCAGCTAGCTTAAAATGTGCACAAACTTTTAACAACTTTAATTACTTTAAATTTTATGAGGTATATTGGGCAAAAAATGCAACTGCAAATGCCAATAGAAGAAAAATATTGAAATACATTTGATTGAATTGTATAGTTTACAATAATAACCATTGAACTATTAAAGTCACATGAATTTGGAGAACAATCTTGTGTTGTGCCTTTAATTGTATTTCTTCTTGCTATCGGTGTATATGATTTACTAAGGCAACAGCAAATCACAGAATCTGTATCCTGAACTTCCCCTTATGGATGCATCGTACAAAGTGCTCAGCAGGTGCAGTCCAGTGGCACGATGCGTATCAGATCAGCTATCTTGCCAACGAAATCATAATAAAGAGTTGTTGAAGAATTGAATAGAAGTACCCATTAAGAACATGCCAAAACATTTACGAAGGCTGCAGTTAAATGGAAAAATCTACATCTATAACCAATTAAAGGTCATGTAGAGCAGTTTACGGTAATGCTGTAGAAGTTATGCAATTATGCAAATCATGTACAAATAAAAAGATTGCTTCTTAGAAATTACAAGCTAATGCTCACTCAATGAAAAGAATGAAATTGCCACAGTCTTAGGGTATTAGGAGGTCAGTAAATAGGCATCAATAGTAATTTTATGGCGTGTTTATACTGAAAATTTGCAGTGCAGTGGATCCTTTAAGTCAAATGTAATGAAATATGTACATTTCACTAACATAATGTAGTTTGTCTCACTAGACGTAACAAGGAATGTTGAGAGCTGTCCATACGTGACGAGCATCTATACTCACATCAAACAAGCTAAGATCTTGTTTTTAGATTCAAACTTTGAAAAGAAAGCAGTCATAAAAACAACCATACAATTTTCCTTATTCCACTTATTTATGTTCCAACAAATTGGATTATGCTATCACTTGGAATGCACAAGTATTGCAGGCTTCAAGCTTGCCAACGCACCAGCATGCTTTATGAAAACACACCCGCTTTTGAAGTGAAAGCTAAGTGAAATCATATGAAAATCGAGAGTTATTATTTTAAGTGTCGAGTTCTTCTGCTTGAAAGAAACCATGCTTTATTTAGCCAGAAGCATAAAACACAAAACCTACGGTGGAAGAGATGATTATTTTTTTTCAGGGAAAACCCTCCTAACAAGCTTCAGTGAAATGGTCGCAATTTAAATCATTGTGTTAAATCAGCTGGATCTGAAAAAATAGACATTTATTCATATGGAAACTGTGTTTTTTGTTAGTTTTTTTGTAAATGCAAACTAAGTGAAAGTTGCAGCAACTTTGCAGCAATATAAAAGTTCAGCTCCATGTGGGAGGAGAGGAAGCAAAACAGAGGGATTATTGCGAAGAGAGAGAGAGAGAGAGAGAGAGAGAGTATCATGCACCCCTGCATGTTGACAGATCTAATTCAATTAACCAGCAGGACCTCTGACTGAAGGGCAGGCATTGTCACATCACACGTCATGTTTGGATGTGTAGTTATGTAATACTCAGCTAAGACTGGAACGGTGCACTGGATTGTGGAAGGGCAGGAATCTGGAGCTCAGTCTTAATGAGTTGGAGATTGAAATAGGAACAACGTATATCAGGAGTGATTACTGACCTGAAGGAAATTGCTCATCAGTCTTTTTAGATTATAAAGAGACACTTCACAATTTAGAAAACCGGGTGTGTTGTGTAGAGTAAACGCTGTGCCTGATATGACATTTAATTAAAAGATTACATTAGATTCACTATCATCTACATGCCCTTGTTGCCTGTTAAAACCCCACAGTATAACACAGATGTAAGAACATTCACTGAAAACACACCGGGTTTTGCAGATACTGTATGTGTCTGATCACATGACACCACAGTCTGGAATGTTGTCCCTACAGTATTGCACCGATCTGAAATGTAGCTCTCTCCCTCTCTCGTTCTCTCACAGATATAGTGTGACACACACACACAGTACACACTGTTCACAATCACAGTAAAATCCTTTTTTCCCTTTATTTACACCAGAAAAGACCTGCTGTCCTTTTACATCACCGCTGCTCCTCACAGTCAGGTGCAGACATCCCCCTCTGGGAACTGACTGTTACAGACCTGTCTTCTCCTGCTGGCCACGGAGTTCCAGGGCCCAAACAGGTGAACTAATGTTTTTGCATAAGGGCACCTTGACAGCAGCGTTGTTGATGGAAAGTGTGTCTCTATAGTCTAGGGATTCAAACTTATGACCTCACAGTAACAGATCAGTTCTTTTAGAAATCTCCGTCATCAAGTCAGGCTCATAAAGATTCAGTTTTACAAAATAACGCAGAATTACTCACACTTGATGTTTGCAGTGCCAATTTGCAGCCATCACCCCACACAGGTCTCTGAAGAACAGAGACAACGGGGTAACACAAAATTGTGGAATATTACTGAGAAACATCTGTGACACAATGCACATGGATAGAGTCAGTAATGAATAAAATGGGTAAAAATTGACATGGCAATTTGTTATTCCTATCGAAAGAAAAAAAACTTTTTTTTTTCTGGATGCTCATACTGTAAAATATCAAACTGGAATTTTGTGAAACACAAGTGTTCTTATTGACTTTTTTTTTTTAGCTTTCCCACAATGCCTTTCAACAACCAACAACCCCTAATGAGCAGATGTGAACTGTAATCAGCTGCAGGTTATGAAAATAATAAATGAAATAAAATAAAATGTGTGTTATCAGCTCAGTATCAGGTAGATGTTGTTATATTGTATATTTGGCGTGTGCCTGCAAGCATGGTTTGTGACATCACAACTATTTTGGTCCGACAGGAAACTCACACAAGTGTCACATGGGGACTTAAAACCAGTAAGAATGTCTAAGGTAATGTTACTTTTTAATAGAAAAACTATATCAGTCATAAATGATTATTCAAGGCAGAGTATTTTTACATATATTTGAACATAGCTGTGGATCTTTAAGGCTAGATTAGAGGCAGGTGACAGGAGCATGGCAGTTTACACTGACGTCTAACTTGATTTTACATCCCCACCCAAAACCATTTTTGCTGAAATAAGACAAAGTTTATCTGAATTCACAGTAGACAAGGTCCAAACAAGAGAACAAGACCAGGCAAACAACAACTAATGAACTCTATTTGATATATGGTTAAGCCCAATGATTTAATTAAATGTGTATATATTGAAGCTGGCTGCTCCCTCCTGCTAAGGTTAAGAATAGATGTGTGACACACCTGCCAACACTGATGTTGTGTTTTGCAAAAACTATTAAAAATGTTGGAAATGTTGTTGTTTTCTAACTTTTTAGCCCATTAAAAAGGTCGTGGTGGTTTGAATATTTTTTCCATGAATTTGCATCAGTTAAATGCATTTGTATCCAGGGTGTCAATCCAATGTTTTCCCCAGGGTTCTGCAGGTTTTCTCATTGTGCTCCTGTTTTGTTATTTCTCCTGTTGGGAATTTTTTTTTTTTTAATGTATCCATAAATTTGACATTATATGACAAATAGGGAAAAAATGTTTGTGTGCATGTTTGTTTTACTCATTTGGGCCAAGTAGTGGCAGTTGTGGAATTACATGTTTCATTTCTTCCATCCTTGTTAGTGTGACATGTTCAACTGTGCAGAGCCAGGCAGTTTCTGAGACATGACAAGGAGATTCCCGGGTTCGATGTATTGTTGAAGTCTGTTAGTGCATTTAATAGTTCGGTGCTGGGACTATAACATCCTCACCCTCTCCCAGGGAGGACCTGGTCAGAGTGTGTTTGATATGTTATGGTTAAGGGGTGCAAAAGGTCAAACTGTAGTTTCAGCATCCAGTGAACCATCCTGTGGCTCAGTCTTGCCCTACAGGTGTGTGTTTTTAGCCTTTCAGTCTGTCTTTGCTTAACATTGAAAGTTATGTGTGTAAGACCGTCCTTGTTTCAATGCCACACAGGGACAGAAGATGACATGTAAAAGCAAATACACACACATCGCAAACAAGAACAAAATGGGATATGACTTTAGAAAAAAAAATTCCATGTTAACATGCAAACGTCAGCCCTCTTATCAAATTCATTCTGATTCTGTGCCGCTCACTTTTTGTGGATCTCGCCAGCAGTTCATTTGGCAAGCTCATAAACCCCAAATGAGCCCCATTATTGTGGTTTCAGGTCCTCTTAGTCAGCAGGAAATGTTCCTTCCCTGACGACTTGACAGAGTCTATATGTGAGTGTATGTGTGTATGTAGGTGAAAAATCTAGTGTTGGAGCCATGTGGGGTTTTTTTTTTCTCTGAACCCTAATTTGTCCCTGCATTTTGCTGAGTCTGCATTGTGTGTTTTTTTAATCTATATATACCATTGAACTGCTTCACACACACATACATTTTATACTGTTCAAAAAACTGCACATACACCTTCATTTTTCAACTGCTGGTAATTATAGCTCCTTTTGAGTAGTCAGGGCTACAGTGCCTTGCTCACCGATTTTTTTCTTCCATGTTACCTTCACAGATCTGGCAGAATTAACCCAGACTGAAAAGATTCTCAAATTGGCTTCCTTCCAGTGAATACCCAGGTTCTATGGTTTAAACTTGAGCTGCAGATTTAGAGTCTAGCAGAGGGTTTTGATACACTTTAACGTGTTTTGAAAGCTGCTAAAACATGTGGTGCCCTGTGCTTTTGAGAGTGGTCAATTAAAGAGCTAGATGCAAATGCAGCTTACTATATATCAAGGTCAGCTGTTGGGTGTTTGTTCCGTGTAAAAGTGTCAAGTATATAGATTTTAATTGGGTGCATACACAAAATCCGAGCCTCCAGCAAAACAAACAGATGCTCAGAAAACAAAAAGTGTCAGAAAATAAAAATCCTCCGTCAAATTAGGAATAATCATGCTCCGTGTGTGTGTATGTCTGCTCATCCTTGAGTGAGAGTTGGGAGTCTTGTCAGCATTATTTTAAAGGACAGCAAAGTCGAGATAAAAGATAATGCAAATATGGTGATGGAATGAAAAAAAAAGGGCTTCTTGAATCTGCTCATCAGCACTAGTGGCAGAGAGAATAATTTGTAGTTATGACACATTTTCTCCCATCGTTGTCGCTGAAGTTTGGCTTGAAAATGTCAAGAGTGGCCTTGTCCAATTAAAGAGCAGTCTTCTACGTTCTCTGTTAATGCTCATCTCAGGTATTGGCTGTCTGAATAGGCCGACAAATTACATTTTGTCCTCTCTGATTCATTCTCTTCCTCTTTTCTTCTGCTGCTCTCTCTCTCTCTCTCTCTCGGCCTCACACTGTCTCTAACCCTCCCTCCCTGTCTCTGCCACTCTCTCCTTGTCTCTCATTATTTCAAATGAAGTGGGGAATGTGCATTGAATATTTGAATAAATTAAAGGGCTTATTTAAAAACATCTCTTAACCTGATTAGCTAGATCATTAGGGGATCCAGGAGGGGGGGGGTGGGGGGTGGGGTGGGTTTGCACTCGCATGGCCTGATCCGAGCCAAGTCTGTGACCAGTCTTTGAAGGTCAGCATGCAGAAAAAGAAGCACCGTGTCATCTGCTCATGTGTTTAATAATCTATTCTTTTTTATGTCCAATTTCCTTTCCATCTGTCTTCCTATCCTAAGGCAGTATGCATGTGTGAATGTCTCACCCACTGTTCATCACTTTCTCATCTCAAAGTCTTTCTTTAGTTTGATATTTTTAATTAATTACTATGCAACAGGTACATTGAGATGTCCGTTGCGAGTTTGACTAAAGGTAAGCTTTAACGCCTTGTAGACACTTTTCCATGAATATTTATGCTTCGTAACTTGCCTGTGCGTGTACTGTACAACACAGAAGGTTGTTTTGCATCGGAGAATATGAATAATGCCAGAAGTGAAAGCTGACCTCTTGTACAAAGATCATATATCAAGTTCACCTGCAACCAGTCAAGGAGACATAACATATGCTTTGTTATGAATGTTTTTTTTTGTTTGTTTGTTTTTTTCAAACAGGGCGGCACAGTGCTGTGAAGGGTGCAGATATTGTTTTTGTCTCACATCGTTATAATAGGAAACAAACTATTTTCTTTCAGTGGGACTGCCATGAGTCATTGTCATAAACATCAACTTGATTCTACATGTTATTTCCTCGTCACTCATGAGTATCATGTATTACTATGTGTGAGGACTGTCAAACCTTGCAATAGAGATGTTTGCTAAATTTGTACTTTAAACTAATTGTTACATTTTTTTCTAAATGTCAATTTATGCAAAAGCATGGGATGTATTTTCAGAAATGATGTATTTGACATCTGCAGCAATTATTGTTATTTGGTTCTGAAATTCATCAAAACATCTGCAGCAATTAATTGCAGTTAATTACAGCACAAGCTGTTGCACTTGATAGAAATGTTTAAGGTGGTCTGTGAGATCATGAAGCATGCCCACAGTGTTTAGTTCCCTTGCACTTTGGTCCATATACTTAAGTATTTATATTTATCTACCTCTCATCTCTTTTGTATACTTGTGGAATCCTGTGGAATTTTGTCTTTGTATTTCACTGTATTCTAACTCAGCTGCTATGACAGTCATCTATCTATCTATCTATCTATCTATCTTTCAATCTATCTATCTATCTATCAACCCATCCATCTATCAACCCATCCATCTATCTAAACTGTTTTTGTGTTGTATCAAAGACTCACATCCTGTGAGCGTAGCGGTAGTTCTATCCTTTAAGGTATAGCCATTGTGAATTACAGTGTCCTTTAACGATAAGTTTTAGTGTTTGACAATATTCACAGTAACCCTCACTGCTTGTATAGTCGCTTTACAAAATTTGTTTTCATACCCCACTTGAACCTGCATGCACTAGCGTGTGTTGCTGCATTTAGCATCAAATACTACATGGGCTCAAGCCTCCGGCTCATCTGGAATTCTTCACATGCAGAGCGGTCAAGAGTGTGCTCTTCCACGGTTGATCTAAAATATCACATCACTGTCTTGCATTGCCTTATGGGAAAGCATTTCCATTTCCTTTTGACATTGCCTCTATTTTACATCTTTGTTGCACACACAGTGCCACTCCCCACAGTGATCATCTTCAAACAGATGACCTTGTAGTCCTGGGCTAGGAAGATTACAGTATACCTCTATTAGTTTGGATGAAACCAATAACAATAATAATTACTAAAAATGAATTTGTCACTGCAACAGCAAAAAAGTAGATAAAAAACTAAATCAGTAAATAACTTCAAAACTTATTTACATCTCTCCATAAATTATTTACAGTTTATAGATCTAATAATTTACAAGTGCTACCACTCACCATATTGCACACCTTGCAAGTACAAACTGGCTTTCCTGCATAGAGTGCTGATGGTGCACTCAACGAAACTGTTGTCACTGAAGTCAGTGTTAACCTGAAATGAACCAGGCCAGACAGATCATAATGTCTGATTTTATTCTTTATTCCAAACCACAGGAACCAAACTAATGGGTGTGAAAAGAAGAAAGAGGGAACCTGAAGGGGAGAAGAAGAGAAGCAAGAAATGAATTAGATATTTTATGAAATGATTGAAAATAGTAATTGTGACACTTTATTCATGTTAGTGACAAATCCATCTACTTTGACTTGGCAGGGCACCAGATGACTCATATTCTAAGTTGACATATAAAAAAATAAATCAATGTAAATTCAGGTGCAAATTATACAGTAGGGATGTTGAGGCAGTTGCCTGTTTTCACACTGTCCTGTTGGATTCCCTTGCTGAAGAGATGATAATGTGTGCTGAGGCTCAGGTAAACAAAATAAACACACTCTACCTCCCACAAAGTGCCACACATCCTTTACAGTATTTGTAATTTAATTATTAGAAGCACTGATTTCAATCAGACTCAAAATCTCACTATGTGTTAAAATATTTGTCTCCTTTATTTCACGTTGTTGCTTTTTGATACTGCACTTTCCATTTTTAAAATGAATGAAAAACATTTTACGGTCAAATAGTCACAATGTACAATGAATATCCCTTAAATTATTACTTCTTAAGAATATAAAGTATGAGCAATAGGATTCAGAGGGGAAACGGATGGTAAATGACACATGACACAGGAATATTACTCACATTGATATTCTCAGCACCTCAAGTCCAAGCAAATACACACCAAGAAAAAAAAAACAGTAGGTCCAAACATGAAAGTGTTGTCATCCTTAGATGAAGATAGCTGCAGTGCGGTTCATTAGAGAAGAGAGCAGAGTATGACGAAAACACAAAAAATATCTCCTGGATACGACAAGGGTTAGGGTTTATAAAGGAGATGGACGTTGACATCTGATAGCTGTTCCTTGTGTTTGTAAAGGATAAAGCAAAGGCAAAGCACAGACTGGAGTGATTATTAAAAAAAAAAAAAAAAGGCAGACTGGTATGATGCTTATTATTCAGCAGTTTCTTTAATGTGTTCTCATGGGGGAAGAGTCAGACGAGTTAGAGATGTTTAGCTAAAACGTAGAAAAATTGGAATTGTTGCTTTACTTACAACTAAATATACTGGCTGAGCTAGTGTTTCCCACAGTCCCTTGTCACAGTCATTTCAGCACAGGATTAAAGCCCAGGGCTTTTTTCCTATGTTCTCTCATGGTACGTAGGCAATGATGCCTTTGATAGATTATCAAGGTTTATGCTTATTGGATATACATAGTTAGACTGGAGAGATGTTTTAGTGAGAAAGAACATATATCGACTCTAAGACAAAGAGAAACTGCTTCTTTTGTCAATTCATATACCTTGGTATGAAGCATGTGATGGAGGTCCACATATTCTTACTGCATGTTTTTCTTTATAAATTCAAATTTCTGTGTGAAAAGTGGCATATTTATGTCTTAACACATTATTTAACACATCTGGCTACTGGTGTGAAAGTAATCGGAGAGTGTGAAACTAAAGCATCCAAAATACATATCACAAACAAACACTTTTCCACAATGGTTCAGGCCAAAAAAAAATTAGCAAATAATGGAGGTGTGAATGCACCCTTAGTCTGTTGAGCAATGGAGTGTAATGTATCAGTGAGCAACTACTAACAAAGCAAGTATCACACGAATAGCTACTGCACATGGATATAATCAAGAAAGGTATTGAAATGCACATGTGGCATGTGGACACCTCATTTCACAGCTATCAAAGGCTGTGCACTACTGTGGGGATGCTGCTAATTCAAAGAAGGCACTTTGATTACTCTGCTTGTTGCCTGGTCAGTTAACCTAGATGCATTTCAAATATGAAACACATTCATAATTATTACTCCTGTTGAGCTGTTACAGCTTTAATAGGTCAGGTACGTGTGGAATACATAAACATTGTCAGTGGTTGAACCGGAATAAGTAGGCAAGATAATCAGCTGTTTTACATACAGTGCTGTTAGGTCTGCCAGGTAATCTGAAATTAAATGTTGATTTTCTACACAGATTTTTTTTTCTGCTTTTTTTTTTTTTTTTTTGATAATTTCATACAGTTTCAAAGAAAACCTCCTTAGGCACACTGTTCCAGAGAAAAGGGAGCTCTGGCAGCCTCCTCCAGTTTAAAGGATGGAGACAGGAACAGCTGGAAGGACACTGTTTTAGGATTCTATGTTCAGGCTCATAGGGACTTTAAAGGTCCAGCAGGCTGCTTAGTGCGAGGCCCCGTCCAAGGTTTTTTTTAGCATTAATGGGTCTTAAAATAAATTCCCACAGAGATTGATTGATGGGGAAAACATACCATCCTGTTTAAAAGTCTGGCTGCAGTATTTCGCTTGAACTGCAGATAGTTGGGTAGTTGTGATGGTTAAGATGCTGCTCTGATGTAAAGTTATAGATTACCTTTTCCAGATCAGCTAAGGTCTCATTTTGGCAATGCTTAAAGCTGTAAGTAATAACTGACCCTGAACGTCTAAACTACACTGACAGTCCTGTACTACTGCCAGATTTATAGGTGTGCTACTCTGTGCCTCAGAGAGACATGGTTAAAAATTCTACCTCCTCTATATTTTCCTTTTTAAATAAAGGTGCAGACTGGAACATAGTGGAACTGCAGCTTCCTTTCAGCTATTTGCTGAACTGTTCAGACTGTTAAATGGCTGGAGTCTGGATTCACAACCATAAAAGCTGTGTCCTAACTACTCTACAAACATAACACCATGTAAAGTCATTTTTAAAAATAACCTTGGTAGAGGCCTGCAAGAGAAGACATATGGTATTAAAACTGCAACTTCAGAATCAGAAAACTTTATAATCAATACAGCTTTTTCACAGTGGACATTTTCACGTCACAGCAGGAAAGATAAGCGTGATGAAGAAGAATTCACACAAAACATCCAAGAAATCTCTCTCTCACACACATAGACAATATCTTACTTTCTGTTAAAACAGGACAGAAAACAAACACTGGATAGAAGCAACATTTCAAAATAGTTCTAATCTCACTCACATACTCGACTGTTTGTTCGTCTATCACCCACATCACACAAAATAGTTTCATATTTGCACAAACCTTTATTAGGTCTATACCATAGACTGTAAATAAAGATGGACTTAGCCTCACTTATGTCACCCATAGGTTTGTGAGCGGTCTTGAAGCTCAGAGTGGGTCATGCCGCCATCGCCATTTTGCCAGTACTTGACTCCGCTGAACTCGTGCCAGTGTCAAGCCGAGACTTCATGCGGCAGGCGTATGCTCACCTGCCTCTCACTCAAAGTGGCACACCCTAAATTATGCAGAACTTTAAGCCTTGATAAAATTAATAAAAATATAATAAAAATGAGTGCGTCGTATAAAAATTGACCCCCTGTACAGTTGTCATGTTTTTTGTACCAGGCTGTAAACAGTCTCTGAAGTTGCCGCTTGGTTACGGTGTCTTATCTTGAGCATGGGATGTTTTTGAACATCAGCATAGAAATGAAATGTTTTATAATTCTTTTGACTGTGGTAGCCCCTTTGAAGGTCTTTCTTAATAGGTCAATATTCAAACATTATGTGAGTGGCCTAGTCTCCAATCACCAAATGATACCATATAAATACAATTGTGCAAAATTCATGTCCCATTGCATAAAAGTCAGAGGGGAAAAAGCTGTTATTTTTCTTATTTTTTTAATGAAAAGGTTTACATAAGAGTCACAAATGAGACGGGATCTTAAACTAATTAAATATAAACTTAAATGCCAAAGGTTCAAGGTAAAGACCTAATGGTAAATAAATGTCTTTTGGATTCATTTATTTTAGCAATGGAAACACAAAACTATTGTCTGTCACTGGCACAGCTGGTGTGTTGAGCTTTACAAGGCTCTGATTACCTAAGCTGGCCGCACCAGGTGAAGCACATTTCGGCTAACGAGGCCTTGAGCCGAGTGCAACATATATTTTGCAACAAGGTGAAGAAAACCACTCTGTCCACACAATATAAGGCATCAGTTTTTACAATGAGTGAAAACATTTATTTTTTTCTATAAACAGGTGGAGACTAGGCACAATTTTCATCCCATTGATTTTTCCCCTGTCAAATGCTTTGGGCCATTTTAAGAAAAATAGAACTAACAATCATCTAGTTTTGCTTTTTATAGCAGCCTCTGAAAGAAAGCTGCCTTTCATGACACAGACATTGAACAACACAGGACAAAAAGCTGCTGCTGCTTTGACACTACCACTTCTTTAGGTGGGACCAGAAGTACAACACCCTTGAAAGCTTTAATGTCAGTTCACAAGACTTAAACAGCATGCAGAGCCAGAACTCCCAACCCAAGCTGCAAAGTGGAGACTGTGACTTTTGAGACTGAGAATCACTTTGGTGGTTTAGTTGGCTTGCACTAAGAAAGCTGATCCTTAATGTTAACACTGAGCAAAGCTTGTTTATTTTGCACATGTCCAGTCAGATTGCTGAGAGAATCTAACTGGTACAAGAAGGAAGTAAAAACTGAAATCTGATTCTGATCCAGCCATCAGAAATGAACTTTACTAGCTCACACAATGTGACGAAAATTTTCCATGGTAACAGCTGGTGAGCGAGAAAAGTTAATACCAACTTCCTGGGTAGACATGATTGTTGCTATATCAGTCAAGTTCTGCTGTTAAATGGAATGTGAGAGTACAAACACTGACAAGTACTTTATTTCCTTGTTCAAGGATGTTTCAACAGGACACAATGCTGTTGATGTTTCATTTCCTCAGGTGTCCTTCAACAAAACATCCTTTACCTAAAAAAGTACATCTGGTCTTCGCAGTGCCTACATGTAGTATTATGTTCTCAGAGGAACACTACTATATGAAACTCAATAAGTAAATAAAAAGAATTGGTGCAGCACGATATCTGAATAATATACTGCTCGTATTTTCAAATATTTTATTACGATTATCATGGGCATCATAATTTTAAATGTTCGCATGCCACTACATGTCTGCATGCCTAAGTCAGGCCCTGCGTGACCCCCGGCATCACTCCACTGCTCCCCCATCTGCTTTCTGCCTTTCTGATGGAGCATCGTGCCACGGGAGGCCTTCTGCAGCACGGACCCACCCGGCCCGGACCCATGGTGCACCAGACAGGCAGCCCCTGTTAGCCACGGTGACAAAAGACTCTGTTGGGTTTGTGTTTAATGAGGCGCTACTGTGTATTCATTCAATAATAACAGCCATATGGTTGTCATCGTTGAACATGCCTCCCCACTTTGCTAGAAAGTTCGGCAGCATATCCAAGGGAGGACAATTAGCATGGTGATATTCAGTGCACTGAAGTGGGTGGGAGTTGCTTTCTTATATTTTTTTAATGAATTAAGTGATAGACCGTGTTGAGAAACTGACATTATCAGTTTTTTTTTTTTTGTTTTTTTTTATCTGCAAACATTATCAGAAGCATAAAACAAAAGCACATTGTGTTGCAGTATTATTTTTCATGTATCACTTTTTACTTTTCATTTTCCCTGTTAAAGTAATATTATGAAGGCAAAACTAGAACTAAACTCCAGTAGTGGAAAGCCACTCCAATGTTGACTCTGTAGACTGTATCTACCACATCTTTTCTTCTACTGAAGTTAGCACGCTAACCAGTTAGCCCTGGTTCATCTCATCACTTTCTGATCACGACTCACTGTAGCCTCCAATGTGTCCTGAAGACATAGCGCTGCTCAGAGAGTGTATTATAACCTCTCGTCTTATAAGCGCTGAATGGCTGAAGCTGTGTGTCAAGCAACAATCACCACCACCCACTCCCGGCAAGAAATCAAGTTCCGTAGCAGAGAAAACGTACAAATAGCCCCTTTAAGCATGTAATGTTATGTGAATCAGTTTCTTTGTCTGTGCTAGCTATAGTCTATTTTCTTTAGCAAGAACCAATATTATTAGTTTTCACTGTGAGTGTCAGCTCTGGAAAAGGAATAGAGTGTCCAACAACCTGGACCAATATAATATAATGTAATTTTAAAAGTGTTACATTTACCAATACATGTACTGATCATCAACACTACCAATGACTGAGTTCTGATCCCAATCCAACCCTCTGCAGACTTAACGACATCAGCTGTTTATCTCAACAGCAACAGCAGTAAGTAGAAATGCACATTAATCTGCATTTCCAATTTTCTGGAAATTTAGTTAAACTGCTCTACATTTGGATGGAAACCTGCCTACTGCTACTTTATATTTATGGGAATGTTGGTGTTCAGATTGAAACATTTGCAAAATGCAAAATGTTTTCATAAATACTCATCTCAGCAAGGTTTGAGTCACAAAACCTTAGATGCAGAGAATGAGCCAGGTGTCTGCTCCACAGAGAGGGTGTACTATATTCTGCCATTACACCTCCCCGTGTGTCTCAGGCCATAAAACATCTCCCTATTAGCATCCCAGACACTTAGCTGAGGAACAGCTTCTTTCTTTATATGCAGGCTCAGGCAAATGATCATTTCCATTACAATCATTTGGGTGAAAATATGCAGTAGACACAAACATGACATTAATTTTAATGTGGTGCCACAGCTCTGTTCAATTACATTCCATAAAATATTCACAGGGAATCTCACTCTGATTTAGGTAAAGGGGGTATAGCGCAGCTGGAACTTCATGGGTGTGCTAACATACAAGATAATATATGAGTGCGTAGGTATTTCTCATGGCAGGGACTCTGTGTGGTGTAAGTAAAGTCACGGATTTTAGCTGCTCCACTGGTTTTCATGCAGGAACAGATTTAAAGCACCCTCGTAGATAACATAGTGTAACATCTGGAACTGTGACTTTGATATGGAAGGACAACATCTCCATCAAAAAAAAGAAAAAAAAAAAACTCTCTACCGAATATCTTTTTTGTTATTTTTGGAATTTAACCTTCACTGGTGGTCCTGAACAACTCTTTAGCAAAAGACCTAGCCTATGTTCCTAATATTATAGACCACTTTTTAATAATGAGAGGAGCAGGTTTCAGTCATGATGTAATAACAATGCCATTAAACCGAAAAAGAAAGAGGTGCCAGGTAAAGAGATAAAACGGGAGCTGAGGATAGATATCGTCAGACCTCCTGCCACCACTCCTGCAAATAGAGCCGCTGAGGCCACCATACCTGTAATAAAGTGCACTTTCACTACACCTGAATGATCCAAGCTTGCCAGCCCAGGCATGTGAAATGCCCTCACATAATCAGTGAGCAAGACTCATGTTTCGACAGGAGCCTGCCGCATGCTCTATCAGTGTAACAAACAAACAGCTGGTGTGAGCATCTGACAGCATCTCTCAGCAGCCACACCACTGAGCTGAAAATCTATATTTAAAAGTGTCATTTACATGGCATACACTATCACAAATATATGATATGTATTAGTAGCTTGACAGTGATGAAGGTCTGTTCTTCAAGCTCAAGTCCATCTGTGAATATGGCCTTAAACTGCATGAAATATGGTCACAAAATGAATAATGGCTAGAAGTGTTTTTTGCAGAACATTGTGATGTCACAGTAAAGTTGATCTTTGACCATTTGGATATAAAATGTCTTCACTTCATCATTTTATCATATTAGACAATTGTGTGAAATTTTATCATAATTAGCGCATGAATTCTTAAGTTATTGCCAAAAATGTGTTTTGTGTGGTGACAGTGACCTTGATCTTTGGCCTTTGACTTTTGGCCATGAAATTCCTGTCAATTCATCCATGAGCCCAAGTGAACATTTGTACCACATTTGAAGAAATTCCCTCAAGGATTTACTGAGATATCGCGTTCTCGAGAATAGGATGGACAGACAACCCGAAAACATGATGCCTCTGGCCAAAGCTGTCGCCATTGCGGAGGCATAATAAGAATCAGGAAGTAAGGCATTTATCTGAGAGGATCACTGATTTACATGTTTCTGTATTTTCAAAAGAGTTTAACAGATTTCTCTATTTGACCTGTCAACCACCACAACATAAAAACAAAAGTTAAATGGAGCCGAGAGAGGAGACAAAGGTTTGTTCTCTAATGACAAACACCTCATAAAGTCTGTTTTCTCAATGGGCTGACTCATACATTTCAATTGTGGGAAGAGCCTCAGCGGCCAAAACAAGTGTTGTATGTGTTTAGTGTTCTCGCACAAACTGCCTTGACTTTCTCTTGCCACTGGCATTTTACAGCTCAGACCAACTCAACATCATTATTGCACCAATTATTCATTTGGACATTGAAAGTCAGTGTTTATTTTGCGCATGGGAATATAAATAAGAAATCTAACATTATAATGTTCTTTTGTGTTGTGCAGAGATTGGATGTCATTAAGCTGAATATGATGCTATAAGAAACTATAAAAAATGCATACACACAAGTGTGTATGCTATGATGATAATGTGTATTGCAGTAAATGCTGTTTATAGTGGACTGCAACTTAAGAAAACACATGACAACTCCCCCTGGAAAAAAAACATAGAATTCACATTTGAAATTTCCAAAAAAAACATACATTACATTTCTGAACCTCCGCTCAACCTCCAGACCCCTCAGATCTGATGACCAATCACTGCTCTCCATTTCATGCCCCCAGTTAACATCTGAAGATGATCAAGCATTTCCTATTGTTGTCCACAACATTAAAACAGGTAACTGGATCATTCCTGTGCTTTAATTTGATTGTAAACAAATAATCCCATAATTTAATCTCTCTGTAAAGCAATTAAGCAGTAAATGTGTTCTAGAAATATATTGACTTGACTTGACATACATGTCTTGTGTTAAATATACAAAACTGTTACTGAGGCTAGATGTGATGTTTATTCTCATGATTCTGATGAACACTGATAACCTGTTGCCAATCCAGCAACTACTCAGGGTACTAATATCATTTACTGTGCCCTGACCATGCTTGTGATCTAAACAGTGGTTTCCTACATTTCCCATGACGCCTTTATGCAGAGACCTTCAGTCTGTGTTGCTACTGAACCAGCACACAAAGTGTAAATCCAAGTTTTAAAAGTCTGAGGCAACATACTTTGTGATGTTATTGGAATTCAACAAGAAACACTTGATGATGACGAGTCAGTGTTGGCCTCCAGTCGCATAATAAAAGGTCACATAAACAACCACTAGGATGTTTCTCTCAGCCAAGACACCACGTCTCAACAAATGTAACAAATTCATATGGACTGACTCACAACGGTCAGGTGATGGTGGATAATAAAATAAAACACATGTGATGCGACTGGTCACCTGAAACTCCCTGGTCACGATTTTGATGTTATGGGTCCTTGAGCTGCATAAAGCTGCGTAAATCTTTTCTCTCTGAGAACCATAGTTATATAACGTATGTAACCAGTTTCTCTACAAGGATGGTTTTTCGAGGGTTGCTTTGCGGAACAGAATGTTGAATTCCATCGGCTCCTTTGTGTTCATAGTTAAAATTATGAGCAAACAATCCTTGACAATAACTGTGCTGTTAATAATATTTATAACATTGATACATGGCAATGGTTCTTGGAGAAAAAGAAAAAGGTACTGTACCTGTACTCAACATGCTTTGCTCTGACTGCCAACAAAACTAAAAAGTCTATCAAACTCAACAAAGGTGTCAAAGGAAAAGCACATGTATTACCGGTATATCCAGCAGCTGTACTGCTATTGAAAAAAAAGGAAAAAACACAATGTGACATCGCATACACATGGTGCTCTACAGGGACCCCTCAATGCTGATGCTGAGGAGCTGAAAATAAAACTTCCTGTCCATCTGACAAACTGTCACCTATACCAATTTTAAGTATAAATCATCTTATTCTGTATATAACGGTGTAAGGGTGAATGGCTCTGCTCACCAGATGGACTGTAATGTCAGCTAAATCTGCCAGTTCCCCACAGCCCACCTGGGACAAACCTCCTCTATCACTATTAGAAAGTGTCCACTTCCTGCTAAAAACAGACTTCCTGTTAGTGTTAGCATCCATGCCAGAGCTCAGCATTCTTCTAGTGAAGTAAAAAAAAAAAAAAAAAAAAAACAAAACAATGAATGAGTACAAAAACAATTTCCTGTCACCCTATTTATAAAATAGGCTAGATATTGTTCTGTTTACTGTTGTTGGCCTCTTTTTTCTTTCTAGGAAACAGTGTTTAGTTATCTCTTTTATATTAATTGGTTTATTTTAAGTAACTAAGTCAGTGCAGCTCCCTGGACATCCTGGCTGTAAGCTCTCTCTTTGTCTGCTGTCCTTGAGTTTTCTGTACAATACAGGTTGATTGAGATTCCTTTTTCTCAACACAACCTTGGCTTATAAAACACTTGGGTGTTTTTGCACCTGCTCCCCAAAAACCTGGAATGTTTCATACAAAACTGGCTATGGCAAATTCCAGAAATGTAATTGTCAAATGTTATCATATCTCATACTGCCATCTTCATATCATTCTCATGACCAAACTTGGACAGTTACAGGAGGAGGTAATGCTGTGACATACAGCAGCTCCTGACATCTACAGGCCCAGATGAAAGTCTGTCTTTCAACAGGGCCGACAGCCAAATCACGGCATTATGGCGAGTGCCTCTTCAACACCAGTCCATCTCGTTCCCAACAAGAGGCGGCTCAGAGGGCACAGCAGGTAGCCAGGCCAAGGAGCACTGGCAAGGTCCAAAGGCCAGGTCATATCATGTGTACTCAGACCCTGAGACAGGCTTCCCAACACTATGTGCAGCCAAGCATGTTTGTTTACTCACGCAGGTCATCGTATCAGTGCCTGGCCTGCATGGCGCTTTGCATAGTCAGAACAAATCATGACACATTATGTATCCCAAACAAAAGCATGACTAAATGATGTACTCTGAATCTCAAGACAACCAATTATCTTTGCTGTGACATGTTATAAACTGCAGAATAAAGAATATCATGACCCAAACTGTGACCATCATATTATTGAATATAATAGATTTTTTTTTCTTTAGATTAGATTAGACCCCAATATTATATTTCTCTAAAATGTGTCATCACAGGGTGTCATCCAACAGGAAATTAAACAGAAACGCCCCTGAAACAGAACACAGGAGAGACAGGTGCATCAAATTAGATTATACTGTAAATTTCAAATAATTGTGCAAGCTATACTAGATTCAGTTTTTTTTTTTTTAAAGTCCATGAAGATCATATAAATGACAATATCACCAGAAATCACAACCTCAAAAATAACTGTTGCTTAACATTTATATCTATTACCAACATGCAGTGCCAATGCAGGAAGCTATGTAACAGATCTGCAGTTAACAATGTTTTTATCATTTACAACTGTGATCTAACCCTAACCTTCTCTATGTGTTTGAGTTGCATAACTCTTACCATGCATTAATCATAGTAGCCATAAGCACAGTCTTTCCCTGAGTTTAACCGTAATGGTGTCACATCACAGGGAGGAAGGTAAACCGAGTACAGTCATATAAGGAAAATTAATAATTCACTGTGACAGGGATGTGAAGTGAAAAACGTACCTGTGAAAGCAAGTTTTGGCGATGTCTTTGGATCAAAGTAGCGCACGCACTTAAAATTTCCTAAGGTCAAAGAGGATGTGCTGAGCACAAATCACAGATGAGGCTTGATATTTAAAGTGTTTCAATTGTCCCTCTGTTCCAACTGCACTATTATTTGTTTATACATCTAAGGGATTTCATGACCACCAAGTCTTATCAATGAACAAGCTTGCAACAGGTCATGACATTAAGCGTTACATGATTTCAGAAAATGTGGAAATTGTGCCGGACTGTTGTGGTAAAGAGGGAGCTGAGCTGGGAGGCAAAGCTTTCCATTTACCAGTTGATCTTCGTTCTGACCCTAACCTGTGGTCGTGTGCTTTGGGTAGTGACCGAAAGAATGACATCACTGATACAAGTGGCTGAAACGTGCTACCTCCACAAAGCGGCTGAGCTCAGTCTTGGGCCAGGAACGAACTGACTGCATGGCGTATGTGACGCGGTGCATAACGTCTTGGTTTTCATTTCGTCTCCCCTTTTAATGGGTTAGAGTGGACACACTGCCTGTGTGACAGCAAATGAGACATGCATCTTACAACTTATGGCTGTGTCACATGATCTACAGTTTTGGCACCCTGCCTATTTTTCTCACGTGACGTGCACAGCTTCAGGCAAAAAGACAGGAAAAAGACCTATTGATAGTAATATTGACATCATACCAGCAACATTACATAAAATTGACACCTTCCACATTAGTTGTCTTAAGTTTAGGCTGAATTCATGTCACAGACATGAAAAATTATAAATATATTTTTTAGATGCATGTAGAGACAGTGACATTTTAGTGACATTTTCTGTGAAAAATAAATAGGAAATTAATCTGACATTGGAGTAACCTGCAAACTGTATGTAGGAAGATACAGCTGACAGTAGCAGAGATGTAGCGGAGACGCAGCCAGTGTGAACAAACACACATGCGTGCAAGCTGCGACTATTCAGCGGCGTAGCTACCACGCACACACGACACAAGCAGTCTGTTCCCAGGGGTTAAAGATAGGGTGAGGATCTCTCACATCCAGTGGGAGCTCGGAGTCGAGCCGCTGCTCCTTCGCATTGAAAGGAACCAGTTTTCCAGTGGGCATCTCCCAGGCCCGTCCAACTGATAGGAGTGCTGGAGAGATTATATATTTCATCTGGCCTGGGAATGCCTCAGGATCCCCAAAGAGGACCAGGAACATATTGCTGGGGAGAGGGAAGTCTGGACTACTTTGTCTGACCTGCTGCCATCTTGACCCGACCTCAGTTGAGCGGAAGAAAACGATGGATGGAAAAAAATGTGAGGCCTTACCTGATATTCAGGTGAGCTTGACTGGCACTTAACTGTGTGGGGTCAGACCAGCCAGCTCCAGTCCTACTCTAATGCCAACAACTGTGCACTAAGCTCAGTGCTGGTCTCAGTTCAACAAACACAGACAGAAACTAAACCAAAACACTTCAAGGATAAGGGTAATCATTCATTGTCCATTCTAGTCTCATTGGAAAAATTGCACATTTGTGATCATCTGCGAAACACCTGCCCTCTTGCTGGCTGCTCTTTAGAAGCCTGGCAACTAATCAAAAGTGACAAATTACAACCTGTGACTGGGGAAGTAAAAGGAAATGCAATGTTATTGATCATATTTGAGGATTTTGCATTGTATTATTCAAAATTGAAGTTCTGCTCTGGCAATAGTTATATTAAATAGAGCACATGTGCCATAGGGCCCTTCAGCATTGAGTGTATGTTTTATATTTAAATTAAATAAGTCTATCGCTATTCAGAAAGATTTTTTTTTATATATTCTATAACTGTATAAGCTAGTACATCAAATGACTGAAAAAAAAACAATTTTGCAGAGAACTCTGTTTCTGTACAAAGAAAGAACAAGAAGAAACTGGGCTACATGTAAACCAGCTTTTCATTTTGTAAGTGGAGCAATCACAGACCAGACAGGTGCAGTATCTACACAGAATCGCCTCAGCATAACCAAACAGGCTGAAGCAGCGAAACAAAAACCAGCTAAAAAAACCCAGCCCAACACATGTTACAGCCCCTGCATAATGGACAATAACCACAAAGGAAATATTTATACTAGCCTGACAGGGAGAATTTGGAATTCTCCATGAGAGGGATCCCAGAGGACACCTTATAGCGGCCTTTCAGCATGTTGACAGATATCACAACAGACAAGGTGCCCGCTGAGGGGCTCCTCTCCTCCTTGGGACTGTAAATACTCACTTAGGACTTTCCTTAAACCCTGCTGCCGAGTATCTGTATTTGACATGATCTAATATTTGCAAAAAATTTGCAAGAACAGTGTAACACAAGTCCATGGCAACACATTTATTTACATCACAAACTGCATTACATGAATGCAAGGTTCTCTTGGACCTGTTTTGGAATACCTTTTACAGTACTCATTGAGATCATGGTGCCAGCTCCTAATCCAGGACATCTGTGGAACTAGACTGATTACCTGCATGAGTCCTAAAATAGGAATCCCCAGAACAGGAGGGATGGTATTTAAATCTATAAACATTACAATGTCTTATCTGCTCAGTGAGCAGTAACGTCTTTTATGCATTTTGGATAGATTAAGTGAAACTAAATATTGAACTACAGTTTTGATTAGTGCAGTACTTTTTGTGTAATCCTGCTGAGAAATAAACAGATAGAGGGGGAAAAACATAGACCTCCTTGGTTGAGGTAATAATAATGATAAGACTAATAATAACAATTGTAGCAGTGGGTGGCTGGCAGTCACAGTTCTGGACTCTACATTGCCACAAAATGTCAAGTGCCATTAAGATTTACAGGTGTAAGAAGATTACAATAGTTTTTTTGTTTGTTTGTTTTTTGTTTAGTTTTTTCATCAATGTTGAAAGTAAAACTAAACTTTTAATGAACAGTTTTAGTTTTAACTGAACTGATTTGTGGAAACGGGTTGATCATCAGAATGTTGTGTAACTTGACTTGCTTGACATATAGCAGGGGCTTGACTTTCTTGATTCTCACCACAGTACCTTAGGACTTGAAGGTTAAGACTTGATAGTTGTTTGTGATTTGTGATGTATACGTGTACTTTCCTGGCAGCAGAAGTGGGGCTTAGGGGATAAAAAGTGTATCTCCAACAGCAGAAACCATGTTTCGCTACCGGCAGTCAATGATAGGGTTTATATACCATGAAGATTAGCAATGACCTTTCTCTAACGAAGCAGTTTTAGTTGATTAAATTGTCCATGCCAAGGAGTTGATAAATTAGAAACACTCATACAAGAGTGTGTTGTCTTCGGACCAATCACCCAAACAACTGGAAATTTCTTGATGAAGTGTTTGTGCTGATGGCAGTTGTAATGACAATTGCCACATTTTAATTTTGATGGGATCTCTTAAGGCCGGGATCCCTACACTGAAACAATGGTGAATGGATGAATGAAGAAAATTAACATGATGGATGTAAAATGTGAATATGAATAATGGCGTGGTGGCAGGAACAGTAAGTTTGATTGGGCAAGGCACTGAATAAAAAAAATATGAGCTGCTCTTCCCCCGTCAAAGTCAGTTATCATGAAGGTGAGCAGAACACCTCGTTCACTCAGACTCTGTCGTGGCAGGAAAGAGAGAGTGAGTACTTCAGCACAGTTAGTTTTACATCAAAATCCAGCAGCTACTCGCTTTATTTTCATGGTTGTTGCAGACAGCCCCACTGTAAATGTCAAGCCAATTCACAGATGTCAAGTTTCATCCAGTCATGCAGTCTGGAGCACAATATAATTGACAAGATGTGGACATTACATTTTGCAATGACTGAAATGTTGACATGTGCATTTGAGGAATATTTGTAGGATTATTTGTGGATAACTTTTGGATATCTTTTATTTATACCCAACACTGCTGTAGGTTGGATAAAATGATGATAACTTCTATGTAGATAGCGTTTTCATTAGTTTTCTCCTGATCCCATACCTCCTAACATATAATGTTTACATGCCAGATGTTTCACATGGTCACATCTGCACAGACCATATGTACTGACTTCCCAGGAGTGATAATGAGTTATATTATTGGACTAAGTGTGAAATCACTTCTTGTACTTGTCTCCGTGCATCTGCTGTACATACATCTGGTGAAATGATGGCTTATCCACAAGTTTTTACTTCTTTTTAGAGAAGAGAGAATTATATGCAACAGACACCTGAAACGCACTAGTACCAACTGGGCTAATCTATGGGGTGTCATTTTGTCAGTTAGTGGATTTAATCAGTGTCCTTGTGTGCTTCAGCCTTGCTTTATGATTTACGCTGCAGGAGCATTTTTACATAAAATTTTGATTAGTGCAGCTGCAAGACAGCTAATGACTTTAACAATGTTTTGGACTTAAATTTGTCATTTTGAGACACACTTCTTTAAATTGTTGTATATTTGCAGTCGGCTTCCTTCAAGAAATCACCTCTCTATCCTATAAAAAAAAAAAAAAAATCTGTTTCTTAGCCAACTGGACATCTGTCTTTCCCTGTCTTTTTTACTTCTTCTATCCAGCCATCCATTCATGCCTGCTCTTCCATTTCACATCTCACCCACCTCCCATCTACCACCCTTTTCTGTTCCCTCCTTTTAGTCATCCATCTGTGACAACCTACACCTCCCTCACAAGTTTGTCCATTTGTTGCTCTCTCCCTCACAGCCCAGACATACACCACCACTCGTCCATTTCGTATGTCTACCTGTTTGTCTGATCATCCTACACACACTCGCCTCTTCCCTGACACCTCTCCACTGTCGCTCTCCTGCAGAGCACTTATTTTGTCTTCCCACATTGTAGGTGGTATCAAATGTTTGTGTTGCAGCTATGAATGCATTTGTAATTTTCCCATCAGTAGGTAAAACCAGCCAACCCCTGATAATTTTCACATGTACTCCTTTTCAAAATGGAGGGATTATTATTAATTTGGTTGCTGTCTATAATATCTCAACCACTACTTCTTGCTACCATGTTGCCACTGTGTAAAAGTACCAGTTTAAAATACAGATGTCTCTGGGACTTTGTGGGATTCCCATCACAGTCACAACATATATGAATCCTATGCAATGCCAGCTAACTATGGAAGCTGCCTTATTCTCAGAGTAGATACATAACAATGAATATTAATTCTCTCTCTCTGTCTCTCTCGCTCTCTCCCAGGGGTTAGATGTCACTTTATACAGTCTGCACAGTTAGAAAATATCCTGTGTAATTACGACAAAAATGCAATATGCAATAAAACTGTCAGTGATGATTTAGAAAAGATAATCACTGAAATGTTCTCTTAAGAAACATTTTTTCTGTTTTTCTCCGCTTCCTTTGGCTGTTTAGATAAAATTCTACATAAATACTGGCAACAGACAGATACATGCAAAGGTAATTTATCTACTCTGAAGGGAAATTATATATGTCATAGCATTAGACCTGAGATTTAAAAAAAAACAGCATAGTATAAACTAAAGACAAAATAAGATGTAAACTTGAAAACATGTAAAACAACCTATTCTTGCACACAGATAAAAAATATCCTTCTTGATCCACTTGAAAAAATAAGGAAACTTTTGCATCAGATTATATAATCTCACATTTTTAAGTTAGCAATTGAGTAGTTCTTATACTGTAAAGATCAATTCAAACAGTCATTTACTTAAGAGGGTTCATTCCCTGGGAAGCGTTAGTACATTATCCAAATAACGTGGCAATCCATCCCTTGCATAAAGTTGTGAACAATTCAGTGAGCCATCAGCTAGCCAAGATTGCCCAGGATTGTCTCATACAGACATGCCTTTGATTTTATTGAAAGGCATATCTGTATGAGACAGTCCTGGGTGTATGTCCTTTACTTGCAGTCCTTGATTAACTCCATCTTTTCAATAAGGTAGAGAATGAGGCCTCTGTTCACAACTTCTCTTTGGAGCTCAATGGTCCTACAAAAATATGAAATATGAGAACATGTGAAGTACAGATATTCTGCTACATAAAACAAACTGCTACACTGTTGTAAATACATGTCTCATTTAACCTGTCAAGGCTCCTCCCTTCCTCCTTCCAGGCTCAAAATTTTGGGTGTGTATCGGTCCAACTTCCCCAGGAATGTGAACTGTAGTGGCTTCAGTGTGATCCTGAGGAATTCCTCCTTGATCTGAGAGAAAGACCAAGAGTGAGATGGAGAAACATCACAAGGTACAGAAAGAAAACAATTACAGAGACATAGGGCAAGAGAAGCAGAACAAGAGGTAGAACATTTCAACTTAAAACTACACTGAAAGCGTCATTTTCATTGTACCGCTGCACTAGATGCATCAGTTCAGTCAAGCACATGGTTTGTGCTTAGTTTAATTAGCTCCTTAGTTTCAGCATATGCTACACTGGCTAGTGAGCACTTCCTCTAACAAGGGAGTTAACGAGTGCACCCTTAACGCTAAGGTTTGAACAGAAAGAAGTGTGACTTTCACTTGGTAAAGTATAACATAGGTTACAGGACAATGGCAGTGATACTGTCAAACAAGACAATAATGATGAATTCAAAATAGAGAAATTCAATTTGAAAGTCTGCCACTAAGAACCTTTATTGGATAGGACACTAAACACATTAAAATGTTAAGCATACCTGGGAAAGCTAAAACATAACAGGCCATCAAGCTTTGAGTTCAATCACTTCGACACAGTGAGTTCTTGTACCATCAGAGAAGCTCCACTCTCTCCTTTTCAAGGGCTGCATCAGTTTCACCTGGAGGATGAGATGGGAAGTAATTCACCGTGGATATCTTTGCCTTTTTCAAGTTTTTGCTGGAGTTTTATCTGCAGCTGATTTTTTTCTTCAGTTTAAATTTAGCTCTAGTAATCCACCTTTGCTCTGCAATTGCCAAGCTTGTACTTCAGGCTTTTGTGCCAACCATATAAACAATTGAGGGATACTGGGTCCCCCAAACGTGGGTGCTTCATAGCCAGGGCCTCAGCAACTTGCTTCCTTTGTGCTTGTGAAGGATCAGCAGCGAGTCCAAAATGCTCTCTGCTAGTTTGTTCAGAATGTCGGATTTTACTTCAGGATTGCTGACTGGGGGTCTGTCCTTTCTGTAAGCTTCATTTGCAGCTAGTAGAAAGAGCCCAGTATCAAGGGAGAAGGTAGGTATCTCAAACTGAGCTGACCAAGACAAAGAACAAAGGGAGGAGGTACTCTTTGGAGAAGACAGAATTATGGTATCACGGGATACAGTAGAACTGGAACCAACATCTTCCTCAGCACAACTGCTATCGAAGCTCAAATGTTAATGTGATCATTGGTTCAGTTAAAAAAACACGTTAATAGTGTCTTTGTCCTTTATTTCATATGTTTCGAGGAGAGTAAAACACTGATCATCAAAATCTTGGTCCTGGAACTGCATACTTAAATCTTCAATTGCAAAATATCTCTTGATGACTCCCCAACAAACCTTTGCTGCTTCAAACCATGTTGTTTGCTGGTGTTGGTCCGCTCCTGTTCATTTGGAGTAGCACACACCTGTAAGTGCTCACAATGGGGAAGGGGCTGACTTGTCAAAAAACTATCAAATACTACTATATGGGTATGAACCAAACAAACAATTTAAACAATAGGAATTGGATATCCTGGGAACTGTGATGGTATAATAGCAACTGATTTATTTTTTAAAGAGAAACAGCCAAGTGGGAAACTCACATTCAGCTGGCCAACCAATGGTACAAACTGATCACCCAATCGGTCATGGACATTCGTGTTTCTAGGGCTGGTCACACTGTTGCGGTCCAGCAGACCACTCAGTAGTAATAAATGAATCAGGAACAACAACTGATATATTATCTTTAACTACCTAATCTTGCATGGGAATGTGATGCACTGCAACAGTGTATGCTGCAGGATGGTAGAAGTCTGTTAATTCCTATTGCTCGAGGACTGTCACTTGTCTTCTGGATTCCAATTCAAACACCCTGAAATGCTCACTGTACCATGAATGTAGACACTGTATTGGCTACTTGAATACATGTCTCTTCAGGAAATTTTCTTTGCAACGCTTGCTCTATGTTTTCTTTGAAGACATTTACAGGCACCGTGGACAGAGGGCAGGCCTGAGCATGTCTGTGCCATGCAGATGGTAAGCCAGCATGAACTCATGCTTCACAGCAAGAGACAATAAAGTGTTGCAAAAACAGCTGGTATGTCAAATGACGCTTCAAAGCGCATCATCCAAATAGCTACAAGCGGCCAGAAAGCCTTGATTAGTTGGAGATAATGCCCAAGGAAATGGTGTTTTGGCAGAAGTTTTACCTTTGGGAAAACCTGCATTTATCTATGCTTGTGTCCTGACATCTTGGTGTCAAGGTATCTAATTGTGTCATTTGCGTGTGAAATTGAGAAGCCACTAGTTCAACAATGTCCTTAAGATCCATTAGAAGAATCCATGCTGGTTCACTCTCTGGCACTTTGAAACCAATGATAAGAGAGATGAGATACAATAAGCTCCAAATTTCTTGAGCATTTCATTAGAGTTCAGCAGGACACGCCACAGCCTGGGGTGTCAGCTTTGTCAGTCCACTTGTAGGGAAATTGTCTGTTTAGATCATTGAGTATTTTTTCTTTATCAAAACACCGAGGCACAACGCTAAATCCAGATGTACTATTCCCTCGAACAGGTCATGGAGCAAATCTGACACCATGATACCTTGACAAAACATAAAAATATTTTAATTTATTAGTTAAGGCAAACTGCCTTTTCACAACGAAGCAGTGAGTGAGAGTGGGACTTTGTAAAGCTCTACATGAAGACAATATTTCTATTTCTTGCTGTGAGGGATCCAGTTCTTACTTCTTTTTCTGGAAACTTGGAGAGCCCTCCCAAACAAAAAAGTCTAAAAAGTCAGTGACTGAATGGGCACCTTAATTGTCAGCGACCACACAAACTATTGTTCCTTTGATTTTCTTTCCAAACACAGAAATGAAGAGCTCTTCCTCTTCCCACTGGACAAGGTCAGTGGCAGTGGCTCAAGCACTGCCTCATAACCATACTTTACATCTGCAGCCTTGACTTAAGTGTAGCATGAAACTTTGGTGGAACATTTACCAATACCCAGTACACTGCAGGCAACTTATGTTGTTTTCAGGATGTTCTCAGGGGATTACAAACCTCAAAATCATCAATGTACAGAAGGAGAGAACTAATTATTTCTTCAGTGGATAAAGTGCATTTTCTTTCAAATGTGTTCCATCATGACATGACTCATACCGAACGTCATGTGTGTTGTATGAAGAGTTGAAAGATCTCCCCTGGATGTCTTTTAGGCTTGATATATCTGACAACACCTGCAGAATGGGAAGATATTGTAAGGTGCAACCACATAAAATTTCCTCTTAAAAGAATTCCTGTCTTTTGTAACATGTGGCAAGAGTTCCTTCGGTCAAATGTTTGAGTAAATCAAAGACAGCTATAGGTCATCAAGCACAAAGTCATGTTTCCTTAAACGTGAGTTCAAAGTATTTCTTATGTCAGGACCTGACACTGAAGAGGATATAAACTGGAGCACTACTACTTCAGTAATGCATTTTGCTTGACACATTATAAATACTTTCAAAGTTTTTCTACTGTCTATTGCAGTTGAACAGCTTAAACATGTATTGCTTTGGCTAAAGCCCATGCTTGTCGGTAGTGATATTGGTTCTTTGAAGTATTTTACACTGAGTTAATTGAGTTTTGGAGTTAAATGTCATGGAGACTGTGTTATTGCATATGTTTGGCAAATTAAAATCCGTTGGAAGGTTATTTATACCTCTGGGTCCATTTGTCTGTGGGGATTGATAGTGTACTATTGCTGGATGCCAGGAGTTTGTATATTTTGAGATAACATTTTTTTTTAGGTTTAAGTTATTGTAACTTTACATGGGTGGGAGGGCTGTGGCTGTTAAAATCTCTGAGGTTAATGTTTTTCTTTATGATTTCTCTTCTCTCTCTGAATATACTGGAAGTGGCTGTGATATGTTATATTCTTTTTGGATATGGTCAAAGGCCACCATTGAGTAGCTGTTCCAGGCTGGTTACTCCTCTCCCAATCCAGGCTGAAAAAGCAATGGGTTTCTCATTGATTAAAAACACAGGATTGAGAAGATGGTGAGGTGTCGCTGTTTTTGTAGCAGATATGAGTTTTTATGGATCTATCTATAAATGGGAAATATTTGATGCTCAGTTCTTGAGTAACATTATTTTCTAGCCATGGTGAACTGTTTTCATTTGTCCAGTGATGGATGTACAGTAATTGATGTGAAAGGAAGTAAAAGAAGAATTTTGGAGTCCTCCATCTATTAGTTTTGGAGGGTACATAGTTTATTTTGTGTGTTTTTGTTTGTTTGTTTGTTTGTTTGTTTGTTTGTTTGTTTGTTTGTTTGTTTGTTTGTTTGTTTGTATTCCAGTGGAATTTACTGTAAGTCAGGTTGGTGGTGTGTAGGGGTCATTCAGGAATTGATGAGTGCCAAGTAAGGTAGAGTTAAGGATGCATGGAGGCTGCCACAAAACTGGGAGAACAAATGTAGAAAAGACCATAAATGTTAATGCATTACTTCACCAGTGTCTATGTTATTCAATTTTAAAAGTATGTTTTAATGTGAAAGATCATGCTACTTGATCCACCTCCATAGGGGGCAGCATTTCACCACTTTGCCCCTGTCCAGTTAATCATGTTGTTCTTTTCCCAATGTTCCTTATAATTTATTATTTATATGTGCATTTATTGTTGATATCACTGAAACAAATTATGAGTACTTGAGTAATTAAATGTTACTAACCAGTCTAAAAGAAAAGTCTCATCTCTTTACTCGCCCGGAGCTGTCTCCCGCAGTGGAAAAACACACCCACATTCACCCATGTTTTGCTTCTTTGCCGTTGAACATGGTTTCTTGTTGGTGCGGTCCTTCGGGATGGAGATAAGGATCGTTTTTTAGCGCGTTAGCCATCTGTGCGTCTCTGTGATGCTCATCGGCAGCTTTCTTTTTTTTTTTGTCAGAAGCTGTAGCGTAACTTCAAGCTCAGGCGGAAGCTCTTCTTCTCCATGGGACTGAGGGCAGACTAGACGCTACACTGACTCACACAGCATCTAGTGTGTCTAGGTGGTATTACAATATGGTCTGGGATGCGGCTAGTTGGTTAGCATGCTCATTTCAGTAGATATCCCTGAAATACAATAGGTGGTTGTCTTGGTCATGACATCATCACTGTGGCTCCTTCACAAACTATTGATGGTGTTAGTTCAATTTTTGAACATTTTAAACTAAAATTCTGGACCGATCTGGCCAGATCTTACACATTGTACCTTTAAACCGCAACGTGGGTGTGTTATATTGTGAATGCATAAGAATTTAGACACAGCTAAAATAGCCTCTGTGGGCTAAGTTTGTGACACGTGCATCTACCTCGATGTCTATGGCTTAAAAAAAAATGCATGCCAGCGCTCTGTCTATCAAGCAATTTGTGCACTTAGGTGTCCTTTTTGTACCTAACTCTGTCCAATAATCTATCTAATATCTATAAGCACATATATGTGAGACATGCATGGACATACACTATATACATAGTTTACATATTTTGTCATATATCCAACACATAAGTCTGATATATGACAAAATATGTAAACTATATATCCATGTACTGTATGTCTCACACACAATACGCTTCTAGATGTTGTTGCTGATGACATAAGTAGTTAATGAGTGAGTCATCTCATTTCCCTCTGAACATATGTCATACCAACCTGGCAGGATATACGACAGGGGAGTTACTGATCACCTATTGTGTCTAACTTTCATAGATCATAACATATCCGGTATGGAATTAAGCTTTAGATGATACCAAACATTTCAATGGTTGTAAGTTTTTGAGCCACAACAAAAGTCAAACTGTGGCCTGTAACTGACCAGGTGAGCCGTACGTGTTTTTAGCCCAGCCAATTGCCGGAAATGCCTTTAGCAGTACCACTTATACATACACATATACACAATAGGACTACCTTTATAATGGATTCATGAATGGTTTATAATTAGTTTATTAATTAGGTTGTTAACACTTTATGAATCATTAGTAAGCTCTTATAACACATTAGATAAAAGGGCACCAAATAATGAGCCTACATTTATCTGACTGGAAGTCGCAGCTCCTCCTGCTTCACAATTTTATCACTACATTTACATCTGCTCAGGTTTTACTTTTTTCATGGTATGTGACCATAATGTCAATCAATCACACTTGCTTATATTCTACATGTTGAACACTCACAGGAGTATACATTTTTGCTGCAGCTACAGCAGGAATTGGGTAATACAAACCAGTAGTCAAGGTTGTTAAAATTCACCCTGCAGATGTATTTAATGTGTCTACATATTAATTCATCATGTCATCGATGTGATGTGGTTCCATTTAGTGTGAAGAAGGCATGCAGGGACACTACAGGGTACCCATGGCTTCAGACTGGAAGCTTGATAGACCTCACAAAAGCCAGTTCTCCTTGAAATGAAAGATATGAGGAAATTAGGAGTAAAATTGAGGCCCACAAATGTTATTTTTCCAACAAGATGAAAAGGGAGGTTTTATTTTTTTCTTCCCCTCCTGTTTCGTACTCAGTGTGGCTTGGGTGTGTGGGACTGAAAATATCTGGGTGTTATTCATTGGGTTTCACTCAGGATAGAACAAGGCAGGAGAGCCATTGTAGTTACTTCAGGGGTAGTGAAAAAAACTACAATCTCTTTCTTTCAGTATTTTCCTTCCTCCACTAAAGTGATAGAAAGAAAAGGAAGAGATGGAGCCTACATCTGATTGCTGCAGAATACAAAATATGGATTTGAGTGTTTTACTGTTCTGTCATCCTCTCACCTGTAAATAACAACATGAAAATAATTACAAAGTAAACAGAGTCAAAGCAATTATATGATCATACAACCAAACTAAAAAATGTTTTTTATATCATGAGCCATAAAATGAAGAGGTCATTGTATTAAGCTGCAACCTGAGGTTGGCTTATATGCTTATTTAGCTAAAATCATCACTTTTGTCACTGCTTGTGTTTATATGCACACGATCATGCAGATTCCTAGCTGTTTACAAGCAACATGGGATGGACATTCAAATGTCAAAAGAATTGACAGACCAATAAGTACAACCCTAACCAGCTACATGATATCCAGTGTGATTATACCTAAAGATATGAAATGACTGCAAATAAGTCCAAGACTTACTGTGTAAGTGGAGTATGGTGACTGCACACATTGCATCACAGTCTCAATGACAAATTTTTACATGCATGAAAACATAATATGAACATAAAAAACGAAGGCTATAACAAAGAGCATTTGATAATGGAGGAGATGTGACGTAACTGAGCGATCCCCACTGCAGTAAGTCACTTAGTCAGAGGCCGCAACTGCTCACCTACTGTAAGTCACTGAATATGAGCCTCTTGGTTTAATGCCTCCAATATTACAGTGGAACACATTCACTTGAAATATAACAAAGAGATTAAACAGTGATGCACTGCAAATGCCCATGTGGGTCCAATAAAAGTACAGAGATATAAATAATACCAATATGAAAACTTCTAAGAATATGAAGCAAGTGGGTTTGGTTGCTATTGGAAACTGCCTTGTGAGGGAGTGGCTGCTATTGTCCCTAATGCCTCTGAATGCTGGTGTAAATAGTCTGTATGTGTAGAGTATGTATCTATACACACACCGAGAGAAGAAATGTCATCATAACCCCCCTTCACACAGACACACACACACACACACACACACACACACACACACAAATACTCACAAAGAAGATCGAACAATATAGAACTGAAATGTATCTATCCTAAAAATCCACTCAATGGCTCATCAATGATGACCTTTTAAATACCTTGTCCTTATCTTCGCTATATTCTGCATTGTCTTCAATCTAATCCACTATGAAACGGGTCTGCCCAGTCCTCAGTATCGAACTTCACCACTCTATTATTTCTAGCAAAAATGCGCCCATAGCAAAGAAAACTGTCAAGTTTCTGGCATTAAATGATTGATCATACTCTGGCCATTTTTAGGCTGCATTTTTTATTTAGGCAAAGTTTCTGTATGGCTGCGTGTGTTTAGATAATGTTTAACATTCAAGGAGTTTGGCTACATTTATATTCTCTGAAGTAAGTTGTCAAGAAAAGTACCTATAATTATTTTGTCTGCAAAAATGTTATTTGAAACATCTCATTCTCAAGCCCACAAAAACATAATTTCTCCAGCTCCTGGTAAATCAGATGACCAATGACCACCCCCACCCCCACCTTTCACTGATGGAGTGTTTCATAGGTAGCGGTCAGAATGAGCTGTCTGGTTGGTTAGGCATCACCTCATCTCTCTTTCAGTATGATTGCAAAGCAAGGCTCACCTGGTCCTGCAAGGTTGTTTAGTCTACCCAATCCCATGACGACCACCACCACCACCACCCACCAAGAGCTGATTGGCCCTGACAGCCTCCCGCTGTGGAGAACAATCACTGTGAGAATAAAGCTGGGAAGAAGAGATGGATGGATAAAGTCTCAGCAGGTGTTCAGAATAGGTGTTGGTAAGGCAATGGCCAAGGCAATGAAAGGTTGGGCGAGGACAGGTGAGGTGATGAGAGGAGTTTCTGAGTAAAACTTTATCAGTATTGCACATTGAAAACAGCACATTGAGATTACAGGTTGTAAAAATGTTGTAATCTCTCAGAATACACTGGATATACAATATGAATGATGTAAAAATATAAGTATAAAATATTTGCATTGTGAGAAAGGTTCAAAGTGGACAAAGGCTGTGAGGACGTGATAGGTGCGTTGCGCCAGGTATGGCCCTGCAAATGGGTGACAGTGCGTATGTAAAGTGGCAAAGTGTGCAGACAAATGACACACTTTTACCGCAGCAGGTTAGAGGTGAGAGATCAACAAAGGGTGAGAAAGAGAGAGACTAGTGGGTGAGAGTGAAAGATGAACTGAGAGCAGACAAATGGAGGGAAAGTGAGAGACGGACAGAGAGAGGGATGAGGCAGGCGGAGGAGGCAGATGGATGGACAGATTGAGGGAGTGTATAGCTTTAGCGTGATTAACTGCGATGCCACGCTCACAGCTCCCTCAATCTTTTTTCTTCTTCCTCTGTACTCTTGCGCCACTCCTCCTCCTCCTCCTCCTCCTCATAGATCTATCTCTCTGGAGGAGGCTTCACACAACTGGCCTGGTCACTGAGGAAGACCTTATGCTGCAGTCCGCTCAGAAGTCAGACATTCTCAGCTGGCGGGTTGCAGTTGCATTGTCAAGTCATTCCAGCATGGAAAAGCCAGGAATGAAATGGGAGCGCAGTTTTGTCTTCGCTCGATGTTAACTCCTGTTATCAATGCTTTCTGCTATTAAGTATTTGTAATCCACCTATATATTTGGATTTTTTTCTGTGCTGAAAATAATAGTTTAATACATTAATTAATACGGATGGATCAAAATGGATCAAATGACTATCTGTATGTGAAAGGTTTTGCTTGAGGTGATGACTGACTCATTTCCAGCTTCCAACCTTGTTTGCAGCCGTAGCAAACCAACAACCTCTGATAAACCCATTCCAGCATTCTACAGCTAAAGCACCAGATATTTCCCTCAGGAGCTGATGGAGACCAAAACAGAGACAGAAAGAGAGTGAACAGGTGACCAGCAGCACTATTCAAAACATAGGTTAATGTTACTGTTAGTGAAACAGTTGTGTAAACCTGCTGTTCAGCGCTGAGTTGCAGATGGACAAAAGAAAAGAAAAAAAAAAAAATTTCCTTAGAGAACTACATTCAGATTTTTAGCTGACACTATTGTGATGTTTCAACAGTGTGGTGATTTAATCCAGTTGTGTAGGAACTGCTCTGCCCCACCCAAAGTGATCTAACACTATACCAGACATCCTGCAGATGTCTCTGCGTTCCTAATTTGAAGTCAATCCAGCTATAGTTTTCCCTGCTCATTCTCTGCTATTTTTGTGTTGATACAAAATGTAAAGACATTTGGGCTCTTCACTTTGTCACCTACAGTTGTAATTATTGTCATCAGGAGACATGTTTGCTTTCTCGTTCTTCTTCTTGGTCTGCACACATTCATCAGGGGTTCTTGTTTTTCTCATATTAGCAAATTTGAGATGATAAAAAAATTGAATAATTTTCCAATAATCATTCAAAAACCTACTGTTACAAGAGACCAGTGTGTTGAAACATGAATGTGGATCCCACGGCACACTTAAAATTTACCTTGTGCCTCGAGATAAGAAAAAGAGTTCAGAAGGAAACTAGAAACATAGGTTTTGTGACTTGGTAAACATGATGTCATTTTCTCCACCTTGGATTCCCTCCTGCTGCTACATGTCTAGATGGCACCCTACCATGGCCTGTCTAACACCGGGCCCTTTCATAGATTACCTTTCAAATGCAATCACATCACACCTGACCGATCCCTTCAGCTACTGATGATGTGTCATCCAGTAACAGGCACAAATTGCATCTGAATTTAATTTTTTTTTTAGTTTATTTTGTCAACTATAAAGTCAAACAAAATGAGTCACATATAAAGTGTCAGTATGCAGTTAAAGTTTTATTTGAAACCATGACAGCAGGTAAACATCCTGCTTAAATGTAATAAAAATCATTGATGAAAAACACTATCAAAATGCTGACTCCTTATAACTTTAGTCTCCACTTTTTTAATGGAAACCAAGCAATGTGAAAAGCTTGCTGTTTACCACTTTTGTCTTGTTTAAATTCAAAACATCTTCTTCATCGCTCAAGGAGCAATTTGAGGCAAGCGAGCCCGCAAACGAAAGTACACATGGAGCATTCATTCAAAAAAAATACAAATATTACAGTGTTAGAAATGGTTCAAAGACACAGGGATTAATGGCAGTGGCCAATCCATAACTGGCAAACAAGGTCAAAGTCTTTCCTGCAGTTGTGAGTAGAAATGGATACAGTCACACTCACAATATCACACTAGGAAGTATTTAAAAGCAAAAAAAAAAAAAAAAAAACGACATAAAATAACAGCTCCCACAGGCCACAGGTCACCACACAAGCAGCACTCCCTCCTTTCCTACGGTACAAGGCTGTTTCTTTGTTGTTTGTTTACTGAGTTATTATTTCCAGACTGAATACACAGTATATCTGATCTTTCAATGCTGTGGTTTTATTGCTACAGCGCTTTAATCAATATCTTCACCTTGAGACAGTTGGCCATAGAAAAGTTGTCTACACAACCTGTCTGAGGTAAGTGGAATCCAAAAAGCACGCAGTGAGCTAACAGCCATCCTGAAAAGCAAAGCTCATCATCCTTTCCTTCACTAATGAGGGTTTGGCTTTGTTGTTCTTTAAAATCAAAGAGGCTGATTTTATCCGTACAATGTTTGTGTGGTAAGAAAAATACTTGCAATGACAGTTAAGATCAATCTAGTAACCCACAGCGGAGGTTATTGAATTTTTTTGATGATTTCTTTCTACTCTTTGTGGCTTTCAGATATGTGTTTTCCCACCAACAAACCAGCTTTTACACCACAACTTGAACAGAAAACTTTGAAATTTTGGTGATGACTGGCACGCATGTACTTGTAGGATTCATCCTTCTTTGATTATCTAACTGTGAAAAAAAAATGCAGTCTTAACTAATGAATGCACTTTACTGTTGTATGTTGTACACCGGTTGCACGTGCATGCTTTACAAATTAAATTCCCCATTACATAATAAGTGGGATTCTGTCTTGCATCAGCTGTAATTGGGGTGGAGCACACTCTCTCTCTCAGCCACCAGTGTATTGTGCTTGCTGTGGCTGTCGTCAGTCCGTCAGTAATTTTGGTTCCGACTTAACAAGATTATGACCTCCTGAAGCTGTGTCAGCAACCTGCATGTTGTTCACCAAACAGTCATAGCCATGGGCTGTGTGATTAATCTTCTTTATTGTGCAGAGTCCCTAAGAGGTAGTTTCTGTCCGAGCATCAAGGTCAGATCAATAAAAATCTGATATTAAAATGTCACTTGATTAGGCATGATCTCCCACAGCTGAAATAAAGCATGAATGTCTCCTTCAATATTTCAGGGTTAACCAACACTAAAACAACGGATACGTATAGCAGTCAGAGAAAGTTTGTCTGCTTTATAATATTAACCAACAACAGTATAAACAACTGTGACCCTGAGAAAACCGTTGCTCTACAGTATTCTCTATGCGCAGCTCTAGAAAAGAAGATGTTGTAGTTGCGTTGTTGTTTGAATCATATTGTTGTACCACAGTGCATAAATTCATATTCAGCAGCTTTACTACATTCTTGAATTGTACATTGGTGTAAATACAGTTTTGCATTTGATAATAATTTCTCTTTTGGAAGTTGGGACTGTTTTCACAAAACTGGAGCAGGTTATCCATAGTAAAAATTAAGCTTTTACACTATGTCAAAACTGTGCTTTCTGCTGTGTGTGTGTGTGTGTGTGTGTGTGTGTGTGTGTGTGTGTGTGTGTGTGTGTGTGTGTGTGTGTGTGTGTTTGTTTATACTACATATTCAAATCTTCTCTGAACATGCAAATGAGCTAAGTAGCTAAGTAGCAGTTAAGTAGGTAAGACAATAATGACAAAAAGAAGAAATCTGTATGGCATCATTACACACCCACACAGATTGTGATTCATGGCTTCATCACTATTACTTGTCTTCCGTTATTTAAAGGTGAGGGCAAACTACAAGTTGATTTTGTGACACTTTGATCAGTTCTGGTTCCATTTCCTTATTTAAATGCAAACGGTGTTCTAATTTGACAAGACAGCAGTCATTTTTTTTTTTTTGTCATCTTTTGTATTATGATAATATCCATTTATCACCTTCAAATTATGGATCTTGTGTTATCTTGCATCCAAAATGAAGAAGTCACAACATGTATGAATAATGGCAAATAAAAATGACATATTCCTACTACCCAGCGCTCAAATCTCGCTAATGTCATTTGCATAATTCTCACATCTTCACACAAGATTGGCTACATCTGGGATAAGGAGGTGAAGGGGAGAGAAGTAATTGGCGAAAACAACCATTTCACAACTGGAACGAAGCTTTGCCATTTTTTTTTTTTTTTTTTTTTTTTTTTTTCCCCATCGGGGAGAGAGACAGGCATGGTGAACTAAAAAAAGAGACACAGGAAAGAAATGGAGAGGGAGGGAGTGAACATCTGGGGTCTGTTGGAGACCGAGGACGTTCCCAGCTGTCGAAGTTTCCCAGCTGCTCCGTCGACCTTCTGTGTGCCAAAGAGCGGACCATGGGAATGACTTTGCTGCTCCCCAGGTCTGGAGTTGGATCTTCATGCCCTGTAATGACTGTTTTCCCTCATATTTCCCTCATTTCTCACAGTATTTCAGAAGAGTGGAGCTACAGAGTACCCTCAATCCTGTCAGGGCCAGTTCCGATCACATCCATGATAACATGCGTTTGAAAGAAGGCCTAATGACCTGTCCTGAATGGGGAGACTCTTGAGATAAGACCGAGCTTTGGAGCAACTAATGAAGACTGGTCTCCAGTCGACTGATCCTCCCAAAATTAAAAATTCTAGCCTCCAGAATCATGATGTTAAAATACAACAGCGTGTTCTTATAGAAAGAGAAGCCACAGTATTGAGTCCTTTTATTCAATTATTTTGTTTTAATTTATCCTATGATAAAGTAACATGTTCTATCATTCTGTGTGTAAAATCACCACACTCAGCACATATAGGCCAACAGCATGAAATTAGAGATCTCTCTTAGTATCATATTGTTTAACAAGTGCAGAGAGCACACCACACACATAACTTCAGACTAGCGATCTGTACCAAGGTCAACACTACTTACTCAAACCCGATTGCAGTGAAGGTGGCAGGTCCAACTGGACAACAATGTAACGTCAGAATGACGATGGATTCGGATGTAGGACAGACATCAAATTTTGATTGGAAATGAAAATCAGGTTGACGTCATAACCCAACAGTGGCTAATTGACATTGTGATGTTTAGCAGACATTGGGTTTTGCTCCCGCTGGATTTTTGTTACTTAACAACACAACTTAAAACCAACAAAATATCGACGTCAGCTGCCATCAGTATTCTACATCAAATTGACGTAGGTATTAGCTGTTGTCCCGACATTGAATTTTGGTCACTCACTATCACAATCTACGTTCAAAAATATCAACAACGTTGGTGGCCAGCTGCATGCTTGCAGGAAAGACTATATAACCAGGTTTGCAGCAGCCATGTAAATGATGCACTTAATGGGACAGGCAACTGATGACCCTGATCGATCAAGGTCAGCACCAGCAGGACTCCAGCTCTGGAAGAAGAAAAGAAAACTGTTCTGTTAAAAGATTATCTTTGAGTTTAGAAGTTTTACTTGTTGCTCCCTGACACTAAGCAAAGTAGGGCAGAATTTTAGAGTTACCACAAGAACTGTATCCCGCTAAAAGAAACATGAAGCTCCATGGCGCCTTTTATGTTTCGCTGTCACACCTGAGCACTTCTAATTTGGTCTTGTTTTAAATTCGAAGTTGATATTGTTGGTGCAGGTTTGCCTTTCTGGTTTCTGTCTTTTTCTATACGTCTTAACACCTCTGCTTTTCTCTGTCTTTCACTGTCTCTCTCTCCCACAGCTGCCATTGAGGGGTGCCTCTTATGTAAGTCCTTGTTTAAACACGAACATCTGGCTCCGTTGGCAAACACCATTGTTTAATCTCTGCTGGAGATAACTCACTTAAAAAAAAAAAAAGAAAAAAAAAAGAAACTGTCTTGAGCTGTCACTTGGCTGCAAATTCAAAATGTGTATTTATAAACCCTATGCAGGTTTCACTTATAAAGTATCTGTTTGAGAAACAGATTGGAGGCAGTCATAATAAGATTGGGAAATACCAATTAACTCCAGAGGAGTCAGCACATTTATGCCAAATTTAATCAGAGACTGTTGTTCCCAAATCTTGCAGGCTGCATGTGTGTGTTCAGTTGAGTGTAGTTGGGCTTACATTTTTATGAATGTTCTCATACTAATAAAGGGTACAAGTGAAAGTAAACAAGCCACCATGACTTCAGAAAACACCCAAAAACGAAACAACATATGTTTATATTCAAGCAACAAAGCCCACTAGTGGTCGTAATAATTATAACAGGTGCAAAGAAAGAAGTCAGGTGACAAAATTATGGAGCTAAAAAGTCGTTGATGTTGAGAGGAGGTTGGGATGGGACCATCAGCAGACTTTCAGCAGGAGAGACTGGTGTTTGTTTTCTGTGTCAAATCGTGTATGAGCACCACAAAGTAACTTTGTAACAAAGATCTTTCCTTAAAGCCAAGTTATTTTCATCACTAAACCTAACCAAACCAAAGTGACCAAACAGTTGCTATAGGAACAGATCATTAAAATACTATTTAAACAAAACATATTTGCTGCTGTAGTGTAGTCATACTCTTAATCAGTAGTTTTGTGACTGCAAAGCAGGGAATAATACTTTTGCAATTTCAAACATTTCAGGCTTTTACCATCTGAGAAATAATGGCATTCATTGCAAGTTTGTTAATTAATAACCATAAATCAGCAAATTATGTGAGGTGATGCCAACTAAGGATCTTGTGGAGGTTGAAATAATGTAGTATTCTTTCTTGAAGAGCCTGTATGTTACTGTGCTCACTTTGAATGTGTGGCCACAGTTAAGGCAGTGTCACCACAAAGTGCAACATATAAAGTCCATATGTGTTTCTGTGTATACATGTATATGCATACAACAGGCTGTCAGGGGGGGATACACACACACACACACACACAGTTCTCCGGGTTGGGGGCTGGGTGGGGTTTGGGGCGGTCGACTGGGTACAAGGCATCCAGTGGGAGAAGCTGGCACAGATGGAGCCCACAGACCCACTCGATGTCAGCTGCACGGCTCGAGAGAGCCCCTGGGATCCACCGGGCCTTTGGCAGACACGAGCACTCCCTGTTTTAGTCAGCAATTAGTTTAATGGAGCAAAATCTAAAATCACTTCAGACCACCACAGCCATGAAAAGAAATGACAAGGGGAATGGCTTTCGGCCATTATTCAGGTCTTAGTCTAATTCAGGTTAAGCTGCTTACACGGAGAGAAAGACAAGTTGGCCCTTTTGGATCTCTAAGAAATCTCTAAAGAGATTTTTTGCACCAGAATTTGGGTTGAGGCAACTTGGTATGGACACATTTGATTTAGGAATACTGATGAGAGTATGAATATTTCAGAATCATCCATTTTCACTTAAACACATTACCTGAAGATCTTGCATTTATCAAAAATAGTGTGGTGTCAACTAATTAGTTTATTCTTAGAACACTTAAAAAAAATGATATATATATTATATTATATTATATATTTTTTTTTTTTTAATTTTGTGCTTCAATCAATTTGTAAGAGATGGTATTATTTTTCCAATTACTTTGGAATAAAGTTCAGCTTCTTACTGCGCCAGTTCATTCATGCCACACAGATTCTCATTCTGGTGACATAGACCTCACTTTTCTTGATAGGATTTTTTGTCTGTTTGTCTTCTGCTTGTCCGCCTGTCTGTCTCTCTCTCTATACATCTAGTGCAGCTCTGTACCCCTTATCCTTTCCTGGAAACTAGAGCGCTTGGATGACCGTGAAAAAGTGGGAGCAAGCCATGCAGCCAATTAGACCTCTTTCACTTCCCTCTATAGAGGAAGGCTGCAGACAAGGTCCAGCAGTGTGTGTCTGTGTGTGAGATCATGTGTGCCTATATGTGGTACTCCTGAAATGTTCCACACAATACACAAATGGGACTCAAATTTAATGTATCTATGGAGCACTTGTGTGCATTACACAGAACAAATATCCAGTTGTATAATGTTGAGATGAAAGGCCAGTTACAGACAGGCATGTTGTAAATAATTTATGATAGCAGATATGTTTGTGGGGGAATGTGTGTTGTGTTGGGGATATATATTTCCTTTTATTCCATTATATTCATGATATTTGTAATGGATAGCAGATCTAGCAAAGGTTCAGTGGGGAGTATTGTGGAAAAGTGATGCAGGACTCAGCGTGGTCACTATGCACTGCCAGCCAAGTCAGATGAATATCAAGGTACCAGTGAATGTCGCTAAATTTTAACCAGCAAGAGAATTTCTGCTGCAGTCCCAATTTGTCATCTTCTCCTTCAGCATCTGTGCCGCAACAGACATCACACAATTCCATTTCCGTTAATTGACTATTTTGAAGTGGAGCGACAAGAGTTTTCCATCATCATATTGTCAGGAAGCAGCTGGCAGCTGCATAGCAAGCCCATAATGCAATCAGCTACTTTGTGGAGGCCTTCAGATTCTCATTGTGTTAGGCATTGCTTAGACTGCTAATGTCCCTCGATTGGTCAAAACATGCAACATTTCTATCAGAAGATGCATCCATAATTCATCATGCACTTAATCTATAGTTTCATTTCATTATTGCATTGTTTTTATGGCTTCCATGTAAATGCTCGCTTTGATAGTGCGTCATCACATGTTTGCTTTTAGTGTCAAAAGATGAAAAACTTCATTTTGGCTTACATGCCTAACAAATATATGCATATATGCCAAATAATAATAATAATAACCCATATCACTTTTTGAAAGCAGATAAAAAAAAGCCTGCAAATTTTTGGACTAAAGCAGGTAATAACTGATCCTTTGTGTACATGTTTTGTGCATTTAAAATAAATGAAATAAACATGACAAATAAACTTTTTTGTAGGAAATCTCTCAGCAGAACACAAGACAAGCACATCTAAGGTGTGATGCAGTAAATTAGTGGTGAGGACCAGAACACCAAACCTGCACCAGTGTTTACATTCAAAGTCAGATCAAAGTTTCTTGAAGAAAGCAGAAGATAAGACAAAAGTAAGGAATGATTAATGGCTCCAGAAAGCCACGGGCTTCTCTGGCAGCAGGGCGTTTGCTGCCATGCCGTGACTGTTGTTTAACCTCCAGGTCCACATACAGAAGAATGGAATATTTCCCAAGATGGGACCAAATCAGCAGGCCATTTCTATATATATTGTTGTTTGATGGACATAATCAAAGAAGGAACTGTCATATGTGCCATAGCACATGTGCAGCCAGCCACCCTGAGACAAGACACTCTCCTCCAGATATCCTGAGCCCACCCCCCACCCCCCCATTCTTCTCTCTGCCCCTCTTGTCTACTCTTCTATAGACAAGAGACGATGTAATCCTGAAATGCTAGTGTCCTGAATGTATTACTGTGCTTCATGTTTGAATGTGTGTAGTCATATTCTCACTCCTGTTAATAGATTTGGTATTATTTGTAGTTGAGTGCAAGTTGCAAGCTGCAAGTTGTGTTTGTATATATTAATATTTCCATAACCATTAGGTATAAACATCTAGTGTTTGGTCTCCTTAAAGTCATCCTAACACCAGCTCTTTTAACTCTAGTGGACATCATGGCCAGAGAGGGTGTAGGTATGATGCCCTCTCGGGAGAGCGAGCAACCCAGAGATTGGCGTCTTTTTCAATCTCTTGCCCAAAACTCTATAAAAGAGCATTCCTGGAATGGTACTTTGGATTTCCTTTGTAACTGATGTTATAGATGTCCCATTCTGTCTCCACATTTTTCAGCTAACATCTCCATCTTCACCCCCGCCATTGCATCATCACCCTCTCACTCAGTAAGTAAGTAGTATACCTTCTTTTGTGGTAACCAGGTTGATTCAGAAATCACAACTGGCTTCACTGTCCAAACGTGATTCAAAATTTACCATGGGATGCTTCCAGTACAGGCTGCACAGGTTACATAAAGTATAAAGTTGTGGCATGTGTTTTCCCTAACTTACTTTCAATCATTTAATGTATCTGATCATTGTTGTCTGCTCTATCTAACTCCCTCTTAAAGTTAGTTTGTGCTTTACAGACGCTCTGGACTGATCACCCAGACTTATTGTCATTAGTTTTATTGCACAGTAGTGCAGTCTGAAATTATATTGCTGGCTGAATAATTTAAAGGCTTTCACCTGATAATCCTGATTAACGCCATATTTCCCCTAATTGAGCTAAATGTGCTCTACTTCTTTGTGACAAAAATCAACCAAAACTTAAAAAAATAAATTGATCCTTTTTACTTTAGGGCCACACTACACCCCCCCACCCCACCCCCCCCCCCACCCCCCCATTAAAGCAGAAGCTAATGAAATTTTTTATTTAGTTCACAGGTCCTGGAGGCATGTGAGGACAGGCTTTACTGCAAGTACTATCTCTACAACTATCCTCCCCTCCATCATATCATGAAAAAAATATTTTTTTACTCCTTTTTTCTTCCATATACCAAAGGCCAATGACAAACACATAGATTACCATAGCCAAGGCACTTGGGTAAAGGTGTAGCTGTTATGTTACACCAACCAGTCTTCATTTCACCTTGATTAACACCAGAGTTGTAGCAGATATGCTTTTCAAATTTGGAAAAATGTAAAAGAACCCTGACATGAATTTAAGTAATAAGTAACATGGAAGTGGAAATCTGTTTTGCATCTACTGTAAGGATACTTTTTTTTCACTTCCAGGAAAAGAAGACAGTCATATAAGGATGAACAGCTGGTGTGTTGCAGAGAGAATGAAATTTCTTATGCCAAGTGCCATTTGCATGAGCAACCACTTCTAGAGGAATCTGAATTGGAAAGAAATCTACAGTTCCCCAAATACCACTTTATGTATTCTGGTAAATGAACTTTAAATGCAACACTATCATTTCAATTCAACATGCCATCTACTATATATATTAATCTGATTAAAGATAAGGGTTATTTACCTATAGTTTTAAATGTGTTTTGATATTTATATGACCTGAAATAGAGGTGATACACAGCCTGCGATATGAGTTCAATTCCCTGAGTTGAACCCTCCACCAGTCTAATTTGAATAATCTACAGCATTTTAATCATCAATCTTGTCAAGTGATAGACCGCCTTTGCATTATCTTTCCATTCTTTGCCTCCATTTATTTGTTTATTTGTGCCGTCTCTCTTTATTTTAAAGAGTAATATCCTGAAAGGAATTATGGCAAGACACAACACAGTTTAGTCGTCAGCGAGACATAATTACCACTCTGAAGACTGTCACGGTTTGACTGTCTGAGAGGACTAATTGATTTTGACTTCTTTTTTTTTTTTCTTTTTTTTTTAAATTGCAGCACATTAACGCATCTTTAATTGTCACACTAAGAGTAGCCAGCTCAGAATGAAGCAGGAGGCAGATTGCAGATGATTTGTAGTGAAGGAGCAAATATGGATAATTAGTAGAGGCAGAAATGCAAAAATTAATGGCAGCTGGAACGTACTGTTGTGATGGCAACACGGAATCACACTGTGAGTTTGTTATGTTGTCAGTGAAATGTGGTGATACTGGAGAACTTTGCCTGACAGCTACATCACTGTCCATGCATATACAAACCTGTTACGCTCTAAAGAAACATGATGATGTTGTAGCAACTGCAGCAAGGAATTTAATCTAAGGTGAGATGGCTTTAATTTTTGAACAGTTTTGATACATATTGACAGTCATATCTCACTTCAAATAATACAATGGTTAATGGGCCAATTGGTTTGTGCCAAAATGTATCAGGGTGATTGCTGGAGAAACCTAAACCCAAGCCAATCCTTTCACTATGCCACCACACAGATCTAGCACATAACAAACAGACACACTCTTCTAGAGCTACGATCCAGTCTGAAAGAATGCGAATCACTTGAAACAAATGCCTCTATATAAAGAGGGTGACTAAGACAGCATAATGTGCATTATCGCCTGAGTGTGCTCCCTCAACTATCTATATGTAGTGAATTATTATTAGAAGAGGTCAAAGTAAGAAGTTTGACATTAAACAATTTCTTGGAAAGATACGTGAAGAGGAATATGTCAGTAAATCATGTCTGCACATTTTCATTTTCATCTCCAACTTCAGCTTTAAAAGAGCTATTTGTAAGTTTTGCTACATAGCCATAGATGTTTACCAGTCTTACCGAGCAGAAAAAGATCCTACCGAGCAGAAGAATTAGGTTTGATGCTTAACTTGCAACTTTTATTCTAGACTGGTAAGAAATCAGCTTTTAATGCTAATGTTGTAGCAATAGCAAAACTTTGAATAACACAAATGACTAATAAGTTCATTTTTTGATCAACCTGCATACAAATTAACACATGATAAAAGAAAATACAGTATATCCCAATAACAGCCTCCTCCCCTTTGCCTCCACAAGTTACTGTATGTATGTTTAAAGCATACCATCATCAGTGCACTGCTGGATAATGTCTTTGCACAAATTAACAGATTAAGACAAAACCTGTTCAAAAACGGAACATCAGTGTTGGTTTCTGCTTTACAAATTAGCTGCATTCCCCATCTGCTTCTTCAGCACCTGTGGAGGTGGAGGATGCCAGTTAACCTCAGCTTCATAGATGACAGCTCAACAAGCGCGATTACAAGTGTTAGGGTGGAAACTTCAGCATAGAAGTGCAAGGAGCAAGAAAGCAACAATACGTGTACTGCCCTGAGATGAACAGATGCATATTGTGCCTTTTTGTTGATTCTGTCCCTGAAACCAGATTTAGCCGCTGGCCTAATCTTTTACTCTCTCAGCCCAGAATGCCAAGGTTTTGAGTTTAATCCAGATGCCCCTATGTTTCACTTCTTCATCCCCTATGCTGCCCTTATTTACCAGGCTCTTTTCATCTTCTACATTTCTTCTCTGTTTCTCGCTTCCTCTCGTATTGCCATTAACCCTCCTTTCATCTGTTTTTTCAGGCACATGTTGCCTTCATCTTGAGAAGTCTTGTTGCAGCGGGTCATTTACTGCAAGTTCCTTCATTGCACAGTGGCCAGGTAGTGAGAGAAATCTTCTATTGACTAAAAGGTTCCAATCTCTGCAACACCATATGTTACCCAGCAACAGAATGTGTCCTACTGGGGTGTGCTTTAATAATACACTGAACCTACAATTATCGTAAACTGCTATGGGTGGTAGTGCTGGCGAAATCCATCACACACCTCCTCTCTAGTTCACCATGTCAACCTCATCAAAAATGTCCTCGGTTATGTTGAATAGATCCTACGTGAAGTTGAAAGTAAGATAGCCGAGGACATTTGGTGAGTAAGGCATGGTGAACCAGTGGTCTGCACCTCGCTGTGTGTGCATCCTCAGTTAGAAAATAACAATGCACCGTGAAAAGATTGTCTTTTCTTATCTTTTTCTTATCTATCTTATCTTCTTATCAGTCCTGTTCTAAATTTTGTCAGCCACCTATGGCTGCATATCTGCTGTATAAAGAATTGCTCTAAATGACAACAATAATATATTTTTTTAAAAATATGTCATACAAGACATGAAGTTTCAAAAGAAAAAGTTTTTTAAAAACAAAAATGCATTCACGATGATTGGTTTTATGTACACATTTGCCTAATGCTTTTTATCTTTTTTCTTTTTAATGTGTTTTCTCTGATGCAAAGTTAACCAAGGGAGGATCAGTAGTGATTTGAACACCTGCTACCCACTAGCTTGATGTTACATACATTAACGTGTTCGTAAAGGGAAATGAAAACATGATGTGAAGCAATGTTGTTTTGAGTGTGGTTCTATCAGTTATCCATTATGTAAGTAGTTTATTCTCAACATGGAAACTGATCAAATCAATCAAATACTGGTAAACATAACTCACAGGTAATTACGAAATTACTTGCTCTTGTGATAGTCTGCGGACAGAATGATGAATAACATACATGGCATACCTTTAAATGGTGTTTACTTGACGAGGCTACAGTAAACACAATTTACATCCTTTTTTCTCACCAAGCAGGATTTGCAGTGGTAGTTTATAATTGAGTCTAGCGGTGCATGAACTTTCTACAGCTGCAATCTGTCTAAGCGCAGCTATTTCTCCCTCTGCAGGTCCCAGCTTTCTTTTGTCAAATGCCTCACATCGCAGCAGTCCCCAAATGTGAGAGATCTTGATGAAAGTAGAATGTAATTATTAGTGTGGTAGTTCTCGGATGGTGGCAGAATCTTTACATGGTTCAGCAAACAACACGCTCTCTGTTCAAATGAAGAGCATTCGCCAGCTTTCAAGGGCAATTATCTCAACCCTCAGTCAACCTCCCTCCCTTTTCCCCTGAATGTCAATGTTATAGAATTGGACTGATGTTGAAGTTATCCAACAATTGCAATATAAATTGGGACCTTCTGTGGCATTACAGATTCTAAACATTGCATTAGTGCATATTTTTCATCAAGCAGAATGGCTACATGGGATATGTGTTCCATGTCATCCCTCTTCCCATCATCTCTCACCACCTTAACGTCTCTATAAAACTGTCAAGTAAAGAAAAATTTCATATTCTCTTCAGGGAGTGGGGCAACAAGCCAGCAACACTGCAGGAAAAAAGTACACTGGATTTTCTGTGGTTATTTTCAGCTTTACAAAGCTTTCCAACCAGATGTGGAAATTTTTAACCCAGCCACCCCACAATATCAACACTTGGCTGCATGATGGATGCATGTCTGCTTTGCATGTAAAGGTTTGGGTATGCTGGATGTTGTGATCCATCGCGCACAGAAGCTTAACTGTCAGTAGGTGAGAAGAAACGTGGCGACTGGACAGAAGGCCCTTCTGTAATCCGAAGCGCAAAAGAGGTGGATTTAGGAAACTGGTTAAGGAAGCAAGGGGGGAAGTTATAGAAGGTATTTGGATTTCAGTGAACAGAGCTCATTGAAGTGTCAGGTTCTTTTTACTTTTCTTCTTTATATTTCTTTTTTTTTTGAATGCCATTGTTGTAATAATATGCTGACAGAGTTTGCAGAAACATTTCACTTTAAGGTACACATTTCCCCAGCTGAGAAGATTGTTATCAGTCCTCTGAGGATTCAGTGGATGATGACAGCCACATGTAAGCACAAAACAATGGCAGTGGCAACAAAGAAGGAAATTCTTTAGGATTAGGTGCAATGTCTGCATTAGGTCAGACGAGCACTTTCCCTGCTCTTGGCTTTCCTATGGTTCAGATTAACCCGATCGTCAGACACTTGATCACGACCCCTTGGTGTCACTTTTTATAACGCCACCTCCTGCTGACTCCACTCTTATTATTATTTATAAATTTAGCACTTCATTCACTTAATAAATACATCTGCACATTGAAAAATGATGCTAAAGAGGTACTCAGTGCATTAAGAAGGTCTGAGTTGGGAATGAGAATGTGTTGTTCTGATGTGTAACTGCTTCCTGTCCGCTTTGCATTGTTTTGTTACATTTGTTTTTATCCCTGTTAAATGACCCAACTTTAACCTTGTCAAATATTCAATCTCTGTTATTCAACTTCTTAAATGCTGAGACCAAATCCTACTAGAATAGAAGACTACTTACAATATGTCCAGATATGCAGATGACATCAAGGTTTACTTTGCTCTTTCACCAAATGACTGTTAATGCTTAAAGTAAATAAGTAAAGAAAGTAAACACATTGTTTAACAAAATCAGTTGAATTAAATAACGACAAGGCAGAGATAGTTCTATTGGGCAACAAGAAGAAAAGACTCAAAGATATTGTTGAAAGGTTACAGACTCAAATGTTGGCTTCATTAGTCACATTGATGCAATAACTATATCATTATTCAAGACTCGAAAGATTTGTGTCCATTCAAGATTTTGAGGAACCAACTAATGCTTTCACCTTAAGTAAGAATAACAATTACAATGGTCTATTATCTTCCCAAAAAGACCATTTGGAAACTCCTGTGATGTACCCTGGTTATACCGGGAAGCACATGAGTCTGTGCATAGATAAATGTAGAAGGGCACGGTAAAGAAAGGATGCATGTTTCATCCTTCTTGGATAAAATTTATGAATAAGTCTTTTTTACACATATTTAGCAGATTCTTAAACTACCCAATCAAACTTTCCATTTAGTCCATGCTGAGTCTCAATAAATAATTCATGCTCTGCTAATCCATGTCTCGTCTGCTACCTAGAGTGACGTCCAACAATGGTAAGAGGTCTGGAGTAAATGTACTATTTCTATCCATGGTTTAACAGGAAGCCTTCCTTTGATTTAGTAGGGAGAGCAGCTAGATTAAAGATGAGATTAGCAAGAGTTGAATAAAGACTTATCACCTGTCCCAAATTGTTCTCAACAACTCTTCCCTTCCCCAGAAGGTTACATCTAGCTTGACTTGTTGGTGAATGACAGAGAGATGTTACAGACATGTCAAAGGCAAGTTGGTGGAGGTTTCTTCCCTTTGCCTTTTCACCGTTCCATTCCTACTTTATTTATGAACCACACCCAGTTTAGACTTGTTATCTCTTGGAAAAAAAGGAAGAAAGGAACATCAATCAATCAAACTATTTTCAACTTGCTTTTCCTGATCACAGTCACAGTAGCAGCAGGGACAGCAGGGCAACCCAAGCTTTGTTTCCCCCAGTAGTTTGCTCCATCTCCCCCTAGGGAGGAGCCCTCCCAGGCAATCTGAAATATGTAATCGCTGTAGCATGCCCAAGGTCTGCCCGGGAGTCTGAAGTCTATTGCACCCCTCCCAAAAGGAAATTTTTCAGGAGGCTTCCATACGGGGGGTCTGATGGCTATATGTAAGGTGTAAAATAACTGAAGCATCTGCTCTTTCCTTGACTTGATTCTGCAGTAAACCCATTGTGGGGTGTGAACCTTCCACTCAGATTTAGAGATGTCAAAATTCGTCCAAGCCACGTCACACTCAGCTGCACATCAAAGAATTACATCATCAGCAAACAGGAGAGACACCACACTAAGGTCAACAAACCTGACACTTTCTGAACATTTGCAGCCATTTCATATCCAGTCACAGCCAAGAAACGTGACAAGTCAAATCCTTGTGAGACTACTGCTCACACTTAATGTGTATAAAGTTGTTTTTATGAAAAATTTGTGATTTGTAATTTTTCACAGGTTTTTCTTATGCTCAAAGGTCATGAACCACATGATTTTTATGTTATCATTAAGTATTTTACCACCATATAAAGAAAAACTGAATAATGACACATACTGCAACACAACTTACCATCTTTAAGTGACAAAACAAAGATTTCTGATCTAAATACATCTGTTTCCATCTGTTGTGGAAAATTTCATAATGGCTTATTTCTCTTTTATATAATATATATACATAGATACTAGACTCTGTAAAAGAGTCATTTTGCCTATAAAAGACTTAACTAACTTAAATACTCTGAAGTACTTATGTTCTTTTATATTACAATATTAAGTGTAATTTTGATCAAATGGCGCGCTTTCTTTTATGGCCAGTGGACATGGATAACATGCCATCACTCCCGTGTCTCTTTGGGATTGCCTCATCATATCCACATTTGGGATTTTGGATTCACTCACTATTCAAGTGGGTGGAAAAACAAAAAAATTCCAGACTTATTTTAAGAGCATGAAGTTGTGACAGCTGCAATAGCATATCTTGGTTCAGCTCACTGGAATATGGCCTTCTGTGTTTGCTTGTTCTATTGTAATTCAAATAAATTGTGACTAATTTGATGTAGTTACAGTATTTGTTTGTGACTCAGCAGCCAATCATCTCCCAGAGGTTTGTTGTACCCAAGCTGAGCATAGAGTAGCTGACAAAGGGGCATTATACCACATCACATCTATCTTACTTTTTTACCATTTCTGATAAAGTGTGCCCTCCTTGCATGTAGGATGCGCATTTTTTCTATATTTCAGCGCAAGCAGAGTGCATGATGGTATATATGCTTGGTTAGTGACCATCGGTGGTACACTACTTTTTATGATGCTTTGTATAATAATTCTCACTATACATTTAGACAGCACTGCAAAATGGCAAACTCCCTATATAGTCCACTATATGTATTATATGTAGTGATGGATTTCGGACACAGCCCATGACAGATACAAGATTTGTTTCAACCCCTATTTTAGTTTCAGGCAGTACACTGTAGTGCAGAAAGAAATAATCCTGCACTACATTTTATTACACATAATGAAACTTTAAATGAATCACAGGGGCGGCATCGTCTTTTAAATTTGTTGTGAAAGTAGCTCCCAGCAAAACACTGAAAGCAATTGTATTCAAAGGACATATTAGTCCCCAAGGCCTGTTTGGCTGGAACACCTCAATAACATAATAAAACCAATGGATTATTTGTTACCATCACAGTTGAGATGCAGGGTGACAGGAAAATGAGTATAATGTTTAGCTTAAAATATTACTCTTTCATTGCTGAGACAGTTGTGGTGAACCAACAACTTCCATTGTTTCAAAACCTTGAAAGCTACTGTATCATCTAAACAGAGGCACACCTTAGGCCACTGGTTCAGTTCCCCTTAGCTGCTATGGGAATGTCTTTCAGCTTCAATGTATTGGGCTGGCAGTAGCAACAGATGCAAACCAGATGTAGGAACATCAGACTGGCACAGCAGGGATAAGGTTGGCAGTTTCATTTAATGCTGTTAATGTTTTAAATTTGTGTAACCTGACTTCAGGATATATTCTAACCTTAATTATAGCAGTGTTTGGTGGCACACAGCGCAGTACTTGCATGGTTATTCACAATAATGTGTAGAATGTTTTTAATTTAAAACAATTATATGAGACATTACACCGCAAGCATTAAAACCACCAATTTACTTTTAAAGCTGTTTTCTGATCTGCTCTCACCATAGATATGGTATGGATTAGTTTAAGCAACTATGTCTATTGGCTATAAGGAAAATATTGTGGTCATGTTTAAACTTGTATTAATTGATAACCTAAAATATCTGGTGGTGAGGAGAAACCAAAACAGTGAAGCTCTAAACTAGTAAACGTTTTTAAGCATTTAACTCTAAGGTATCTTCATCCTTATGTTTCTAATATTCATACCACAGTTAAATGTTTTCTGCTTAAGTGGAGAGTGCCACACTCTGCTATTGTTAATAAACCCCGCCAAAAATTCTAAGAACCTACACAAAGCTCCCTCATCTGATCCGTTGCTAGAAATAGCTCAACTCTAACGGCTGGGATGCCGGCAGAACTTGCTTGTTTTGTTCAATGACATTCCCCAAACAAAAGCTGAAAAAGAAGCCTGTCTTCTTTAAGGGGGCAAACAAAAAATGAGGATATCTTCCAAGAGGTGCCAGAGGGATCTGTCTCTCTTTCCTTTCCATCTCCCTGCCGTGACCGGGAGGGGGTTTTCTGTGGAAAACAACGGTGCTGTCAACAGCTAGTGCAGTGAGCGCTAGAGGCCAAACGGAGGAGGAAGCAGCACTTAATGTAAGGGAATGGATTAGAGAGGCTGATTATGCCTTGGAGGTGAGAGTAGAACAAAGTGAAAGAAAGGAAAAGCTGGAGTGAGCAAGAGTGAATATGTTTGAATGTGAGCGTGCACACATTCCTAGTGGGCCCATGTGCTGTATGTGTGTATGCATGTTTGTTTGTAGGTTTGTGTGTGTGTGTGTGTGTGTGTGTGTGTGTTCCTAATGAAAGGCATATCAATGTTTAAGTACACCGGTGGGTTTGGTACACATTCATACATAATGTATATATTTTGTGCGTATGGATTTGTTCGCAATAGTGAGTTTAACTCTGTCTATGTGTGTAGTAGCATGTGTGTACAAGTAAACATATATACATATATATGTGTGTGACCATGTACATTTGCTTGCAAGTCTTTGTGTGTACATGATGTAAGTGTGTGTATGTGTAGGTGTGTAGGTTAGTCAAGGAAAAGAGAGACTGAGCTGGTGGTAAACAAGCTTAAATTCTCTGCTTCCAGCATAACCTTTTCTCTGTCTTGTGTAAAGCTGCAAAGGCAGACATGTTTCTCCAGAGAGGCTCTGTGTACAGACTTGCCCCAGATCTTAGCATGAAACACAGCTGCTTCTGACACAACCAAACAGTATCATGCAAAGCACACAGCGCACTTTACATCGACGTCTCTCGCTGAGTACGGTGAACTTTGACACAAATGACATCTGTAAAATCTGAGTCTAACGTAGCAGGTGGAGAATATAGATTGTGACCACAGATAGATAAATAGAGGCCCTTTAAATGTGTACTTACATCAGCATCCATGATTGTTGTTTTGTTTTTGTTTTTTTCATTCTGCATTTTACTGCGTCATTCCACGTTGCTACATGTGTAGATTTATTTATTTATTTATTTACACAGAAAATATCTCACCTGATATTTCCAACCATCTTACACTACAAACCATTCTACTCGAAACTTTTTACTCGAAACTTTTTGTTAAAGGCCTATTCAGATACTTGTTTTTTACTAAGAATGACCAATTTGCAAGAAGTAAATACAAATGTTATTTTTACATCATAGTTTGTGATCTTTTAATCATCCCATTTTCAAGCGTAACACCTTGTGTTTAACATCATGCTGTTACTGTCTTTGCCTTTACTGACATTCCTACTGGCCTCTCACTCCTCTCACCATCTGCTGCTGTGAAAAGCTCTGACAGCTGTAGCTCTGTTTGTGCTGGCTCAACTGGAAGAACTTTATCATAAATCATAAAAACAGCATAACTCCTGCCAAATCAGACTTGGTGGCACACAATGAAAATGCCACAGAGAGGCCGGGAGAGGGTACCAAGAGTGATCTCGTGTTTGTACAGCTTTAGTAAATCACGTTATTGATACAAAAATCTATGTGGTAATGACGTATCGATGATAATGGCAAATATTATGACGTATAAATTAGTTAGGGGTCAGTCAGCATGTTGCAGGAAATGACTTAAAAAAATTGGTGTGTTATTCATATGTCATTTGGTGATACAGGGCTGTACAGATAATGTAATGGAAAAAACTGTTTTCCTCCATTTCATGTAACGTTTTCTTTTTAATCGGACTGGATGTTCTCTTTAATGAATGAACAAACCGTATGAACTGATCTCCACAAATAAATGTACACTTAATGATTAAGCAAGATAAACATACTTTGTACCCTGGATGAAATTTGAACTGTCTGCTTCAACATGTGTATTTGATAGTCACTGTATAAAAGAGCTAAGTTAGAGATTGGAGGGTGTCCAGACTCTTGATACCGTTGTGGTTGAGAGACGCTGCACCCTATTTGGCCAAATAGTAATGTGCCTCTGCTTATGATCATTGTGTTGATTGCTGGTTGTTCATTCTAATTTGACATATTGTTCAGTAATAAATCTTTGAATCTCGACAGACTCATTGTTGTCTGCTTTTCCTCACCTTAGAGCAAAATTGCCTCTACAGATAGTTTTAATACAGCGCTAAATCTGTGTTTTAAAGGTGATGGTTTTATGCAATACAGTATATAACCCTGGAATAAATAACGATTTATTTAGCAGTGCTGTTGTAGCCTAACACACATGCACAGAGGTATGTGTATTGCTAAGTAAACAAAGTATGTGCAAATTAAAAAAAAAAAACACATAAAGATCGTGTGTGGTTTAAGGCTTTTTCAACACCTCATTTTCCTTGGCTTTTATTCAGCTGCACTAATGAGTTTGGTAATGTTAGCTATGTACTCAGCATATAGAGTTTGCTCTTGTGTATGCACCATGAAGGCTGCACGCTATGAGCACAACATGATCCCAGCATTGTCAATGGAGGAAGAGAACTCCTTAAAACAATCCATCATCTGTATTTACAGCAAATAATAGTTGCCCAAAATGAATTATCAGCAAATGCCTGGCTGCCACTGCTAAATGGTGCCTAAAGGGAGAATGTCAATACCATGTGCACTCTAAACCTGCACGACACATTTGTAACCCAAACGCCACAATCTAAGGTCTCTCATCACATGTTTCATCAGGAAATGAGTAAAGAAGAGTGTGCTCAGGAGTTAATGATTTGACAATAGCTTTTGTAATGTGATGTACAGAAGAATCCCAAAACCAGCCAACATCTAAATTATAAAAAGTATATATTTAAAGTATATTCTACCGATTTTATTGATTATGGTTACAAGAAAGTTATAATGGAAATAACATTATTATAAATGTGATCATTTTTTGTGGTGGAGGGAGGTCCACTGCTGTTCATACCTTAAAGTGACAACCTCGAAGAATTTCATTAGAACAAATGTCTGGTAATTCACTATCTGTCGTCCAATGAGGTAACACAGTGGAACTGAATCTATGGCCCACTGATGAAAGTACTGCAATGTTTATGTATTTGCAGTATTACGAACTGTGGTGACCGTCCCAGAAAGCCTCTATATTAAGTTGCCAAGTTCGCAGCTTTTAATTAAAAGCATGTGTGCTATTGAAACACGAGTTGACCTTTTGAGTGTGTTCGTGAGTAATCTTGGCACTTACTGATATCGCTCATCAAAAATGCGTCTACAAAACAAGATAATGGTCATTTTTGGCAGTTTTAAACATTGCAGGGAGTAGGCCTAATGGAAGAAGAAGGAGCAGCCATAGTTAGCTGTTAGATGAAGAGCTGCAGGCGACAGGCTGCAAACCTCCAACTTCTCAGCCAGGTATCCAACTCCTTTCACTGCGCCCTGCTGTTCGCAGACTCATGCTGTGCGCAGCATAAAATCAGATCCCGGTTTCTCACAGAATGATGGAAAGAGGCCTATTATTGCCTTACTTAGTTATTAAAACATTAAACTGCATTTGCTGTTATCACCAGTAAATGCAGGTGTTGTCAAATCAACCAGGACTGAAAACTTTGAGATTGAGACAGATGCAATTATGTCTAAAACCCTCTGATGAGTTTATTTTACTTTTGGCCAAGAGTAGAGCTGCAGGTGTTTGTAAAAGTTCATATTCAGCACTGCCTCCACAAGCTGGAGCAGGAATTGTAATAACTATAACACACATTGATTATGCACACTCTCTCTTCTCTTTACAGTATGACTGGCTTGCAGCCTCAGGCAGGCTTTGAGACGACAATGGGACTACAGTTTCAGACAGAGTGTCTACTGGCACTTGGGCTTGAATAGGCTTGGGCCTGTGTGTTGGGGCACAGTGCAGGGGTCCAGTGAAGGCCCAAGTCTGCATTGGGCAGTGGCTGTGTGGTGGCCCAATGGGTTGCGATGTTGACTCCTGTGAAGTGTATTGAATTCTGAAATCCAGTGTCCAAAGGCAAGAGTCACAATTTCTAAGAAATAGAGCTCAAGAGGAAGGGAATAAGATGACTACTCTGGAGTTCTGAGGTCTTGGTTTCAATCCTCAGGATTGACAGTGAATTTTAAAGTCTAGATCCCAAAGTAAACATTCAAAGGCACCAAGAAATCAGGGTGACTTAAATAACTCATAGTTGGGCTACTTAGAAGATTTGAGAATGTAAGTTTGAGCCATATAAGGCTCAAATTTTTTGAAATTCAAAACCCAAAGTAAAGCCTGAGAAGTGCAGAGAGAAGCTCCCATTGCGAAGCTGACTTGGTGGCATGGAGGGGTTTATTTGCAACAGTTAGGTTACTTAGGTACTTGTGAGCTTGGGCCTGCACTGACCCCACACTGTGCCCCCACAACGCCACTGCCCAATGCAGGTTTGGGAATTGAATCAGGTGAGTCAATTCATGTAGCTAAACCATAATTATTGATAATGATATTTTCATCTTTATTTATGGTATATTGAACATAAACCCATCGAGTCTAAAAAAAAAGAACATGTCCTTCTGAATAAAGCATTTTAAAACCCACTTTTCTGAATCTTTTGAAATCTGCATTGCTTACATCGTTTTCTGTGTTTATTTACTTACAGTCTTCCTCTTCCCTGTCCTTGGCTGGTGCATTACAGCAATCTGTAGATCAGTGTGACAATGGGAAACCATTTCTAGGAATGTATATCGCGTTGTGCATCTGCACGCAAACAAACAAAACACAAACGCACTCCTGAAAAACTCAGCGGCCACGAGTCTAGCTGTCTTGACAAGTTGCACCATTGATTATTGTACAAACCCTACTATTACCGAGATTTCTCCAGATGTCGTGTGGTGTAGTGTGAAATGCTTCAGGTAGTGTAGAGTTTGTGAACACAGCCTCGGCATGACTCCTCCCCCAGCCAACCCCCTCATCAGGGCCAGGTTACATGCTGCCCCATCCAGTTGTAGACCTGTTCATCTGTAGCTAGCCATTCAAGCCCCATACCAGAGGTGGTTCACCTGCTGTTGATTTGCTTTAGTGGTTATGCCTTAGTTGTTTTTGCATTAGTGCTACCTACTTTGTTTGACCTTATGGTTTATTTTGCTTTGGTGGTTTCGTTTGTTTAGTCAACTGGGTTGTCTGTTGGTTGTTCTTTGTTAGTTTGGTCATTTATTTATTTGTGATAAATTGTTTTGCATTAGCTGTTCTTTTGCAGTGTAGCTGAGTGCTGCGAGGTTGGGAGACCTGGTGAGGTCCCTTAATGCATGCAAGTAAGACCACTGGGACACAAGTATTTTTGGGTCACGTTGGCGGTGCAGGTTTGCTGTGGTTTGCTGTGCTCCTCTCCTCAGTAGTCTGCCTCTCCACAAGTGGCCTCAGCTCACTTTTCTTTTCCTTATTTTGCTTTGTTGGACTAATTTAAAGTATTTCAACATTAGTAAACTTTTTAAGATCTTGTACGACAACTTTTTAAAAAAAATCTATACATTTAATAGAATAGTTGTGATTTTCATCAACCTTTTTAATACTTTTCCTTGTAAGCAGCTCCTTTCCCTGCTGTTTTATATCTTTGGGTTTTAATAAGTTCTAATAAAATATTTTGATTTCAAAAACATGTCTTTGCCTTATCAGTAAAAAAGCCGCAGCTAAGCTAAGGTTTAGAAACGGTATATCGTGGGGTGTGATCCCCCAGGTGGCATTGTTGGCCCCTTTTACTCCATTCTTCCCCTTGTTGTACCCTCTGCGCCACATGACCATGAAAGTCTGATATGGTAATACGGAAGCAAAGAGATGGAGTGAGAGTTGTGAGAGCCCCGACACGCCCAAACAATGAAAGCAAGTTTTAGACATCTGTTGATGTTGCTGCAATTTGTAATGTTTTGCCATAGAAGTTGCATCTAATGAATTAGGACATAATTAGTTACCTTTTTACACTAATGGCTAAACTAAAAACACAGCGCACTCACGCTGGAAGCAAAACCTTTATTCATGGAAGTGCTGTGGTTGTGAAGTTATGATGTTAATGTCAAGGCATGCACTAACTGAGAGGTCAAATTACAATCGGGGGTGGGGGGTAAAAGATGAATACAAACATGCTGATTGAAAAGGCCAAGGCTACATTGCTGATAGTGTATTTTAGCAAATGGCGTAATGCTTTAATACAAGGGTATTAATGTATTCATCTGGATTCTATATCTCTGGTAACCATAGGGACCAGTCACCATATTGCAGCCGCCTATATTGCTTTATGGAAACTAATATTGTCTGCACAAGATACTGTAATGAGTCTCATCTACAGTGACATGATGTTGCCTCTCTCTTTCTGCATTTTCATCAAAATACTCACCACCTCTAACTGGAATGCAAATGATTTAATTTCCAAGTCAGTGGTATTTGAATTGTTCCATTACAAAATGCTGATGGAAAGGTTATTTGTAAATCCTCACTGTGTAGTTCCAAAATACATAGGCTATTTCTCAACCATGTTTTATAGCATAAAGTAAACTATAACTGCTAACGTTGTGCTTTCTCCAGAACAAAGCCTGCACAGTGTGATGGGAAAATATAAGTAATATTAAAAAGTAAATATTCTATTTAATTTTTAATTATATTTGGATAAATATTTCTGCAGGACAACGGTTAGACTTTGTAACATTAGATTTATATGCCCACTGACGGCTGAGAAGCAGCACATTGAAATTTGTATGAAGTAGCCTAAAGGCGGCACAATGGCTCTCTGGTTAGCTTTGTCACCCTCAATCACTGAATGTGAACCCATTGTGTTGCTGTTTCAGTCACTGAAAGACAAAAGGGATTGGTGGGTCCATCCTGATTGGCTAAAACAGTACAAATGTCCCTGCACTGATGCCTCAGTGAAAGTGTTTGTGTGTGAAATCTGCGTGAAATGGAGCTAGTTTCATCTGTATCATCAGCATGTGAAGGTGACACTTTTCCCCAAATAGTGGACACCTTATTTCCGAAGCATTCATTTCCATTTAAAGCTAGTGTGTGTGTGTGTGTGTGTGTGTGTGTGTGTGTGTGTGTGTGTGTGTGTGTGTGTGTGTTTCATACACTCTGTTAAGTTCAGAGTTGTCCTTTCTGGCCCCTGTAGAGAGATCAACCAAGCTAAAAAAGCAGAAAAGCTACATATGCTTTCATTTCACCGTGTCATGACTCACACTTGTCACTTAAACCACACACTTCTTCCCCTCTTACGTCTCCCTTTTACTCCACTCTTTCACTCCTGTGTGTGTATTCCTCTATCATTCCTCCTCATACACACTTCCTGTCTTTGCATAACAACCAATCTAAGGTTTAGTAACAAACCACTGCTCCTTCATTCATTTTTCATATCATATTCATTCTTTAATTGTAAGATGAAGCGGAGTGTGTGTGTGTGTGTGTGTGCGTGCGTGTGTGTGTGTGTGTGTGTGTGTGTATGTGCGTGCGTGCATGCGCGTGTATGTGTGGGTGGTGGTGGTGCTTAGGGGGCGCCTGAGGCGAGACAGAATGTAAGCACAGCATGAGTAATGAAATAATGACTGAAATATAAAAGGACGAGGCAGGCCGTGCTCTCTCTATCCGGGGGCCGACAGGTGTTTGCCGGAGCGCCGGTGCAGAATCCATTAGAAGGCTGTCAGAAGACGGCTGCAGAGATGTGAGGTTGCTGTAATTACAAACGGTTCGCGCGGGCACAATGCTTCATCCCCTACTCACATGCCACAAGAAAAGAAATTCAAAGGGGTGGCAATGTGGTCTGTCAGCTGTCTTTCTGTCTTGTCCTTTTATTCTTTCTTCCACCTTAGGAAGAGTGCATTTTTCTGAACAAAGAGATGAGGAATTGTGCATTGTGGATGTGACAATGACTCATGGTCACCATCCACTTTTTAGAGAAGCCCAAAAAGCCAATAGCATGATTTGTAGTTCAAAAACACAACAATGACATATTGGAAGTATGTCTACATTTCCAGAGTGCTGTCAGAATAATGATTGGATACGTTAATTGATAGGTGAGATGGATAGTGATTTATACTAACATTGACAAAATGCTGTCTGTGGTTTGTTCCTCTTGCACATAAAATAATTGGATTTTCGTTGTACGGCCACATCAGGACCAGTTAATTAAACAACGAAACTCACCAAAATCTGTTTCTCACAGTCTCCATTTACACATTTTTATTTCCCTGTTCGTTTTAAGCTGTTTTGACTCAGGTAATTTATCAAAAGAGATTATTAACTGCATGTGATAGTGCAAATTGTTTTTCCCACCAGCTCTTCCTTTTTCTCTCCAGTGCATTGTGTATTCTTCGGTGCCAGACTGAGATATCTCATTGGTGATATCTTGAAAAATAATTTGTAACGCACCGCAATTTGACATTGGAATCAACCTTAAATAAACATTTCCGAGTAGATGCACAGCAGAGGAGATGTCTGCTACTGGAGCAGACCGTCGACAGTCAATAATACTCACAGATTTTAATGTAAAAATGCTTTTCCCTCTTGGATGGAGATTTTATTTGGGGAAAATAAAATAAATTCTTGCTTGGACAGCGTTGACAGTCCATGAATTCCCACAGAGCCATAAAACAACATATGCAGATGTCATCCACACGTCCTGTTGATGTTCAGAGCAAATCTTTTGTAGCCTTTTAAAAAAACAAAAAAACATTTGTTTTCAGATGAAACCTGTCAAAAGTTCTCCCTGCAGGGAAACCAGGACATCCAGCTACCTGTGTGATGCAGACCACATTTGCTAACTGGCAAACAGATCTAACAACAACAGGTATCCATTCACGTTTAGCCTTTTTCATTCAAGCAGCTGCAGGAACCAAGCAACCAAAGGAAGTGAACTTAGTGTCGATAGCATAACTACAGCAACTAAATGTTCTCAATCATGTTCCTTTTTTTTCCCACCACATCTGAAGACCCATGAAGATTCAAACAGATCAGTTAAAGGACGACAGTGGCATTTGAAATGCAGTTTTCACACACGATGAAACAACAACAGAGTCATAATCCTGTTCTTTGTAGTTACTGTTGCATGTTTCAGTGAATGTAATGAATATAAAGGAGGCATGTAGGTGTGGAAAAGAACAGTAAAAACTCCAGGGCAACCATCTCCAAACTAAACAGTCTCTAGTTTTGTGGTTATTCATTTCTACTTTAACCACAATGAAACGATCAGATTTTTTTTTTATTTCTCTCCTTCACTCATTTTGTCCTTTCAAATGCCGCTCTAAGCTGTACAGTATATCTCCTACTCACTTCTGTCAGAACCTGTCAGGAAACTGTCATAATAACTGTTTCTAAAATTAATAAACATTACAAGAAATGACTGGTGATGATTCTAATATTGATGCACCCTGTCCTTTCCTGTTTTGTGAATGAAGCTGTACAGCAGTTGAGGCAGCTGCAAACTCTGCATTTAAAGATTCAGGCTTGCAAACTTTGCCCCAATATCTCTGGAAGTTCTTGAAAATATTAGCTCCAGAGTAGGGGGGTTTTTATCCACCTTGAACTATCCTCCAGGAAAAAAATGTAGTTCCCAGGTCCCCTGATCGAAAGGCAGGTGTGACTACAACGGAGACATTTCAGCCACGTTAATCAGTCACCCATCTCATGAGCATGTGATGGAACAAAGACACTTTTATTTTAAACAATTCACATTCACATTTAACTGTCACTAAAAGGTGGGTGACCTACAGTACTGAGCTTGAATACATCCTGTATAGACATAGACGAGGACTGGAGCTGCTGCAGCTGCTGCAGCTGCTGCTGCAGACATGCTGTTTACACTTTGCCTCTGATGTAGACATGGTGTTTAAAAGGGCTTTTGGTCCACTGGAAAAGTTCCTGTGGTGGAAATGCCCTTTAACATCCCGCCGAGTGACCATGGCCTGCTGTATCAGGACCGGAGCAGCATGGGTCAATCAACAGCTAAAATCAAAACAGCCCACAGGTTACTCACCTCAGCATCCTGGTGGACTCACAAACTCCATTTAGAAGTGTATGTGTGTGTAATTGTTTATTTTTCTTGCCCAAGGACATCTCAGGTGGCAAGCAAATGATGAGAGAAAATAGAGCAGCTAATTAGCATTGCATGCATAAATCAACTGCTTGTGAAGTTTCTAACTATCCCTCCATCTCACCAACCCCCACCCTCTTTGTGCATGTCCATCAAATTACCAACATCATTAACAAAGCCGCTTTCCGACATGTCTTGCTCCTTCCTGCTGTCCATGTTTGCCACCTCTTTCAGATGTGACAGTGCACTTGTTGGATACATAATGGTCCATCGAAACACAATTTATATTTGCTCTAAACTGCTTCAGTTTACCAGCTTCTTCAGTTAGGTAAACTAAGATATGCGGGCTATCTCACAGATAGGGCAATAGAGAGGTTTCTGTTTTCTCATGTCACAGACAGGAGAGAAGAAGTCATGAATTTATATGAGTTTCAATAGCAATGAAGCACCGGAGAGCTTTGCCGTGGCCAGGTTTACCAGGCCGAGGCCCGACACAGTAATTTTATGGGCTCATCCAGAGCTAGTGAGGTGTAAAATAGACTGTGGTGATAGCCCAAACACACTCAATGGCAGCCCTTGTGTCTCCACTAGGCTCTGAAATCATATTCAGGGATAACAATGAGTTGTGGAGGTGCGCAGAAAGTCATAGCAACCTGAGACACGAGGTGTGTCAGAAATGGTTTGCTTTGCATAACAATTTGTCGTGGCCTCAAAGGACAGTTTCAGAGCAATATAATACACAAACCACATTAATCGTCATGGTTTTGTACAGTTTACAAGAATAGAGCGTATATTAATCAATACATTTTTCAATTTTATGGATAACAAACAAAGATTTTGAATGACGTGACATCTTTCTGCTTAATTTGTACCATAACAGCTTCAACGACTGACTGAACTATTTAGCTTGTAACAATTGTGTAGGTGTGCTCTCAGGAGGAGGCATCTTTTTCACCATGACAGAACTCTAAAATAGATTTAAAAGTTATTGCTCACATTTCACTTGCTTGCATCATAAACACTACAACTGTCAACCACTGCACTTGGAACAAAAGTAGGTTTGAAAATCATTGACCATGGAATTGAAAATCATTAAGTTTTAGGTCACAGAGCATCACACTACGCATTTTGGCAGGTGCTTCTTGCAACAGCCAATGTGTATCAAAAGCCTTTCGACCTGTTTGAATATTTTCCATCAAAAAGCTAAATCCCTACCTGCTCTAGTAGTCTAACATGAAGGTAAAGCTAAAGGCAAAGCGTATATATCAGGACCTTGCAGTGTGTTCTGTGTGTTTCTAGGCTAATTCTCCTCTTTACCTTGTGGGCCCAGAGATGGAGGAGCAAGTTATTGCAAAGGTGATGACTTTCCAAAGTTATAAAATCTTGCCTTGCAAAAGTATACATTTCTATGCAGCGAATTTGACATATAATAAGCCTTCATACCGGACCTCCTGCATCGCATTTCATCCTTTCAGTGAACCAGACCCGTACAAGTTCACCAGCTAGCCGGCAACATTCACCTCAGCCTCTCCCCATCTGATCCCCAGGGTGCTGAAATACAGTGCTATGATAATGCTGCTTAGCTTGGAGCTCAGGATGAAAGGATTCATTGCAGGCATCCAATATCTGAGGGAGAGTCAGAGCAAATCCACCGACATGTCAGATATGTCTCAAAGAAAAGAGTCAAGTTGTTCACTTGTGAGGATTTTCTGCTTGCCTTTGTGTTCTCTGTGAGAGCCCCCGAGTGCGGCCATCCTAAAAGTTTGATGTGAGTACTGTATGTGAAGCACATCCCGTATGTGGACTGAGGGCAGAGATCTGTCCTGACCTGTGAGTCTTAGTGTGTGTGATTACAAGAACAGCTACGATTTAGCGATGACACAGGATTGTTGTAATATATTTAACAGCAGCCGTTAAGAAGATGTGGCGTCTGGGTTGCTGTTAAACCTCCAGCACCTGTCTGTGCCGTACTCTTCTTGTGATTATTCACTCTCATCGTCTTCTTTTTTGTCTGTTTGCTCTTTCCTCTTTGACCTCCTTCCCCTCCTTTCTACTTTCTCCTCTCTCACCTTTTTTTTTTTTTTTTTTTTTTTTTTTTTTTTTTTTCTGCCTCCTGCTGAAATTTTAATCTGTTTCCTGTGATGGGACTTCTAAACAGCTTTCAAAGCATATACAGCAGTGGGTTTTCCTCACTGCTCTGTCATCTCTTTCAACCCAGGTGATGTCTCCTTCAGGACCTCTGACACCTGACTTCACCAGAAAAACGAAGCAGCCCATTCTTTCTCTTTATTGTGTGTTTTTGTGTTGTGTGGAAGCAAAATGTATCTTCTGTAGGAGGCATCCGAGGAATCAGGACATGTGGAAAGAGTGCTTAAGGAGTAGTATTTTTAGAGACAATAAGTAACATTTGGCTGTGCATTGTTTTTATTTTATTGTTTGGTGATTTTGTTAAAACCATATCATGCACGATATATTCTCAGATTTGATGTCATTTAGATTCATATGCTAATCAATAATGTCTTTTAACATGTTTAATGTGTTTCTTTGTCTCATCAGCATAGATCCATGAGATTTTCACGTCCTCTTTTTTAATGTGAGATGCTTTTATTAACACCTTGACATTCCTTGCATAACCTTCATAAAACTGTGAGATTTTTAAATGTGGAATTTCTTTCTTGTTCTCAAAATCTTAAGTTAATAATGGCATGAATAAATTGTTCAACATCAGAAACATTTCAGAGCTCATGCAAATGATTCAAATTCCATCCGAGTAACATCCAACAACAACAGCATATAGTGATGAATCTCCTCCTACCCCAGGGGTTAAAACTACAGTGAAGTTGATTCATACATGGAATAACATAGTGAAGGGCTCCCGAATTTATGAATGCATATAACAACAATTATGGGTTCTCACAAACATAACCCTTTTCCCTCCACCCTCACCCACTGAGGAGAGAGGGAGGAGAAAAAGAGGGAGGGCAGGTCTGAAGTGGATGGCTGTCAGACTGTTTTTTTGTTTTTTTTTATCCAAGTTATGTTTGGTATGTTAATGAATTTGGGTAATTTCAACTCTCTTTGCTAGCTCTGTCTTCTATGCCATTTACTATACGCTTATAAGCTAATAAAAATTCAAATTAAATTAAATTAAAAAAAACTCTTTCATCCCTCTTGAGCAGCCTTTGTATTGATTATATTTTTCAGTGCATTAGTGGATGCCCGTATATTCATGTGTGCTCACAGGCTCCACGTGACTGTTATCTTTGACTTTTGGGTAATCCTGAGTTTTCTTCTCCTCAGAGTGTATTTAAAGAGTTGGCATAAAGGCATAAAGAGTGGAGGAGTGACTCTTCTGCAACCAGTAGAATATTAAACTCAGCTCAGCTGAAATATCAATATCATCCAGAAATGATGATGAAACATAATAGTGTATAGATGCAGCTTGTCACCTGTGATGAATCCTGATTAATTACCTTAATATTGTCTTCCTTGTCGCCTCGTGCCTGCTGATGTCAGACTCAGTTAAGATACGGGCAAACCACCATTCAGCTGTGTCATCAGACATGTCTCACAACTGAAGTAAACACGTGTTGATGTTATTTTTATTTTCTAATATTCCCACTAATCTAGAAATAAAATCTATGCTCAAACTGATTTGACATGACAGTGTGGATTTGACGTTCACCACAGCAAGTTTGGATACATAGGGCTGCTTGCTTACCTTGTTTAAGTTTAATATTAAGCATTGACCACATGAATGCTCCTTGCTCTTTTTGTGTTGATTTATTCCTCTTTAGGGATTTTTAGCCGTAGTGCATCAGTTATCACATGTTGGTCTAAACATGCTTTCCCATTGTAAATGGGACTCTAGATTGGTGAGCGAGCATCATTCTCAATTCAGATTTTTGTCTAAAGTGAATCGGATCTCTTGTTTTATTGCACTGTTTGAACACTGAACACAGTGGCTGAGCCAGTGTTTGCTTCAGTTGTGTGGCAACGATTTCAACTCATACTGCAACTGTTTAAAAACGTGTTAGGTGGGTATTACATCAGATGACGACCTGTGTTAAATAATAGTGATTGAGCCGACTGTGAAAAAGAATCAAGAGATTAAGCCAAATATATTCAAAAGGCACCTTTTCAAATCCCAAGACAATTGCTGTCCAAATGCTTCCCCGCTACATGTCCAAGACCCCCACCTGCTACACTGGAAGAGCTCAGTGACCAGTCAGTGGAGGACTGGGATTGGACTGGGCAGCTTGGCAGTTATAAATGTTTAGAACTATAATGAATATGCAGTGTGACAGGGATTGTTATTATATTTAGAAATAACAATATTAACTGAAGAAATACTCTATATGAACTGTAAATACACATACCCCTGTTTCCTTCATTGTACTATACACACTATAGATGATGATCCTCCAAGATGGAGCCATCCAGAATAATGTGCAAATGTATTCATATTCATAAAGTATTCATTGATTCCATGTTTAAATATTAACTTTTTTTTTTTCAGTTGATTCAAATCATGGGTTTGCTAATGATTAAGATCCTTCCCACGAGGCCTCGTTATACATGTTTCCTTCAGTGTTGGTTAACAAACAAATAAATGGAGTGAGGCCTATATGGCGCCAATTCAGGCAGACAAGTGGAACCATGCTGCTTCACTTACACATGACATTCTCCGCTCGCTGTTCATATCCATCGTGTCCATTTAAACCCTGCTCACTTTTTGCACCCACAGCATGCATCCGTAGCTCTGACTATATGCACTGGTTTTCCCTTGGAAAAGTATGAGAACACAGCAATTTCATCTTAGACTATATTGAGTGTTTCAGGTCTGAGGTGTGGTTAATGGTGTGCTTTGGTGAATGTATTTTCCAAATAACTAAGCTGTGTGTCAAGCGTAATATGCCCCTGCTCACTTTCCTTTCCGACCAACACACACACTCAGTCAGTCAAACTCATATTTTTACCATTAGATGTTAACACCATGCCAGGCACACCCTCTCTATCACACACACACACACACGCACACACGCGCACACACACACACACACACACACACACACACACACACACACCTCACACATCCACACCGAACTAGCCACCAATTATACAATGTGATTAGGATTCTGTGACAGGCTCTGCTGCCACTTTCAGTTGGCACTAACAGGGCAGTTGTGTAATAAGGCAGGTCTGCCAGGTCAGCGATGGGACATGGGGTCACGTGTGATGTCAGAAGTGCATCATCTGGAGTTGGAGAGAGTCAGACTGAGCAGGATTGAAAGGTTTCCAACAGAGGTTTGATGTGTAACATGATGGAAAATGTTCATGCGGGCATTGTAGTGGTGAGTGGATATTTTTTAGAGTGTGCAGCTGAAGGTAAGACACAGTAACTTTCACAGAATTTGTCAAGAGGTTGACAACTTCTTGTCAACCTCTTGACAAATTCTTCTGTGCATCAGACCAAACCTATGCCTTTATGCACTGTGAGCAATCTGGCTCCTGGATCACAGGTGGTTGTGGGTGAAGAGAGGAGGCAGCAGTCTGCAGCTCCAAACAGACAAATCGTGTATTTTGTAACATTTTGGTTGTCACCTTTCACAACATTACATGATTTGGATGAGTATAACTAACTTAATTAAAGTGTGTCAATCAAAACAACAAATAAAGAGAATAAAATGCCTATAACAGTTATCCTGTGCTTAAAGTGTTTACAATAAAAGCTTTATATCAAAAGATAAATATTTAACCTTTTGTCCATGTTTCACTTGCCAGGAGCAAAATTTGATTTCAGGGAATAACAAAATAACATTTGAAAAATAACATCTCAGTATGAAACAAAAAAGCTTCATGTAACTTATGGATCATGTTTGCAGTGTAGATACTTCATTGGTCATAAAATGTCAACAGTGTTACCAACATTTGCAGTGGAGAACAAGGTGTTAGATATGTTTCATGGCTTTAATATTTAGGGCTTCATACCAAAGCCAAAAAGTGCATTGCAGGGACAAAATGAAATAATAAAAAGCAGAATGAATAAAACAAAAGAACACATTAAAGGATCACAATGCGAGAAAAGAGGGATATAAATGAAAATGCAATATAGGTGAGGTTATTCAAGGAAATATGTTTTATTTCCTTGAACTGAAGTAAAAGAGAAGTTAAGAGGAGAGCACAAAACGATAGACAAAGTAAAGGATATAAGATCTAAAAGGCTATTAAAAGGTGAGTTATCGAGAGAGGATTAAAAGATAACAGCGCAAACACGACACAGGAATGGCAATCGGAGATAGAGATGGTCAGGAGTTAAAGAAATGCTTTGATGAATGTCTGCCATCTTTTTCTTTTTTTTCTTTCTAAGGCAAAGAATGAACTTGTCGAAACAGCCTCGGGGAGGGATCACCATTACAATCTAGTTGAGACCTTTGGATACCCAGAAGACGCTGCACACAGGCAAATAACTCTACAGAAGATCAGTAACATAAATGCATCTCTAACATTCAGGCTTTGATGCTGTTTATCTAAACTTGTGCTGAGGTGCTCCGCTCCTCTGGCTCAGCACCAGGCCCACAGTGTACATGGCTCTGTGCCACTGGTTAAAATAAAGGTGTTTATCACAATGAAGCTCTTCTCAAATCACAAGTGTGTTTGCATCTTCATGTGTGCCGTCACTAACCGGCGACTGTCGCCTAGCAACGACATCAATTTGCTGTTGTGCGATGTCTTGAGGTCATTTGCATTATTTATGTGGCCTTGATTTCATTTGCATCAAAATAGGAATTCCCTAAATATTATAATATATGTACTTTTGTCAGGAAAGTCATAATAATCGAATGATACTCCAAATGCTCAGAGAACAAACCAAGAGACACAACTGATAAAAAAAAAACTACATCATATTATATCAAGTTACCTACAGCTTCAAGGATGTCAGACCCCAGGCTTTTTGAAAGGCGATTATCATTTGGTGACTTACCCGTGTAATCATCACACATTTCTGAGGTGAACTACAGATATAATCACTTCACATGTGTCTATGTCAGAAAGAGTGCAGCCTTCCCGTATGGTGAGAAATGTACATGTGTGAGTTCAGTATGATGTTTTATAAATGTCAATGTGTAAATGTGTCCTTTAGTGCTCAGGAAGTTATGTGTGGGATAGTGCAAGTAGTTAAAGTGGTGTTTCTGAAGATGGCAGGGATGTGTCCGTTTTATATGTAAACTTTTGTGCGCACGTTTTTTGCATGTATGATATTGTGAGCTTGTCAAAGCTGTACCTAGAACTGAATCTGTCCCAGAGCATTTGTTATAGTGGAGTAGAGAGGATTAATGATCGGTGACACAAACACAAACTCTTGGAAGCAAAGACAGAGTGAGACAGATGAAGACAGATAGAGGCAGAGGGAGAAGCTCAAGTTAAATACCCCCATATCAACATTGCGGACACTGTGGATAATAGGACTCTAAAGGCACTTCTTTTTTACCACCACCACCTCTCTAAAGGGTTGCAAGACTACAATTTGAATAAAAGGGAAAGACAGGGCGAAATATTGGTGAAGGGAAAGAGTAGAGCTATAAGTAATGCTTTTAACTCCACATTCCACAACTTAGAATACATTTTTATTTCACAATCCAGCAGCTTTCACTCCATCTTTTCTCTTTGTCTTCCCAGTTCTAAGATCAGTTAGCTTCTAGTTGTCACTTAGGTTCATAAATTCTAGGAATTTGTCCTTCAAACTGACACTCCATCATGAATTTGATTGATATCTTGAATCCAAAGAACTGGGTTACTCATAATTCAGTTTGGTCTTTTCACCTGTAAGTAAGTCTCTAAACTCGAAAAAAAAAATCTTTAGTCTACTTCCTTGTTATTTAGTCATAATTCTTACTTGAGACATGCAAAATGCTGGAAATGTGGACCAGCGTGCATGTGTGACAGCCAGATAATAGTGGACAACAGCATGACGGTTAAGAGTTCAGGCATCAGCAAGAGCAATAGCAGCAACAGTGGCGAGGCATCCACCAGCTGATCATCTACAGACAGATATCCCACAGGGTCGAGCCAATACTACACAAAACAACACGCCGTGAAAAGGCGCACTAGACAACAGTATACATGACATTGGTTAAATCACCTCGGCTGGGGTCTTGTTTTAACATATCAGTTCATACCGTGTGATAGCAGCCTTAATTTCCCCTCAGGATTAGGATGTCTACAACAATAGCAACAACAGTGAGGTGATATAATATAAAGCAACATTACAGTCTGCCATCTTTGAAATTTGAAGGTAAAATGCAAATTGTACAGACGCTGGTATATACTGTACCCTGCTGTAAATGGATGAATGAGTGAATGACTACATAGGTATCTTTCAATATTTCTATTTCTTTATTCCTCAACCTGTTTACACATAGAGTTCTGTATCTTTTTTTCACAAAAGAAAGCATTTTCCATCTTCAGATGTTATCAGCGTCCTGGCAGCTTTATCTTGTGTTATCACAGTTAAAGTGCACACAGGCATCAGTCCCCATTCTTTTAAAAGTCCACATATCTGTCAGTAGCCATCTTAACCTCAGTCACAACCTCGCAGCTATCAACACAGTAAGCAGCCGCTGGCAAGATATTGGTAACTGACCTGTCCTGGCTTGTTTGGAAAAGTAGAGCAGAAATAGCTGCAGAAAAAAATGTACATTACAGTCGCTAATTTTCTTTCAACCTACTGTACGTTCTGAATTATACAGAGGAGAATGAAAAAAAAAATGGCACAAGTTAAGTATTTATTCATGAATATCTGGCACCTGCATACCTTTTAATGTTGAGTAGCGAGCTCAGCCTTGTCACCGGGTTATCAAGTGGGCACCACCCATCACAGATGTTTCACTGATTCAGACCCCAAACACCTCCAGAAGGCTCTACTGTGACCTCTGGTGTCCCAAAGTGAATTATTATGTGTTGTAATGTATTCCATCTGACAACTGCTGCCGTGTCTGTACTCTCACAATTTTTCCATTAACGTTTAATTACCATACCTGCTAAAGGGATCCATTTAATTTTCGATTTTCTCTGGATTTCATGTTATTAAACCCTTGAATAATAGCACATCCCCCCTTCATCATTACTTGTCAGACCTAGGAATACAATACGTACTGGGAATTGTTGGTGAAGGTAGAAGAGGTAGAAGAGTTCTTCCAAGAAAGATTAACAATCCACCTTTATAACTAAACAAATATATGTTATTGACAGATCTTGTTAATCGTTGTCAGTGTAACGTCAGAATGATGATAGACTCAACAACTCTGCCCTAAGACAGACTGGTTGTAAGTGAAAAACAGCTTGACGTCAAAGCACAACCGTCAAAGCACAAATGTTTGAAAGACATTGGGTTTTGCTCGCGACAAGAATGTTGGTATTCTATATGTCAAGATGATGTTGTTATGAGACATTTGAACTTCACAACCTACATTCAACCAAATATCAATGTCTAAGGACGATAGCAGTTGTGTGCTTACAGGGATGTTGCAATTAACAAATGAGCTACACAGAAATTTTGTTTTTATAACCTTCCAAATTCAAATTGAGTAAACAGCAATGGCATAATTTCAGACTTTGCAACTGCTTCCATATCTGCCATTGTACTTCCTAAGGCAAGATGTAAGGCATGTCTTTGTTCTCTTCTTTGTGAGGGGTTGGGGTCACGAAAAAAGTCTACAGCCATGCTAGCGGCTCTGTGAGGCTGCACCTATGAACACTTGTGTTTTGGGCTAAAGGACAGCATCAGTATGCTAACATGCTCACAATGATAATGTTAAAATGCTGATGTTTAGCAGGTTTAATGTTTACCATGTTCACCATTTTATATTAGTGTGTTAGCTAACTTTAACTAAGCATGCTAACTTTACCAACTAGGAAGTGCAGCTGAGGCTGATGGGAATGTAATTTAATTCTGCAGGTATTTGATCATGAACAGGTGCCAAGATAGCACTAGCGTGACTAGAAACACACAAGCAATTGGACAGATCTAATTGTGAATTGTGAGTCTTCTCAGTCTCTTTTATCGCAACCTGTTTTTTGATGGCAAGCTAAGACTGACATGGGTGTTTTAATGTTAAAAAAAGAAACCATGAGAAGGAAATGATGCTGAACTAAACACTTCACACCGCATACAAGTACAAAACTGAAATCTGGCTTTATCTGTTGAGCTTATTTCCTCTCGTAATGGTACCCTTATCCCCCGAAGGTGATGTTCTCTAGTTGTGACAAGGTAGTGTTATTGTTGGAGGTGATGCACCTCACCAAGGTTAAGTCAGATCTTATCACAGCAATGGTGCGAGAGGAGTGCTGTTTTGCAGGCAGTTGCAGTGGAGCAAACAGGGTAGGCAAAGGTGGAGTGATAATGTAGTGATGAGCTGCAGTCCGACTCTCTGACTCACTGTCTGCTTTTTTTTCTGTTGGTGGTCCTGTATGAATATATAAAGCCTCTGTGCATAATGTTAAACTAGGTCAGGGTGGCTCCTGTATTGTTCAGCGGAGCATGGCATTACAATTGCCAGGGTTAAAGGTTTCATTCTCAGTGTTTGCAGTAGATGGGCTGTAAGGCAATTTTGGATAAAAACACCCATTTAATGTAATTTGTTAAATTTTCTAAGATATATTTTAGAATTTTTTTAATTATTATTAAAAGCTGGTACCACCACATTCTGTGGCAATGAACTCAACAAAAAAGCCATTGACATTTTAATGATCCTGAACTTTAATAAAACAAAGCTATTGGTAAAGTAAATTGATGAATGGCTTGTACCTGTTATTTGACATCACACTAACTGTGTGAGCATGTGAAGTACAATACAAAATATAATTGCTGATCACTTTGTATTCGAGTGTAAATACCCTCAGTGCGTTTTATCCATGTTCAGAAGCCAAACCAGGGGCTGCACATTAACTTCTGTTTGATGCTCTCTATACAACATGCTATATCTGTTTTTCCTGTAGAACAATGTTTAGCTGAATACCTAAATACTGGCATATTGTGGGTAAGGGTAAGGGATATATTTCTTACACTGGAGAGAACAAACATGTAGAATAAAAGTGCCATCAAAGTTTCTACAGATCATTTATGCAAATATGAACTCAAGCTTAGTTCTACTGCTATGTGTTACAATGTTATCTGTAGGAAATGTTTCTGCCCCATGCTGCAAGGAAAATAAGAACCAATCATGGAGTTTGCTTAAGGCAGTAGTTGAAACCAAAAGTTGGTTTAAAAAAGTTATATAGGCAGATATAAATAAAAAAATGTTAGATAAATGACAATGGATAGAGAAAGTGGGAGAAGCACAAGTTAAATACTTCTCTCAACAACTTTCTCAAACTACTCCTCACTGCAACTATCCCCTCTGATTGTATGTGTGTGTGTGTGTGTGTGTGTGTGTGTGTGTGTGTGTGTGTGTGTGTGTGTGTGTGTGTACATTCACTGTATGTGTATGTGAACTCACAAATCTATTTCTGTGCATGAGTGACTGTGAAAGAGACTTGTACTAAGATGAAGACAAAAATATAACCAGAAGATCATAACAGCATGTTGAAAGTCATGCCTAACTGGCAGACGAGGACGAAATGCAACAGCCAGCCACTGTGGGTGCAGATGCTCATTCACACTGTCCTCCGCTTGTTCATACATTGTGAATCCAAACAAGCCCACCCGGAACTATTTTAACCATGGCTATACTCTAAATATCCCTAAAGTGCTATGATGACAAGCCAATCTTGGGAAGATCCTGTATTTACAGAGATATCATCTTTCTGTTTATCTTTTTTATTATTATTTTTCTGAGGGATGTTCACACCTTCGCCCACCTGAGTGTCCTGTCAGGCTGTTGCTATAGATATCCACGCAGAGCGCAGCGAGGGGGAGAAGGCACCAACTGAGAAAAAGTGAGAAGAAGAAGCAAATGAGGAGGAGATGCAGCAGGAAAAGAGACCTATAGTCAGGAAGCAGAGGGAGCTCGGAGAGAGTGAAACAGTGTAGACACCAAATGGGGAACAATAATCCAGCTGGCAGTGAGTTTATCAAGAGTGAGAGAATGTGTTAGAGAAGTGAAAAGAGGAAATGATGACAGGGGAAGAGCAGGAGAATGAGCCCTCTACCTGTCAGTGCATCAAAGCCTTGATGTGTCATATACTCACCCGCTCACACACCCACTCATCCCCTCAATGCTTCATCCTAATGAGCCAAGTGCCTCTGAATGGCTCCTGTATACACCGGCACCCTCACACAGCCATTATAAGTCTGTGTTATAGACAATTTATCGCCCTGTACAGCAGCACTTCTATTTCCATTCACTGTTGTCACGACATGAGCCCATACTGGGTGCACTCATACTGACATGTTACTAACTCACTGACTTTTTCCGCCGGCAGGGGTAAAATCTTAAGTTATGCCACAGCATATGGACAGTAACAGTAACACTTAGATGAGTAGCTTTCACGGGAGCTGATACACCAGCCTTGTTAAGAGAAATCCATAGAGAAGCATCTCTGTACAGCCAAAAAAAAAAAAAAATGCTTCAAACACGTCACTCCACACCATCCCTCAGTGGCATGTGTGTGGCATGCATTGAATGACGACGGCACCTTTTTTTTCACACATTTTTTTTTTTTCTCTCTCATGTATTTTGTGATGTAAACACCTTAGGCTGCTATTTAAGTCACATACATTTTGTACTTTCAAAAATCATTGAACTGCAACAATGAATTATATCTATATGTGAAGGTTGCTACATAATTACAATTTTCTTACTATTACTATTCAATACTCTTGTCTATAGAGTAACTTGTCAATGTTACCTAAATCAGTTGTTTGAGAACAACTGAGCAGTGATCAGTTGTAATGGATTTGTAATATATCTTATATTGGTCAAGAAAATGTAGCTTTGCTCAGGTTGCTGTAATCCAGTAGACAAAGAAAGCTCTAAAGGTTTCCCCACTGTAGTTACAAAGAGGTTGGTCTGTGGAGATATTTATTTTATTTGGTTTACCAATGTGGTCAGAGATTGAATTATATTTTATGTGAAAATCTGTTATTATCCTTTCAATTGGAGCATTTTCATGGGAAAAAAAATTGTGAATTTGAACATTTTCCAAATTCTTGAAAACATTAGAGAAATTGGCTGGATCACAGATTCCTGGGAGGGCTGACTATAGTCACTTTCAGAGGTTTGATTCTAAATAATGGTGCTTAGTGTTCACCTAAAGCTTGAATTCTAAAAAAAAAAAAAAGCATTTGTGGGTTTGAAGGAATGGTTGCTTTTACAAGCGCCTACATGTTGCTGAGGTGTTTCTTCTGGTGTGAATTCAGAGTCAGATCTGTTCTCTTCTTGCTAAATGTCAAAATATCAAAACCCTGTGACCCTGGTAAGCAGTCATACCATGCTCTACTCATTGAACTGCATAGGCCTAAGATCTTTTAACTGTTGAGACGGTTGTTGCTGTGTGGATGGGGGCCCACTTCCATTGCCATGGTAACAAACAAAAGAATCTCTTCTCAAAAGCCATATCTGCATTACTGTTTTTATCTCTCTAACGGGAACATAATAGCAATCGCCCCACTGTAGAGCTAACCATCAACACACACACAAACACACAAACACACATGCACACGCACGCACACACACACACACACACACACACACACACAGTGATACTCAGTGTGCTCTTCCTGTTCTTTTCTTGCAGGAAAACCTTAACAAGAATCATTTGTGGTGTGATGTATGGTCGTCTTTCACTCGGCAGTCCAACTCATCCCAAACCATCTCAATTGGGTTTAGGTCAGTTGATTGTGGAGGCCAGGTCATCTGATGCAGCGCTCCTTTACTCTCCCTCTTAAAATAGGCCTTACATGGCCTGAAGGTGTGTTTTTGGGTCATTACCTTGTTGAGAAACAAGCCAGATGGGATAGCATGTCGGCATGGGATGGTTGTGATGCTGGTTGAGTGTGCCTTCAAATTTGAATAAGTCATCAACCAGGAAATGAACTTATCCTCTGCAGCAGAGTTAAGTCTTGGTCTTCCTTTCCTGGGACGGTCCTCATGAGAGCCAGTTTCATCATAGCGTTTGATGGTTCTTGCAACTGCACTTGAAGATACATTCAAAGTTCTTGCAATTTTCCACATTGTCTGACCTACATGTCCTAAAATAATGATGGGCTGTTGTTTCTCTTTACTTAGTTGAGCAGTTCTTGACATAATATGGATCATCCAATAAGGCTGTTTACTGTATATCAACACTGCCATGACACAACACAACGGATGGTCTTGAAAACATTAAGAAGGCAAGTAATTCCACCAATTAACTTTTGACAAGGCACACCTGTTAACTGAAAAGCATTCCAGGTGATTAGCTCATGAAGGTGGCGATATTGAACAAAGCTGTCATCAAGGTAAATGGTGGCTACTTTGAGGTATCCAAAATATGATATATACTTAGTTTTTTTGTAACAATTTTGCACTTTTTATTTTATTTCTCAGTGATAACAATCAAACATTTACGATTGACCTGAAAGCAGGGGAAGCTCGATTTTTCTTTTTTGTTTGACGGGTCACTTGTCGATTCAGCATCTCTCTCTTGACTCTCCTTTTCAATTCTTCCTGTTGCCAACCAGCTATCCATTTTAATACTCCAGAATTTGCTATGCATGTAATTTTCTACTACGTTTGCTATCTCAGATAGCAAATGTGTGGATGGGGGCATCATTATATGATGTAGTCTGCCAGGTGACAACATAACAGTTCCGAGCATTGGCTTATCACAGTGATGGGCCTTAATACGAGGGGAAAAAAATGAAAGGAGTTTTTTTAATATGGTAAATGTTTTTTAAACATTATTTCATTGTTTAATAATTAAATCTTTTCATCAAATGTGTAATGTTTAGAAAATTATTTATCGGCCCACTTGCAATACCTTCGCGGTCCACCAGTAGGCCCTGGTCCACCGGTTGGGAAACACTGTGTGTGTGTGTGTGTGTGTGTGTGTGTGTGTGTGTGTGTGTGTGTGTGTGTGGTGTTGGTGTGGTGTGTGTGTGTGTGTTTTGTGTGCATATATATACTGTGTTATATATTTATATATAAAATTCCAATATGGTGAGTAATTGAAAGGCTGTGAATCAAAATGGTGTTTATAATCCAGCCATATTTCCTACATTCCAGCTCACTATTGATGCTGCCATGTCTTCTCTCTACACAGCACTCTTGTTTACATCGTCTGTGTTGCATCAAAGGATCACAGTAATGATGGATGTCTCTTGAAAATTGTTTAAACAATATGGCCATTCTCATTATCTGAACCGTCAATCATTGGCTCATGATTATTCTGTATTACTCAAGTTTCCTTTAAAAAATTCAGCAGCATTATATCTGACTGTATGTTGCAAATTTCTCCAAACTTCTAATGATCTTAACAGCTGCAAGCCCATTTCTTTGAATGTCTATAACACAGAAGCTGACATGTTGACATTAATGCAAACCATGAAACGCTCTTACATTTTAATACAGGGGAGAAGAAGCTGTGGCAAGGTATAGAACACTATTTGTTTGATCCCAAAAGCAAGAGTATGATACACAGTAGGCAGGTAAGAAATGTCAAAAAATTTACTGAATTAAATGAGTCAAACAATTAAATTGAAATAACAATTTAACTGTTTGATTCATTCATTCAAACTACTTGAGAAAGATGCTTTACATATATGTGAGATGGTTCACCCTCAGTTAATGTGAGTGGCTAATTAAGCTCCATCCACACAGCTGGAAAGTGCATATGCCATTTTGGGAGACCATTATCCAGAGCACCTCCCAGTAAGATGAGTGCCACTTTAGCATAGTGACCTGTGGGGAAGTGAGCAACTAATTCTGGCTTTGTAAGTAACCTGCTGTAGTCATTAAGCTGCACAGAGGACTGAAAAACCCTGTGTTGTGGTCACATTTCCTGCAAACTAACTCTTCAGAATAGTATGCAACTCTGATGTTTTATTGAATTATTTGTTACAATTCAGGACATGTTTTTTCCCATATTTTCTACTTTTCAGTGAAAAAACGAACAAAAAATGAATATATATTGTATTTATGTCCCCTGTGCTGATCCAAAGATTTACAAGATGAATCAAAACACAACCATTTAATATCTTGTATGAGCTATGGCACCCTAACATTATATGTTTATTGTTTGTGTATTTTTCTCAGTGTAGTGTCAGTTCATATATTTCCATAAAAACAGGAAACTCTATGCTAACATGTTAGCAATAACAATGGCAAAGGACAAAAGAAAGAATAAAGAGACGTTGATCACAGTTGAACAGGCCATTCATTCTTCTTTTAGCAGTTTTTTTTAATCACTAATGTTCCAAAGGCCCTTGTTTTATTTAACCATATCCTTCATTTTTTATTGTAACAAATAAAACATTTTATGGTCAACAGAGGCTTTAAAGGTCACATCAAGATTTTAAAAAATTGTTTATTTCTGCTGGTACCTCGTGCTCTTGAACTTACAAAACTGAATGGTATTTTTGATTTGGTTAGACCTATTTTTACATGACATTTTTAATAGACCTCTGTTTTATTGCAGACAACACATAGAATTATAGAACAATACAACATGAGTGTATTGTTAAGGTTATGCAGATGTGCATCTTCACTGCACATGTAGTGGACAGACAATCCCATAGTAGAAACGGTAAAAGTGGACTGGAATTGCATCCACTATAGTACATTACCTTAATCTGTAATCTAAAGCTTGTTCAGCGTATCATGTGGACTAACTAACACTCCTGAAATTGCCAATCAGTGAATGGCCTTGTACGACTTTTCTCCATGCCAGTGGCCCTTGATTGCCAGTGTTCAGCGCAAGGTGACAGATCGCTACTTCTCCTCTAATTAAAGCACTCATCCAGCAGCTCTGATTGTCATGTGTTTCCCACACACAGGTGAACATGTTAAGGAAGGGGAAGAGGAGTTGGGCAGAGGCGAGTTCAGCTTAGCGGGGCAAGGAGGGAGAAGAAGAAGAAAAAAAAAAAGAAAGGTGATTGATGGAATGGAAGCAGGTGATGGGAAAAGGAGAGGGAATGAAGTTGGAGGACCAGAGAGACGCTGTGAGAAAATCAAAGACAAAGAGTGGTCCCACTTGTCTTTAAAGCAGGGTGGGTGGACCACTTGTCTTATCTTTATTTAGACAGAAGGAAAACTGAAAAGGAGCCGGACTCAAGCAAACACCAGAGTTAAAGTGTGAGGCATGAGGTCCAGCCATAGGTGTCATTTTATCAGGAAAGTGTCCACACCAATCTATTTTTTTAAGGCTATTTTATATCTATGATATTAAATTCACAAAAGAGTGGGGGTCACCGCATGGTGTACAACTGGTGATTGATAGCCCTTTACTGTTCTTTGAGATTGAACAGTTAATTGACTAAAGGCAAAATACAAATGAAAGAATCCTGCGCCTCTCACTGTGAGATTAAGTGAGAAAGCTTCATGTTAGAAAACCAATGGATTTCAGCTGGTTAATGCTGTAATGCTGAAAAAACTACTACATCTGAGACACACTGGTGTCTATTAATACTTTTTTCATCATGATTCATCCACCTTGAAGGCACGACAAGGTTGCAACACACATTTCACCCAGAGAATATTATGTTAACTGTTTGACTGATTGGTCTCACTGACGTAAGTGAAATGAATGGAAATGTACTAATTTACAGTCTACAGTAATGTCACCTTTTTAAATGCCACTACTGAAGGAAGACACCCACAAGATCTGCATTGCAAAATATGCAACTTTCCTTTCTTTCTTTCTTTCTTTCTTTCTTTCTTTCTTTCTTTCTTTCTTTCTTTCTTTCTTTCTGTCTTTTCTTCATACAGATGACAGAGATGGATTACAGCATAAAAAATGACTAAACTTAGAAGACTTTCACACAATGAGACTCATCTAGGCATAACAGTACATCACAGAATCTGCAACACTGTGACAGCAAACTCATTCATAACGGTATAAAATCCTAAATTTACTGCTTACCCTGTTGGCTTTTGGCTCACAATGGTTGATGCCGCCTTACTGACCTGTGCACACATAATCAAAGGAATGTCCAATTATCTGAAGTAAAGGCAAAGACAGGCAAAGGACAATCAAATTATCAGTCCAGGAGACTTAAATGCTTTAGTTCGGCTTAAAGGTCACACATTGTCCTGTATAGCTCTGTGGGAGGAGAATGACTTCAACACTTCCAAGGTTGGCAGTCTGATCCCCACTGGGGCCACAAATGATGAAATCGTTGGCTCTTGCAGGGTGCTTCCCACTTCTTAATTTATGCATCCTCACCTCTTTGTTCCAACAGTGCATGACACAGAAATCAATTGAGGACTGCCATCTTTAAAGGACCATGCTCATATTTTTATGCCTGCACTCGGTCAACAGACAGAGCTGGAGGCAGATTGTTTTCGGGTTGTCCATCCGTCCGATTCTCATCGACACGATATCTCAGTAACACAGTAGCACCTAAATGCTTTGAAAAGAGAAAAAAACCTACACAGGAGGCTGTGCAGAAGGCAAAATGCATTCATCAAATTGAGGGGGTATTTTATAGTGTGATTTCCATTAGGAGGTCAAACTTTACGTCGACGGAATTAATGGTTAGTTTTTTTTCAATTTCAAATTTCAAACCACACTTTTTATGACATACCTTCAGGAACCGTATTGATTTTATCTACATTCCTTAACCTGTTAAAGACTTTAATCATCAGATTTCAGGATTCAAGTTAATTGACTGACAACTACCAACCGGATTTCCTCGACCATGCTGGCCTAGCTAAGGTTTTGTTTTTAGCCAACCAGTTGATGCTAAGAATTGAAGCCAAATAGTTTCAATCTTGGTTTCGTCAAACCAGAGAATCTCGTTTCTCTCATCTGAGAGTTCTTTAGGTGCTTTTTTGCAAACTGTCACTGAGGACAGGCTTCCGTCTGGCCCCTCTGCCATAATGCCCATGATCAGGGAGACCATATTTACATAGATGCGTTGAACCCTCTGTCCCTGAGTTTACTGCGGGTGGACTCCAATCAAGGTGTAGAAACTTCTCAAAGACGATCAAGAGAAATAGGAGGCACCTAAATTTCTGGTCTGAATACTTACGTCAACTCGCAAAAATTCTGTCTTCACTTTGTCATTATGTATTGAATGCAGATTGATGAGGGATTTTTTTCTTTAGGCTGCAACGTAACAAAATGTGAAAAAAATTGAAGGGGTCTGAACACTTTTTAAATGCATTATATAACTTCTCTATACAGTATATAACCACTGCCCTCACATGTCGCTCAAGCAATAACATTATCACTCGAAACCTTGTGTAATACTTAACAACCATTTGAGTGTGTAAAATTCACCTTTAAAAACAATAATGGCTTTTTATATCTTAATTAAAAACAGTGCAATATTAGTTTGTATGTATATGTAAAAGTTCTTGGGGGTCACATGATGGCTAGTTGGTCAGCATCTGCCTCACAAAAAGAAGGTTCCTGGTTCTACAAGTTTGCATGGGTGTTCCCTGAACACACACACACACACAAAATATTTAGGTTTGCTGACTTGAGCACTCAATGGTGCCCACAGGTGTGAATGTGTCTGTGAATGTGTTTGTTGAGTAAGCCATTTGAGCTACTGGCAAGTCAGTGACCTGTCCTTAACGTGAGGGAATACAACATGTACAGTGAACTGCACGGATAGAAGGATGATCCAATAGATGACAGTAAGGTATTGAACACAGAACCTGTGTTTTCCAGCGTCAGCCAACAGCCAATTCTTTGACGCTTGACGCTAACTGCCTCCTTTAAGAACCCCTAAAGGAACAATTCCATGCATTACGGGATGCATGAATGGCCTGGCTCCAGCAATACACTACATTGCAGCTTGTCCCTATGAGAGCATCTGTGCACCGATATATAGTGTATAGAGGAAAGCAGCCCTGCCGCTTTAAATATCTGATTAAGTAAAACCTGCAGCTGAAGTTGATTGATTAAATGCACTAGCAGTCTTTTTCTTTCAGCTTTTTTTCTCAGCAAGTAGCCAGCAGCAAAGTCAGAGTGCAGAAAATACCTTATACCTTGCTCACCCATTGTGAGGAATTCAAATGCATATGAAGATACTTTAAATAGCCTATGCCAAAATAGACCTATTCACCGTTATTCACTGACCTAGACTTACACTCCATTAAAAGTTAATCTTCTATTTGATAAACATTTAGATGGTATTTCAGATATTTTCTGAGAAATACAGTATCACAGGAAGCTGAAAACTTATAGGCAGTGGTTTAACCAATATTTTTTTAATGAGAAATCATCGTGACAAAACTTTAAATATTTTGTGCAGTGGAAGAAATTAAATATATCCAGTCCCATTAAAAGAAACAGCATTTCCCAGATTACTGCGACTCAAAGGGAGACCGAATGAGTTGTTAAAAATAGTTTTTTGTTTGCAGTGTAGAATATGACATGCACAATGAACCTCACGTATAATACTGATAAGAAGATATCACGCTTTATCTTTAAGATGCGCCGGCTGCACCGGGGAGGGGGAGGGTGCCTCGACTCAGTGTGCAGCCTGCATTGGTCTGTTTCGTGCTACCTTACCTCCCCTCTTATCCCGGGTAAAGCAAGGCTGACGATTCTACTGGATGACACTTTCTGCGAGGCGTGGGGAAACGGCATGACTTCATCACGTCAAGTGGAGCACTGCAAAAAAAAAGGATCCTCAAAGGCAAGTTGTCGGCCTTGTGTTCCAGCATTAAAAACCTAATTTAAACAACTGGAGAAATGTTTCCTCTGTTCACCAAACAAATGGCAGATTGATGTGATAATTTATTGCACACTTCATTTTATAAAAATGTTGCATTCCATTGGATTGAGTATTCCCCCAAATCAAGATTTAAATAGCCTGTTGATTAAATGTATATTTATGGTCTTTTTTTCTCAGTGCAAATATTAAAACAATGTGCCATAGAGGAAGGGGTGGGGGGGGGGCGCCGTGAGTTGAGGGGTGGCTGGAGAGGGAGGGCCGGACGCATGACATCATTCCCTCAGCTTCCCTGCGCGGACAGAGCTCTGGTTTCTCCAAGTGCGCACGGTGGCTGCTGCTGCTGCTGCTGAGGGAGCGACTCCTCCTGCCGTATACCCAGACGCGTCCTGAGCAACCTGCGCTCTTGGGGTGGATTTAAAAAAAAAAAAAACATTATTTAACCCGGCAGAGGAGCCCGTGAACCGCTCCTCACTGGACCTGCCGCAGGGACGCACACATTGAACACAAACACGGGGATTATTGCTTGTTTTAATCATGAAGATGTGAGGGTTTTATAAGCTGTGAAGAAAGAAAAAGGAACTCCGAGGCTGACAAAAGGTATGCACACTTCCCTATCTCTTTTTTTTCCTGACTCTGGCCAGCTACTTTTGTCTGTCAGTTTCTCTCTCTCTCTCTCTCTTTTATTTTTTATTTTTCATTTTTTACAGTAGCTAGGAATATCAATCACGTTTTTCTTTAAATTGTCTAAACGCTTAAACAAAAATTAGGCATGTGGACATTTGGTTTCGGAGCGCACGAGCCGTGCGTTATCCTGCCGTTTTAACACCCGTGCAGACACGCAGGCAAGTGTCCAAAGAGGAGCATCATTTCAGAATACTGCAAAGAAGCTTGTTCAAGCTGCCGCGGAGCTTTGCGATGGATGAGAGATGCTCGATAGTCCCGGACTCAGCGGGAGACCCGACTCTGCCACCGCAAAGCTGCTGGTGCTTGTGGTTGTGGAGGTGGTGGTGCTGCTGCTGCTGCTGCTGCTGCTGGTGGTGATGGGAGCATATGTGCTGCCTGTGTGTGAAGGATATCCATCATTCCGAACGGCGGTGGTAATAGGCACGGCTTCCCATTTCAATTCCCCCACTGAGAGTTCATTACAATCTTAATCTCACAAATGAAAGAAACCAGAAACCTGGGTGGTTCTGCAGCAGAGAGAAGAACGAACATTCTGAAGGATTTCTCTTACACTTGTGTGCACTGTATAGCTTTGGAGCATAACGCATATTTCTGAATCATCTTTTTTTTTCGGGCGGATGTGTGTGTATATGTGTGTGTGTGTGTGTGTGTGTGTGTGTGTGTGTGTGTGTGTGTGTGTGTGTGTATGAGAGAGAAAGAGAGAGACAGTGTGCGTGTGTGTGTGTGTGTGTGTGTGTGCGCGCGCGCGGGGGTGCTCCATCTAGCAAGTGCACCTCCACAGGGGGGGTGTTTCATTTACCAAGTCGACCATGAGATGCTTTACATTAGAATCCACTGATATGAACATGCCCGTAGATCATGACACATTCAGTTCCTCTTGCAAGCATCGATCGGAAATGCCATTTTCGATATTTCATCTCTCTCTCTTTCTCTCTTACTCTCTTTCTCTCCATCTCTCTCTCTCTCTCTCTTTTTCTCTCTTTCTCCGCCAACCGCTGTTTGATGTGATGCTAAAGCCTGAGGTGAACATATTGGACTTTTCGGGAGTCCTGCTGTATAGTCTTGGTCTGTAACACACCCCAGGACTAGGGGCGGGGGGGGGGGGTGGGAGGGGGTTGCCTTTGCGCATCACGTTGTCGGTGGCGTGTAGAAAGGAGTTGGGCTCATTTCAAGGTGCGCCACTCGAGCTTTTCCACAGCCCCGACCGAGGTGGAGTGAGCACAGCAATGACACTGACTTTTTGGAAGTGCTGGCGATGCCCTTGTTGAATGCTGGAAACTCCCGACTTGAAACACAGTCGCTCCCGTGTATGGGGACCCTGTTGTCTCCGTGGATATTGGCCGATGTCTTTGATGTTGTTTAATGTCCAATGAGAAATATATATATAAAACTCTCCCTTGACTGTCTCAATTTTTAAACTTTCAAATCTGAGTATTTTGCTGCCTTTATTTTGTTTACCCGCGTGATATTAGTTCGAAATTACGCACAGAAATGCTGCCACATAATAAGACCCCATCACACGATATGACATGATGATAAAGTTTGAAAAGATATGGAAAAGCCCTATGTGTATCCTTTATTTCTCTAAAACCACTGCAAACACTTCTTTTTTGTATCCTACATCATTTGGATTCATTATCTTAAAGCATCAGATTAGATTGCTGATATGTGATCAGGAGATGACAGCACATTTTTTTGCTTAGAGATTCGCGTTGAAACATTTGCCACAGAACGATCAAGTCTATTATTTTACCTAAGTTGTGCATTTTCCATCTTGTTCCGTCTCCTGTTTCGATCGCAATGAGCGCATCTTGCGTCTGCAAAGCTCATAAAAGCCAGAGGAGAGAACAATATCTCGCCAGCGCCCGGGTTGTTAAAAGAAAATGGCTTTATTCATTTTTCTCTGTACCCGTGGTAACTTAGTTATAGCTTTTTTATGGTGCCTGGAAATGGCTTACAGGCTTGCAGTGCAATGTAATGTAATCAAATTTATGATGTTGCTGTGTATTACAATTCCCTGTTATGCCCCGTCACATGAGAAATTCGGAGTGACCCCACCTCTCTTCCCCCTCCCCAACATGCACACAGACAGACACACACACACTCACACACATAAACACACCCAGCAGGGTGCCCAGGAGCATCAGTGCAAGGCAGGTATCATCCAACAATGGATTACAATAATCCAGAGTCCTTTCTAAAATATATTCAGCCTTATTCTACCACAGATGTGTTCTGGCAAACAATCATATGCTTCTTTAGTTTTGCCTTTTCCATATTTCATGCAAATTTTTTTTCAATAACAGTAGAAAGTTTGGTCTCCTGCAAGGAAGACATTAAAATATGTGGAGGTGAAGCACAGTGATGAAACAAATGATGTAATGCATGAGTTGGTGTATAAACAGCGTAACACGCAAAGAGACATGGAGAGATCTGAGTTCACTCTCTGCTTGTGTTTGTGATGTTACATCTCTTTATGCACAACAGCGCCCACGTGATTTTAGGTGACTATTTGTAAGATGTTAATATTTCCTTTAATTCTGATCGTCACTTCACCACAGATGTGTCTGTGAAAGTGTTTCCGTCCTCCTATTCATATGAAGATGTGGTGCCACCCAATGATCGCTACGACAGGAGGAAGTCACTCACTCTCTGCTGTCTGAACAGACAGGTCTGTGGAAGGACAGCCATTACGGAGTCCTTCCCTCAGACTTAATGGGCTGGACACGTTTTATGAAGCGTCCCCGCACCCAGTGTTTGTTCATGGAGCAATCAAATACCCATGTTGGACATGGATAGAGGCCATACACTCTAAAAAGTAGAGGTACCACCATTGCTTCTGCTAAGATCCGGATGGAGCCAGTGAGGATTTGAAGTGTCTTCACTACAGTAAATTAAATCAAGCATTAGCATCATTATATACATACATCATTATAGTATTGATAGTATTTTATGAAGATCAAGTTACCACTTTGATGAAAAGGGTCTTCAAAGAAACTTCCTTAAAGATACCTTGTTGAGGGTCTTTGAAGCTGCGGTGCAAGGTGAAATCCGAGTGTTTTTATTTATTTATTTATTTTTTTTCTATTGTATTTTAACTTTCATATCCCACTGCACTCTCACAAGCCACAAGCAAGAGTGCACAGCGCCATAGGTCACCTTTTAAAGGTGGCTCTTGGTTCATGGAGACAAGCCAGGTTAGTCTAACTTGACATCAATCAACCAGCCTCTCTGTATGTATGAGATGGGTGATTGGATGGCATGCCTAAGCATCCGTTGTTTTCTCCTGCAGAAATGCACTTCAATCATGTGTACCTGTCACCAGCTGGGTGGCGAAGATAGTTTCGGGCATGTGAGACGGGCCAATGCTGTTAAAAATGATCAACATACATTGCAAATATACATAGTGATAGACATGCACCTGCTTACACACACACACACACACACACACACACACACACACACACACACACACGAATATATACTTTTATTATATTTACAAGATGAGCTATAAGTCACGCTCTGCAGTCTCATTACAAGCCACCAAGCCTAAGTGTGTGTGGCCATGTCATTAATGCAGTCAAAATGGAAATAGATGTGGATGGCTGGCGGGGATGTTTAAGGAAACCCAAACGCGTAAAGTGAGTGGAGACAGAAAAGAGAGAGAGAGGGAGAGAGTGAGAAGAAAATATTTAATCATAAGCACACTTTATGGAGAGCTTTGCCCATGTGCACTGCAGCAGTCTAATTACCAGGAGAGTGCTTGTTAGTTGTCACCTGCAGATAAACAGCACACTATTTTTTTTTCCTCTCATGTTTTTCCCTCGCCTGTGGCAGAATTTGAAATTCTAAGTAGCAGAGTGTCAATTTCAGAGTATCCCATCTCATCCCATTCTCACCTCCACTTCTTGAGCCACATGCAAACACGGTAATTTGTTATGTGAGCGGTCAGGGTAAATAAGACCAGTGAGAGATTGACACGTGTAACCAGAACTCCAGTAGCTGGCACTGCAGAGGTAATTTAGATTGAGTTAATCATTAAAGAAAACCAAAAGGAGGGGTAGTGTAATGTGACAGAGCATTTTTTGTACTCAGCCTTCTGTCCCATGGTGCCATATTGTACAGTAAATCTTGTCAGGAAGCATATGGTCCTCAAATCCATATGCAAATAAGTGCTGGAAACAGCATAGAAAGAAATTGTCCTTGCGTCTTTTGAAGAGTGGTTTGTCATTTCAAATGGCTCAGATATAAGCTCTTTAGAGGAAGTCTTGACTGCCAGAATGAGGGCAAAAAATGCAGTATTCACAAGTTTTCCATGAACATCCTGACCTGGTTTGAGCCCACCGTGGAGCTTGACACTTTAATGGTTTTGATGTGTACACATTTCCCCACTACACGCCAAGCTGTCAGGAAGAGACAAGATGGGCGATTCCAGGGAAATGCATGAGTCCTTCATTCCTGGGATAGAAACGAAGACCACTTGATTGTGAGAGAGGAGGGCAAAAGCCTCTGGACCCCTCTCTCCCTGTCAAATATGTTAAGCTTCATTTTAAAACACCATACCATAAATCAAAGATGTCTGGCAGTCACAATCCCAACAATGTGAATGGTCTAAAGCGGCAGGAGGAAGTATCTTCCATACCTACATCTCCTTCTTGTAAGGTTTGATTATGCTGTCTTCACAGTAATCACAAAAGTGAGTATGGTTGAGGGAAAAAAGGTCATGGTTCATTTTCACTGGTGAGGAGAAGACTTCATAATCACTGAGGGAGTCTTAGATCAGGTTAAAGCAGCATGTTAAGCATTCAAAAGCTCTTTACTCAAGGATAATTGCAGTGGTAATATGTGTGTTTACAGAACCCGAGAATATGCCGACAAATAATGGGTTCAGGTGTAGTCAAAAACACACAGTCAGAGGGGACACATTAGGCTAGCGGAAGAGGGGAATTGTGGTGCAATCTGTCCCAGCTAGTAAAACTATATTGTTATATGATACATTTTCCATCTGAAAACAATATTAAAACTGTATTTTTGCAATAGGAAAAGTTAATAAAAAATACTGATAGTGCAACATGAACATATAAATGGATTGTGTTCCTTCTCTTTCATTCTGTCTAACTTCGATTTGAGGGATAAAAATGCTCCGATCTTGAAACTGTGGGTCCCATAATGCCTTGGGAGCTCTGAAGAGGAAGTAGCCTTCAAATATTGCCACGATGTAAGTTAGGTAGGCTTCTCCATGGCATTTTGGCGATTAAAAGTGTGCCGATTTAGCCATTAGCGGTTCCTGTTAGCAGTGTACCGATGGACGTACTGACAACTTGAACTGGAATACTCTAATTCTGACGAAAACATAAAACGTGATAATTCTCAGGCAGATTCTGAAGTAACAAGGAGCGTCTTCTTCTTCTTTCTAATGATTTCTCGTGGATTTATGGACTTGTATTCGCAATGGACAACGGAAGTAATGCCGGCCACGGAAAGTGTAAGTGTAAAAATATGTGCATCATGTCTGTCTGTCCATTCTGCTTCCAGAAGGTGTACGAATTTTAACGCAATTGGGCCCTAAAGGTTTTAAAGTTGCTACCTTAATTGCGTTTCACCTCATGCACATCTTTGTCTCACGTGACGCCCCACCCCCTGAAAACCTCTGGTTTACAATAAAATGATTTTAAAAAGTTAGGGAAGATATTTTCAAGACTTTTCATTGTATGTTGGCCTTGAGCTGTTTCATTCAAAGACTGCAGAAAGCCAGAAACTGAATGAATGGTGGCTTTGATCTCTGCTACAGCTGTGCCCATTTCAAAAGTTCTTGCTTTTCTTTTGCAAGCTTGTTTCTGCTGTACGTCAGTGCCAAAAAAAAATGTTCAAGAAAAGTCATATTCCCGGCAATTACACTGAATGTGGTGACTAGATTATCTAGTGACACTGTAGTTGTGTCACTATGTGTTTGTTTGAATGTACAATTATCTCTTTCAACTGTCTATCATTTCAAAATATGATAGACAATGGGGTCACAGGTAATGCATGAAGGAGACACTTATTAGCTAAATGAAATATTTTTTCTCTTTATTTGCCAGTGGAATCAAACAGAGGCAAGTAACTGACAAACTGTCCATGGTTGCCAGCAGCTATGCAGGATGTTTTCCGGAAAGTAGACAATTAGGAAACCTCTCACTGGATGAGACAGATGTAAATCTCCTTGGGGAGAGAGGCTAGAGGCTTGCAGAGGGTTATTTGCCACTGCAGCCGCCACCCGCCCCCAAGGGTCGTAACGCTTGAAGGTCACTGTAGCATTTTAGCCCCCCCCCCCCTTCCCCTCTTCTTGCCCATGACAACTCCAGTGGGTATTGCCGGATGTTTTCAGCCATGCTGGTGAGCAGGGGGGCTGATGAGGGTGGGGGTCTGTGAAGATGATGCATCTTGACAACGCCAGGGATAACAAAACACTGTCTGGCCTGTTTACTACTAGACTGCATCATAGTCAAAGACATCATAGAGAATGAATGATTCATATGCTGTCTTGGATAGTCATATATGTTTAATTCAGAGGTACTGTACCGAGGTACTGTAAGGCATCAGCCATGGTCCTCTTGTGGTGTGGCAGGGTCGTCACCGGGAGTGGGTGGACGGTTGAAGGTGCAGGAAAGGAGCGGGAGGAGGTGGTGAGAATGTCACGCTAGAGCAGGGCAGAATTAAGACAGAGAGAGGAGAGCATTGGTGGTGGCCTTGTACGTTTCATCTGCAGGCCCTAATAAAACCCTCACAGGCCAGCATTGATCTCTCCCAGAATAATCCATTTAGACTGAGCGTGCCTGGCCATGTGGGGCCTCTTCAATTATTTATGGCAGAATGCTGTGCAAGCTTCCGTTGGGATGCAACAATGTGCCCTGGGAAACCTGTGAACTGCGGATTGCAGGGGAGCAAGGGAGACATAGAGGGTGGAAATGGCAGATGGGTGGAGGATAGAGGGCCTGGTTGGAGAGAGATGTGAGGAGGGAATGAGGGAGGTAGGGAGGGGGAGGGAAGGTGAGGTGGAGGAAGACAGCAATGGAGGGCAGGTGAGAGGGAGGAGAAGAGAGGTAGTTCAGAGGGAAATGGGAGAGAGGAGATAAAGAAAGAACAGAAGGGGAACACCGGTAGGTGAAGAAGAGGAGTGGTGAGAAAGATGGGAATGGTGTAGAGGTGCATGAAAGAATGGGAATAGAGGGTTATGGTGAGGAGGGGCGACAAACAAGTTTAGGAAGAGAGGAATTTATTGAAAGCATGCAAAGACTGAAAAAGACAGTGAGGGAGGGATGGAGAGACAACACAGAGTGAGGGACAGAAGAGAGGGATGGCAGGGAGTAGAGAGGAAGGAGTGTTGGCAAGGAGAAATGAGTTGTAGGGGCATGGAAGAATAGGAATGAGTGGGAGAATTGAGAAAGAAAGATGGAGGAAACGACAAATGGAGGAGGGAAGAGAGATACTGTGAGAGATCTTAGGTAGGAGAAGTCTGTGAGGTAGGCAGGGAGAAAAGATGAGCAAGGGGAGGTAAGGGAGCAGGAGAAGTAAAGAAGCTAGAATTGTAGATGAGACAGGGAGAAAGAGATGACTGGAAATGAGGCAAGAATAGATGGACAGGAAGAGGGTCGAGGATGGGACCTTTTTAAAGCAAGCATGAGCAACTATTGATCACGGCAGTGTTATGGTTGCTATTGTGCTAAGTGGAGACATGTGGGCTTGACTGCCTGTGCAGTCGATCATTATTTCTGCTGCACTCCCCTTGTAGAAGAAAAAACACAAAGTAGTCATGTGTTCATTGTCATGCTTTCCAGGACAAAGTCAGAGAAAATCTTCTGGCATGGTTTAATTTAATTCAGTCTCTCTTTCTGTGGACCTTATAAACTGAGCAATAATGAAGGTAAAGTATGTCATTTTTGGCAGCATACTGAAACTGTACGCTCAGAGCTACACATCATAAACTCGCCCACTGTTTACCTGGTCTACGTTCTTCTATTTGCAGCTCGCACACGGCTCTCATAAATCCAGACAGATTTGTCTTACCTGATTCCCCCGGCATTCTCCATCAAGCTCTCCTCCTCTTGCTGTAATTCCCAGCACCCTATTAGGCTTTCCACCCATCGCCTGCTGCCAAATCCGGATGTCTGATCCGGTGGAAGACAACTGGAATTGAAATTTCAATCTGCACGGTCGAGTGATTATGTCTGGCAAATTTTGAGAGGTTATACCCTTCATTCACAAGGGCCCTAACCCTTGTGACCTCTCTGAAGCTTTTGCTGAAATCTAACAGGCCTTTTTATTAGTTAAATTTCATCAATTTGGATGTGTGCTTTCCTGCCTCATGAATAGCCACTGTACAAGTACCTCTTTAATTCCTTTAGTGTATTTTACATTAGGACTTTATTTTAAGCCCCTCTGCATTTATCTTATATCTACTTTACATTAATTAATTTATTCATTAATTCATTCATTAGCCATACTGCTTATACTTTTAGGGTCACAGGGACGGGGGACGGGGGGACGGGGCAATCCCAGCTGACACTGGGGGCGAGGGCAGGGTACACCCTGGGCAGGTCGCTAAGTCTATCACAGTCCTAACATATAGAGACAAACAACCCTTCACGCTCACAGTTACACCTACAGGCAATTTAGAGTCGCCAATTAACCTGCATGTCGTTGGATTGTGGGAGGAAGCCGGAGTACCCGGAGGAAATCCACTTACATTAACGCTGAAGACATTTAATTTTTAATCATATTTAGAGTCGTCAATGTTAATTTCTCACCGCTAACAAAAGAAGAAAGTCAAAGTCCTCAAAGGGATGGAGCTGTTAGTCTTAGCAGTAGTTCAGCAAGAATGCAGTAAGAAAAAGGAAAATGACTTTGTAATGGCTTTTACGTGGTCTGTGTCAAACAACCTAATCAGATGGGCTAAATGGTGTAGCGGCGAAACTATTAGCTAACGATAGCATACCAGCAGGTTTCTGTTTAATCAGTAGAAACCCATTTCCTACCACCTCTGAAGCAGCCACCGAGGATTTATTGTTTGTCCACAGACATTGATTATTGGATTCTAGTAATTGTTTTGCCTTCGCTTGATTAACAAACCTGTGTTTTCTCCAGAGGCTAGTTCAATAGCAGGCTTTGATGGCAGAACCCCAGCCAAACTCCTAACCCTTACGGGGGTCTTTACAATGGGGAAGAAAAACCTTCCTCATTCTCTATTTTTTTTTTTTTGTGTCAAGGGGGAGTATTGTTTCACACTAATGAGATAGGTAAGATCATTAACCAAGGTGAGAGTGTTCAGTGAATGGCTCCATACACCAATCTTTGTGTGGGTGGCCCCTCTGGCTCATGCATCCAGGTGCTGTGTGTTTTGTGATCCCTGTCCAGCGGTCTAGGGGATGATTGATGATAGATGTGTGGCTGTGGCTGTTCAAACTATAGCATTACTGGCATGTTAGGAATTTGGGTGGTCAGCCTCTTTTTTTTTTTTTTTTCTTTTTCTTTTTTCCTCTTTTTATTGAAGGAGGTTCCAGAGTTATGGGATGAGAAGGAGTGGTTGTCCCAGCTGTGGGGGAATGATACATAATGAGGAGGAGGAGGAGGAGGAGGAGTGATGGAGAGCTTTTGGAGCAGCTTCAGGTTATGCTTTGGAGCTCAGGGGTATGGAGGAAGTGGGGGGTGGGAGGTAAGCGTACTTGTGTATTACTCAGATATATATCCATTCCTAAGCCCTGACACAAGTCAGATCTTTACCTTTCATTAGTTTCCTCTCACAGCTGGGAACCTCCCCCTCCCCAGCCCCATAAAACCCTAACTGAACTCTGACTCTCCTCCCAAGAGATAGTGTTTGGAAAATCCAATTTGTCCTCTTTAGTTGTCATACAGTACAATGTATGACACCCACAGTCCCTGGGAGGATGAGAACATGTTATCGCTACGGTATAGTAGTTAAGATCATCTGTTCGACATCAAGAAAGAGTCTGCATCCCTCACACATGCGTGAACTGATATATTTGCTGCTACTGTACACAGTAGTATGGCTGTGTGCGGGGGTTAGCATCAAGTGGTTGTTGGGCAAACAGGTTGGGAACTGCTCAACCTTTGCAGCAACAGTGCAAATAGTGTGTTGGCCAATCAAATCATCTTTGCTCTTTCGGGTCTTGATCATGTTATGGTCACATGGCTTTTGGTTTGTTGCAATTCAAGATAATCCCACTTTTGGCATCTTCGTATGTCCTCCAATAAGGAGTGAATGGACTGGATTTTGGACTGACTGGATTTCTTTTAGGCTGGCTTCCACTGTGACAACTAACTTAAGGCCTCAATCTGCATGTTGTGTTGCTGATTTTTACCTTTTTTGCTGTCTGTCGGGTTGGTGCTGTTCGCTCAAACCGGCTGCCGAGGCAAGAACAGGATGCTGAGGGAGAGGAGGATCGGGGTCTACTTAAAGGTAATTTATTTCTGCTGTCACTTTGTTGGGTGAAGAGGAAGTGACAAATGCGAGCTGGTTGTTTATGAGGCCTGGCTAAGTGCTGGCAGGGCTGCTTTCCTCTGAGGTAGTTGGCTCTCTGTTTAATTCATGTCCTTGGGTGGTGCATTGCTTTGTGGCGTAGTGTGTGGCAGGCGAGCTAATGAGAGGTGAACCTATCTGCTTCTTATTCTCCGTCTGCCTCCCTTGTGCTTTCTCCTTGCTTTCTCTCACTTTTTTGCCCCTGTCCGTCTCACTTTCCTTCCCTCAGTCTCTCTCTCGACCTCTTTTACCTCCCACTCTGTCCTTTTCTTTCCCCATCCATCCTTTTCTTTTTTTACAACTCCAAGCCCTGGAGTCAGAAAAGCAAGAAAGGCACACAGCATCTCCTTCCAATTGCCCCGAGCTTGCCCTGCTTGTCTCGAATGGAAACATGGAAATGGAGAACCCTCCCTTCCATCACTTCCTGCCAAATAAATCAGTCAGACCTTTGACAAACCTCAAATAGGACTGCCGATTTTTCAAAGCTGTCCCGTTCATCACTTTGATTTATCCTCCCGGAGATAGAAGGCATGTTTTCTTCCCATGTCGTCCTTTTTTCCCTCCATATGTTTACGGTCAGTGAGTTCGTCGGGGGAGGCTGGGTCACTGCATGCAGTCTTCAGAGTTTGAAAAGAAAAGCAGCTCAGTGTAGCACCAGTGGTCAGACCCTTGAGTTCTAACACGCTCACAAAGATGGACAGCAGAACGACGGGGTTGAGCTGAAAGCCGACCTCTGCGCCACCTCAGCTCAACTACATCCCCTGCCTTCTCCTCCTCCTCCTGTGTACCTTTTGTGAAGTGCTGTTTTAATTGACACTAAGAAAAAAAGCTCTCTGGTTATCTGGCTGCCAGCTCCTGTTTCATGTCAATTGAGTTCATTTTTTTTCCACTCCTGTTCCTTGTCCATCATTCCTCTTCTTTGTGTCTTTGCTTCTTGTATTCTCCCTTCTTTTCACTGTGTTTCGGTTTTTCTCTCTTTCTGTCTGTTCCCTCAAGCTCTCTCTCTCGCTCTGCCTCTTTCCTCCTTCAGCTCAACACCATCCCATTCCCCTCTGATTGCCTGTGTTGTTTCTCCCTTCCTCTTTCCTCCTCGCCTAGTTATTATTTACATCTCCCTGTTGTCTCCCTGTCTCCTGCCTTGTCTCTCCTGCGTTGCTCTCTCCTCTACTCTGATTTCACAAGTTTTAGATGTTTGCCTCGTGAATTATGAAATGAAGACCTCAACTAAATATAGATCCAGTTTGGGAAACACAATCTGAAAACTTAATTAAAAAGTGTATTCCACAAATGAATAAAACTTAGAGATATTTGTACATGCTGAATAATTTACACTTTTTACAGTAACAGTACTATTTGTGATGAATGTTTTTAAATCGTTAGTTGAACATAAAAGAAAAATGATCACAGTGATGTTCAACTGTTAAACAATCAAATTATTTGTACATTCTTAAAAGCATATGCATTTCACTACACATGAATTTACCTTATTTACTAATGATCAAATAAGGTACACGTGATGATGATGGTGTGTCATAATAACAGATTATTTCCTAGGGTTTAAACACATCCTGAAATCATCATCTTTAAATAATTTGCACATTGCTCTTCACATATTTGAAAACAATGTTCAAATGATGACGTGTAATGGCTTAGAAATGACTTTCAACAGCATTAATAATAGCTCGACAAAATGTATTATTTACAAGTCTATATACATAATGTTTAATAATTAATTATTGATGATTAATTAATGACTTACAAGTGATCACACTCAGTAATATCAGTCCTATCTGGCTTTGTAATCGCTGGCAAACTCAAAACTGTCCATCTCTTTGCTCCTGAAGTTGACCAACTCCTCCTCTTCCTCCATTACCGAGCCATTTGTAACATCCGTCTGACATCACAGAGATATAGTTGGCAGTAGGGAAGCTTCCTCCTCTCATCCTCTACTTTGCAGTGCACAAGGAGTTTTGTTTGACTGACACATCTCCCCGTCCTTCCTGTGTTCAGGCCCTTCAGGCCTTCAAGGATGAAAATAATACATTTTCACATAGATCTGTTGAGATAGCCATCTGAAACATCCCTCATCCCCTCATCCCCCACCCACCCACCCACCCACCGCAATACTGTGGGTTTTCATCCATTTCAGTGTGGCCATGAGCAGGTGAATCTCATCCATAACTGCAGGCGTACTTCCTCCCGAGATAGGAGGCAGCAGTGACAGGAGACAGACAGATGGCAAATGTACTTTAGAATAAAACGGTTTTCAATGAAACTGTTACAGCAACATTTTGTAGATCACTTTGAGAAAGAGAGTGACACAGCTGTTGAGTTTTTCACACACATTTTTTCAGCAGGTAGCTGAAAACGAGAAGACAAAATGAGTCATTTGTCATTAAATTGCAAAAAATGTTTGAAAAAAATATATAAACAACACAAAAATGATCTGGCAAAACAAAAACATGAATGGTGCCTGTTTAACATGCCGCGCAGCTTAACGTTGCATTATTTCACTGCTGTTCAGGCTGTAGACATACTCCTTCCTGTACATGTCACCTTCCAAAAATAGCTCTTAAGTGCAGAGCATGTCATGGGACTCTATATACTGTTCTCAGGTTAAACGCCAGTCCCGCTTAACATTGATAGTCACCTGTCATGTATTTTTTATAGCTCTGAGTGCCTCTCCCTTTTTTTTCCTTTTTTTTTTCATCCTTCATCCCCTTCTCTTTCCTTTCTAACCAGCTTGCCCTGTCACTCTGAGATGTGGCTTTAACCTCGGGTGCAGTTTTTTGCCAGCGCCCTTTGTTTTCATCTATTGTTCTTAAAAGCGATTATGACCATCAGACAGGCTCATTAAATATTTAGAGGAGCTCGGGCTGCTGCTTTCACTGGCTTCACAGGAAAACACACACCACAGATGTTCAAAGAGTCTTTCTCTGCAGCGGGAACATGTAGAGATATTTCGAGGGGCAGTTGCTCAATTAAATAAAAGCCACAAGAGACTGTGTGTTTTGAAGGGCAGTGGTTGTGCTTGGGTTTCTTTGTCCTTTAGATACTGACATATGGACTTGTGTGTGTGTGTGTGTGTGTGTGTGTGTGTGTGTGTGTCTGTCTGTGTGTGTGTGTGTGTGTGTGTGTGTGTGGGTATTTACTGCTCTAATCATTCCTCTGTCAGTGGCTGCCCCTCGGATTACTTTGCTGTTCAATATGAGACCATTTGTATGCACGTCCATCCTCCATCTTCACTGCAGGAAGAACTGGAATGATCAGTTGCTTGAGAGGACAATAAATAAGCTCCTCTGCTATTGATTCATCTAAAGACTTTGTGGGACAATAGCTCCACATATTATCTCTCCTTTGACTGCTGCATTTAAGAATCAAGTTGAAATGTAATTGTACCCCTGTGTGATACTTTATACTTGTACAAGAGAAGAAGCATTGTACATAATTTTTTTCTCATAATTTTTTGACTCCCTTTTCTGAACACACCATGTTGAGTGTTTAAATGTTGAATTGATCAAGACATTCGTTTGATTAAGGGCTCCCTAAAATAGAAAAAATGACAGGTTTAAAGGCTGTAACATTTGTTGTTATTTCATTATGTCCTTGCAGCATAACAGAGCTTTGTTGTCTCAGCCGTTATTATTCAGGAGGATTTGAACTGAGTGAGCAACCAGTACTTCAGTGTCTTGCTCAAGGATGTTTTAGCTGTTATAAAAATGAAATGTGATGTGCCAGTTACGAGACTTTCAACCGCAAGTCCACCCTGCCAGTTTCTACACTTACTTAACTTTTACTGCAAGAGATGTAAGAAGTGTTTATCCCCGCCGGAAACTGTGCTTCATGTTATGACTTAAGCTATGGCCCCTGCCTGCTTACATTGGAACTTTGGATTGGTTTGTGGATTTCCTCCCACATTTGAATGGGAAGCTGTTTGTTTGTCCATATATTTGTTAGCAGTACACTTGTCTGCCCCAGTGTGTGTCAGCAGTTTACAGGGGTGAAGTGGGAACAAAAGTCGGCCCTGGGACCTTTGACTCAGACTGGCCCACCAAAACCCATCTGGAGACGCATCAACACATACACAGCTCATGTCACACGTTAAGTAAACAGAGGTTAAATTAACTATGATCATTTGTGGAACAATACATTAAATAGAAACACATGGACACCAATTATTTTCATATATGTTATAGACTAATTTTTATTTACACAATTACAGAGTCAATAATGATTTTGTTATTGTATGAGAAACACATTTTCATATTACAATCCACAACTACAACAGCAAAGTAGCTGTAGATATTTGAGTTTTAGTGGCTTTTTCTTCACTGAATGTTTCTGTAATAAAATTCTGTAGATTGAGCTGATCACACAGTCTTTGAGGACTTACATTAGCATATTTAAATTTCTCATGAAACCAGAGTAGAAAACGAAGCTATACAACATTATCTGGCTAAATACACTCAGACAAGCTTCCTGTTGTCTCGTCTCCTCGCGCCTATGCTATAAAATTTGACTGGAGCCGTGGTCTTGAACCCGTTCTGCTGCTCTACTCCTCCTGTCTGTTGGATTTTTCTCAATTTTAAACGTATTTACTGAGCTTTTCATCCAGACGTTTATGTTATTCATGTAAAATGAGTCAGCAAGAGTTCACTGCCGGCTGCCTGAGTGTTTAAATCACGATAAAGATACCAGCAAATACAACGTGATGGAGGTGACGGACACACAGAACCAGGCTGGGCCGCACAACCTCCTCCACTGTGCCAATCAACACAACACAGTCACATCTATCTCTCTCCCGCTGCTCTGTCTGTCTGTCTGTGATGCTTTTTATTTTATTATATTTTTCTCACATTGAGCCACTGGCCCAATTGGTGTAGCGGCCCATCGGGAAAAGTCCAACTCCTCCCAGTGGCCACTCCGTCACTGGCAGTTTAGATAATGTATGTTTACCGGGAAACGAGAAATATTGTCACCATGTTGACACATGGTTGTTGTAATAGTGTATATAGTTTACAGACTTGCATGATGACGTCATAGACTCAGAATACCTGAATTCCCCCCTCTTAGTGGTTGTTGTGGTGGAGAGTGATTTAGTCTACCCCTCTCTGCTTTTGAGTGCTCATTCATTCACTGCTAATATCACTTCCTACTAATGGATAAGATTCCCTGCCAGAAAATACTTTGATCAAATTTGAACAAATCCACCGCATTTTAAAAGTAAAATATAAAACACGGAAAACAAAACACTCAATTGAAAGGCTCAACAGGACATTATATCGCTGTGGTTTAAATGGACCACATATATATCAAAGACGGTGAAGAGCGTATTAATACCTATGCACAAGTGAGGTATGTTAATTGATGAAAGTCCTTGGTTTTAATGGCTGTCTAGTAGTGGGTAGTGTGAAGAAATTGACAAGCCATGATATGTGCTTGTATGAGCCAGCCAGCTAACCCTCTCTTGCTTCCTCTCTCTCTGAGTCTTTGCCTAATGGCTGATAATGAAGAGGGCATCTCTGCAGAGATGACATGTGCACGTCCTCTACTGGACAGACAGACACACACACACACACACACACACACACACACACACACACACACACACACACACACACACACACACACACACACACACACAGCCTGAGCTGACTGCCCTTCAGAATACCAGGCCTGACATTAATCTTTAAATGACTGTTGCTTCTTCCACAAGACTTTCAATCCATTAGTGGCCACGTCTTGAGATGGAGAGAGATTGCCAGAGAGGAGAAGCCAGGGAGGATGCAGACAGTGTGTGTGTGTGTGTGTGTGTGTTGTGGGACAGTGGAGAGAGCATGGCAGAAAGGATGATGTCAATGATAATGCAGGATGAGGACAGAGAGAATGAAAGAGTCATGTTGAGGCAGCACTGAGATATCAGAGAGAGACACTGATATTGAGAGAGGAAGTGAGACAAGGAGAGGACACGGGTTATTTTATAGTCTTGTCCATGTCAGCTACTGTACTCCACTGTGGACACAGGTTACAAAACTTGTTACTCCCAAAGTCAGGGGAGTAAGTTAACATTTGACAAAAAAAGCAGTGGCGCAACATCTTTCATCTAAACCACCATGTACGTTGTTTGCCCCTGTCCTCGGATACCACAGATAAGAGGCGTACCAGTGGTTGTCATACTGGACCATCATTGTCATGGAAACAATGATAAACACATGGTTAAGATTGTGGAACAGTGGAGCACTTTGGCTAAGTTTAGGCACAAAAACTACTAGATTGTGAAATAAGTTTTTCATTAGTGTTTAAAGGACCTTAGTCGTCATGTTTACAATAATAAACACACAGTTAAGGCTGTGGAACAGTCAATCCAGTGTTTTGTCCACCGCTCCATACACAGCCTCCTCCTAATGTGAACCTAGTCGCCCTTTATGCCATGTCACTTGACTTCCTCTCTTGCTTTCTCGAGGTTGCCAACAACAAAATGTAACTATGGGTCATAATAAGATGCGACCAATGGGGTTGATTTAATCAATAGGACAGTCTCTGATGTTGCGTTTCAGCTGCATGGATAAATGCAGCCACTTCTACCACCGTTGGTTTATGGGAGGATAGCCTAGTGGCTGTGAAAGACTTCCTACTAATCAGTGAGCGGTCTTCTTTTTAGTTAGCTGCTGTACACCTCATGTTATAGAGGTGTTACTTTATGTGATGATAAAGTAACAGTCAAAAACAAACACACACTGAGTAAAGAAAAGAGACTGCATTCTGATGCTGGAGAAAACTTTATGTGTGAGCCGATGTGGATATCTTGACATGGTGATTGATTGGCCGAGAAAAACTAGTCAATGGTCCTTGAGTTATAAGATGATTTTGTCTACATTTAGTTCTCAAGGTCAAAGATGTACTTTCCAAAAACTTTTTTTTTTCTCTGTTTCTACTAATACAGATATAACCCCGCCCCTTATTCCCTCTCTTTCAGCTCCACTCCTCCATCTTTCCTTCACTCTCCTTCTCTACTGTTTTGCTCACTCCTCACTCCTTTTGCTTCACACCTCTCTCCTCTCCTTTTCTTCTTCCCATCCCTCCCTTTGCTGCTCATTTCCTTTTTTCACACGTCCTTCTCCACACACTCGATCCATATATGCCTCTATTGCTTCTTTGTCCACATCTCTGTCTCTATTCTCACTGTCCTCAGTCACCTCTTTGTACTGCTTATTCCCTCTTTGTTCACTTCTTTCTCTTCAAATTTTCAGTCTCTGCATACTTCTTTCTCACCCTTTCTTCTCCCCTGTCGTGTTTTTCCCTGCTCTCATTCTTCTATTTTCTCCTTTCCTTACTTTTCTGTCCCCATTGCTGTCTCCCTCTTTCCTTCCCTATTTTCCTCTCCTGCTCCCTCCCTTACTTTCAACTCACTCTCCTCCTCCCTTCTTTCCATTCTCTCTCTTCAACCGTCTTCTCTTCCCCACATCCTCCTATCCCCTCGTCTCCCTCCCTCTGCTCCTCCAGCGGTGAGCTATAGTGACTCTGACATCATTACCCTTGTTGTGACAGGTTTCATTTGTACCCTGTGGACCTATACATCAGCCTGACTGATAGTCCGGGGCCCGGGGCCAGCGGTGCCCCGCCCAGACTGGGACAGAGTAACAGACAGAACGGTTCTAAAAACCACTCCAGCTTGGGTACCACTGGATATTTTTCCATTACTCGTTCTGATATGTCAAACTCAATGGCGGTTCAAAACACGCCCTAAAACTTTGTCTTGCTTGAAATAACAATCTGCGACAGTTTCTTAGAAATAAATATCCAACAGTGGCTGAACAAGAGAAAGGAAAAAGAAGAGAAAATTCAGAGGAGAACACGTCAAATTAGAACTCACACGGTCTGACTGACAGGTGATCTCTGGAGAGTGCTTTACAGAGAAGTGTTTAGCATCCAAGATGGAAACAAAGAGGAAGTCATTAAATGTGGCACTTAGTCTTAAAGTCTTAATTTTCTTAGTGCAAGAGGAAATGTCTTTCTTTTTTAATGTGGTTATGTCTTTGTTTTCATTGAATTAATCACAAAAAGAAATCCCCATTTCAACAGGTTCTTTAAATCATGTGTCAGTTTCAAGGTTGTTTCAACTGTTTTTCTGAACCAACCCAGAATGAAATATTTCAGCCATTCATTCCAATCAATCAATCACCCTTTTCAGTCTTCAGCCAATACACTACACACCTGCTTAGTCTTTTATATAAATCTCCCACATTATGCATGTACACTGTTTACTTTGTATGATTTTAACTGAATCTAATATTTTATAGCCGTGTCATTCCAAATAATGTATTTATTTTAACAACAATTAAAGTAATTTAATAACTAAATATTTACTTCATTTTATACTTTTGCAGGTATATATAGCTTGTAAAGTCTTGACAACAGCTTTGAGTCATTCAGTTTAGATTCCTTGACCCAAAGGAAGAAATTTCTTTTTGCAGCAAGATAGCACTAAAACAATATAACAATACAATATCTTTTGTGCACACAACACATCTATGTAATCAAAAAAAATCACCAGTTTGATTTCAAGTCTATGGCTATGATATGCGATAGGCTACACAGAACAAAAAAAAAAAAAAAAAAAAAAAAAATCACCAACTGCCCTTGAAATAGGTCCTAGCACATATTTGAAAGTAAAGCGATCTCTCTTACTTTAAGAGGAGCCTTCATTTTAAATTATTTGTATAGACATTGTACCTACATACTATATCTCATCAGTAACACTAGTTAGCACTGCCAAAGGATGTCAGGTCTCCCAGTCAACCCTATTCATCTCTGCGGCGTCGTAAATCCAGCCAATGCATCAACAATACCTTCAGACTGCTCACAGCCCCATTGATCTGTGGTCATATTAATGTGCGGCTTATGAGCTCGGCGTGATCCTTTGTGGCCAGACAAAAATGAATCCACTTGAGTGTGGAGCTTTTAATGGCCAAACTACCCTGTTTTTTCACAATGGAACGGATCGCCATTGTATTCATTCAGTCACACTGAACACAGTCACACAGACTAGAAAGCTTGGAAAAGGGCCGTTAGGGAAAAATCAGAAGAGCTCTTCATTTTACAGGCGCCTGGACCCTCGTCAAACGTAAAATGGAAGTATTTAAGGAGTTGAATTGTGGGAGAGGTTTGAACATAAAACTATACTGAAGGTATAACGAAGGTAAAATCCTGCATCATAATATTTTTGTCATGATATAACAGGATTGGATCTTTTGGAATTTTTTTTTTTTGAATTTTGCCTCCTTATAAATTACCTTGGGACGGGATGTGCTTTTGTCTGTGGATAACATAATTATAACGGTGCATGTTTCTCAATACTAAATCCTGTTTCTAAAATATTAATGCTTGAATTTCAGGTAGCAATTATGTTTCAATTAAGAATTAAGCTGTTGACATGTTCCTGTGAGCTCAGTAACTGAAACAGTCAGATGGTGATGCGTTTAGGGTTGCTACGGTGATGGAAACTACACTAAGATTTTTTTTTTTTTCAGTTGGCTTAGCAGGGGCATGTATAAATAAGGGCTAGCTGTCCCGCTCTGTAGTCAATACCTCTACATGCACCCCAGAGAGTAAGCCAAGAAAGCATTTGAGCTCAGACATGTTTCCTTGGAATATAGCCTTGCGGTGATAACATATGTGTCCACGCACATGTCTCTGCTCGTCTGCAAACACCTGCGTAGCTTGGTATACGTGTAAAGGTCCATGCGTTTTTTTTTGTGTGTGTGTGAGTACATTCACATCTGAGCCTCTTGCTCGTGTGTTTGTGTGTGTGTGTGCTGAGGAAAGAGACTGACCACACAGAAGGCACATTAATCATCCTGTTTTTTTTTTTTTTTTTTTTTTTTTTTTTTTTCTTCTCTCCCTCTGCCTCATGTAGTGTGAGTTGAGGCCTGATGGATGGCTCGTCTCTCTGCCTGGATTCCAACAGAAAGGCTGTAGCCTATCGACAGGCAAGAGACCCCTTGGGGGAATCCCTTGCTTACCCTACAGCCCATACATCTCTGGACACTCGGTATGGCTCCTCGTGTATTTCTTCCACAGATGGTGGACGCACTGTCTCTTTCTTAAAAGTTTGCAGTAGGAGACTGTGCACTTGCTACCCCTGCTAGTCTTTGAATCATTTATTTTAAAGTATACCAAAGCCATAAATTATATATAAGCTAATAAATACTCTTTCTAATACTGGTGAAAGCAGATTTCTCTGGACAGAGGTCACTGCTGTTTAGGAGAAAGCTTCAATTGCCCATAAATTGCTCATGAAAACAGCCTGCAAGCCTCTTTCTGCTGTGTTGGATTAAAAAAAAATAAAAAAAAGGTCTGCGGTGAAATTGTCATGCAACCATGTGATGAAGACCAGATAAATGGGAAGCCATTTTAGCCTTTTTTTGTTTTTGTTTTTTTTAGTGATGAGTGATAACCGATTAGCTGTTTCAGTTATGTGGCATTACATCCTCTGATTTATACTCCCCCTCACCCAATAATTTTGTGCATCACATTGCTTATTTTACTGTATAATTATAATGAAGAAAGACAGGAAGTAAACATAGAAACTAAAGGCCAAAAGCATTTATTATGGGGTTGCTATCTCTAACAGTGCAATCAGTCTGCCCACAATCCCCTCCTGAATAACTAACCCAGATACGCTGTCATGTCAGATATACTGTCTTTTGTAGTAACCTCAAAATGAGTCTCTTCAAGGGACATAAGATGCCCTTCGCTCTTTCACTTTCCTCCTTTCCTTCCTAAATTATGGCTCCCCTCGCTTTTTATGAAGATTCTGCTGTTGTGTGCACATCAAATGTGCAAACCACCAGATTTTTGCTGAGGCCTGTATCAAACAAACATGTTTCTTTACGTCATGAGAATATGATTTATAAAACGGAGTACCACAGTGCTATGGTCTATTGTGACACATTTGACCTTTTATCATAAAAATTGCAGTTCCTGCGATTTGGATATTCCATTTGGCCATATTGTGATTTCGATGATATTTTGATTAATTATTCAGCCCCACTAGACGCCTTACTCTACATTCGGATTGCCAGGAGGTGCTTAAATGTTGCTGCTGTAATTTTGGGAGATACATCCGTGCACATGTGTGATTGGCTGTTGATGGCTGATGTCAGCAGTAAACAATAAAGTTTGTTGTACAGAAATCAGATAATTTTCTGCAGATAATAACTTCTCATTATGATTTCCATAAGAATTCATTGCATTGTGTGTCAGTTTGCTTTCTGTTCCCGGGCTCTTTCCTCTGCGTCTCTCAAACAAACAGTGAGGAGAGAATTATAGAGACGATGGAGGGCAGATGGGTTGGGTTTCCGGCCTGGCCAATGCTTCTGTTTGACCTTCCTTTGGATTATTTGCAGCACCTGTTGCTCTTTGTTGTCTGATGATTAATAATGCAGAGACAGCATTAGCTCTGAAGTGAGAGAAAGAGATGGGGATGAGTAGGTTAGACAGAGAAGACTGTGAGAGGGGAGAGGAACATTGCTTTTGTGTTGTGAATACTTTGAAAGTCACGGTGAGAAAACATAAATAAGGCAGAGGAAGGAAAACCTAAAGGGGGGGGGGGGGGCAGATGCAACTAGGAATTCAAGAAAAAGACAGTAGTAAAAAGCAACAGGAAACAAAAAACATACAGATGGACGTGCCTGTAGCCTACCTGTCCTGTTTTTATTCCCTCCATGGCTGCCTCCTCCTTCCTCTCTCGTGTCTCAGTAACTCAGCGTTGTCATTCACCTAACCTTGGTGGCAGAGTGGAAGGTTTCTTGGCGCCTGCCAGTTGTTCTTGGCACGGCTACGCAAGGGAATAAACCTCGGAGCTTTCATGATGAGGCGCTTAGCAGATGTCTGATGAACAGCTCGACGAAACTTCGATCTCCCAAGGACACGGTACCTTTGGGATCCGCGACGAGACGTGCATGTTTATGTGTGAATTTGAAGAATCAGACATACAGATAAATAGTTATACAATGTGTGGTGATGCATGACGGTACTTGTATTGCTCCAATGTTCCTACACAGAAGGACACTAAAAACACACAACGGTTAGCATTTTATGTCAATGGGTGCACTCTTATGTACCTCATTGCAACCCAAAACAACATCTGATATAATGTTGAGGTCAAAAACGCTTTGGCAAGTTTAGTATTTACAGTAGAATTGTGCCTGGCCTTCAAAGTGTAGGTAAATGGATGTTGACAGAGGCTTTGTTAATGTAGACTGACACAATTGATGCTGACGGTCTGGGTCGACGTGTCCTGAGAGCAAAGGGACGACCGTCTAGATTTCCAGGCACAGATGAAGAATTTTACCCCTGGGATGTTTCAGCCTTGAACATAATCGAGCCTGTCCACTGCCAAGGTGGATGGACTGCTACAGAGAGATTTGAAACAAGGTTAGAATGTGGATAACGTACCAAATGCTAATGAATGTATGAAAGGAACAGAGGATTCTTTCAGTTTTAACAGCAGGCCAGCAGTTCCAGTGTCGGCAGCTGCAGTTCCTAAAAATAAGTTAAAAACAAAAGAAGAACAAAAGTTTGACTTTGCCTTTTCAACTGAATAATCCTAAATATAGCATTGTTGTATTTTAATGTAAGAGCTCTTGTAAATAATATACCATTTTAAGGGGGAAAACATCCTATGACACATATTTCCTTGGAGTGCCTATAAAACGAGAAGCCAGTCATATAGTATCACAAATCATAGAGTGATATTCTAAAAATCAATTAAGGCTATTTCAGTTGTTTGCTATTAACCATCTTGAAAAAGTGCACTGTTAAGTTGAGCCCACAATATTGATCTCTGCAGTTTCCAAATCAGAAAGAGAAATGCTTCCCAGGGGAAAAGGATGCCAAGATTATCAAAAATAATCTGATGCTGTTGGCATCCTTGGTGTATACTCATATGCAGAAAGTCATTATTTTTTTCATGTTAATGTCTGTAAGAATTTATTGTTGGAAGAAATTTCAAACATGTCTCACAATCCATACTATAACTGCAAGATTGAATGACATTGTGATTCAGTCGTCTCAGCTCTGGATAATCCCTGAAACACTCATTCAAGTGTAAATCTTTCAAGTGGCTCACTGTGCATTTTGGAGTATTTGGCAAGCGTCTTGCCCGGGTTAAATATCTTGTTCCTCCATTGACCTCTTTGCCTGTTTCCCTGGCATCAGTGAGGCCAGCGTATTAATTTGATTGAAATGTGGTGGCTCATACGACGGGGTTAGAATCGGGGGTTAACAGCTATCGTGATTAAGCCTCATTCTCACCCAGTCTGCCGCTCCATGGAATTCACACCAGCCTATCCTATCAGGTATGAGGTGGCAAGTATGCAAAATGCTTAAACAGCCTCTTGTGCAGGCATTTCCACTGTGACTCAGAATGCAAATTGGTCAGGCTCTCAAGCCCAAATGAGAGGGGAGGGGGGGGACATCAATGCACTCTCAGGCATTGACACACATACACCAGTGTACAAAAGCAGACACTCATGCACGCATGCACACACTCACACACACACACACATGCGCTGACACACTCACACACACACGCTCACACACACACACACACGCACACACACACACAAACCTTGCTCACTCTCAAGGTCAGACGATATTGGCAAATGGTAAGATAAAAGCAGAGCATCACTTGCAGCCATGGAGTAGTCTGAGATAACATTGCACTCAGTGCTGCACGGAACACAAATGTGGCTATACATTAAAGCTATGTATTTATTTATATTGTTGCTTTTTTTTTTGAGAGAGAGAGAGAGTCTGTCTTCTTTTCTTGATATTGAGACAAATTGTGGCGTGGCCATGAAAGCTACTCTGCTGATTAACTCTTCGAGGATGGCTTTTTATCTGTTGGCATTTGATGTACGACATCTTTGTAAGGGCTACGGTCGAATGCAATCACGGGCCCTTTCATTGCAGGGTCCCCCTCAGATTGCCTGCTAGTTCTCGAGGGAGGCCATCCTTCAGAAAATATTGACTGTTGGACAGTGAGCGCCTGTGTGTATATGAGGAGGGCTTCTTTAGAGAGAAATTGCAAATACCTTTTGTGTGTGTATCTATGTGTGTGTTCTGCCTGTCTGTCTCCATGTACTAATGGAGAAATAGGAGGATAGAGCCACCCTGAGTGCAAAGGTCACTTGCCTTGTAAAAGGGAAAAAGGAAATTCCATTTTCCTCAATACATTGCTCCCAAATGCACCCGCTCTCCCATCTCTTTTATGTGCCACAGGATGCAAATGTTAAAGTAGCCATGAAAAACCTTAGAGCTGCTAGAAGCATGCTACATGCCTTTGTTGTTTTTGTGGACTTCAACTACTGCGACCTACGTAACGTGCTTCCAAGATTTTACAAAAATGTCTCACTCACCACAAGGTGACATAAAACCTTGGAAAATATCCAATCTGCCTCTGGCCCAGGCAGTGGTCCCCACAAGTTGCAAGACCACCACTATCGTGCCCGTACCGAAGCACTCCACTGCTACGGCCTTACCACCCAGCTACAGTCACCCCATCACTGCAAAATGCTTTGAGAGACTATCGCATCTGAAATCCTGTATGCCCGCTACCCTGGAGCTGTAGTGGAGTGTGTATCAAGCTTCAAATTCCTTGGAGTCCACATCTCAGACAATTTCACCTGCTCTCTGAAAGCAACAGCACCTTTGCTTTCCTGCAGAGTCTTGAGAAAGCTCATCTGTGTCCTATGATACTGGTGGACTTAAACTGCTCTACCATTTAGAGCATTCTCATCAACTGCATCTCATTGTGGCAATCGGTATGCATCAAACTGTAAAGCACTCCAATGGATGGTGAAAACTGCCCATTGAATCACTGGCAACCCAGTTGCCCACTATTGAGAACATTTATTTTACCATAAATGCTGCCTGGGCGGGGCGAAAAGCATTATCTAGAATGCATCCCACCCTAACCATGGACTTTTCACTCCCCCCCCCCCCCCCCCCTCCGTCTAGCCAAGGTAGTTACAGGACCATGTACAGGATCAAGAAGAATTTCTTCCCTGAGGCTGTGACCCTGCTGAACTACACACCACAGCACTAAGCATTATTGCACTCATTACTCCACTGTTTCAGTACTTTTATATTTACACTGCTCAGTCTTGCACAGGCTGAACCTCTCACATTGTTCAGATTACTATTATCTATATTGTTCATACCACCAACTGTAGTAATTTGTTTATACTGTACATACAACCCTAATAGAAGCACTCTCCTTTCCAACTCTGTCCCCTTCACCTCTATGAATAACATATTTAATATATTATACAGTAATAATCTGGATATATGTTGCTCTCCGCTCTCAATAACACTGTCTACTATAAGATATAGCATCACGTATGCTGTATTACTTACCTACACCTGCACCTTGCAGCTTGTAAATAATGTAATTCTTTTGGACTTCTGCTTCGATGCCAACTATTATGCTAACTGCTATTTTTTGATTGGAAAAATTGTGTTGCATGGTTTGAGTATTTCCTTTTTAGTTGAGTGTGTGAAGTTAAGTGGCAGGGCTACTTGAGCGAGGGCAACATCATATCTCTTGTCCCATATCTTCACTCTTAAACTGAAAAGCTTTTCTGTATTCAAGCACTTCCTTTTCACACATGACCACTGAAGAGAAACGGGTATTTGAGCCTTTTCTAGCAAACCACGAATTAAAGCGTCATACTGTTGCACACTTTACATGTACTGCTGCTAAGTTGTGTTATAGCATCCCCAGAGTCCATAGTTCTGTTGGTGTCAAGTGTTCATGAATATGTGTTTTATGAATTAGTCTTTAATATTAATGTCTCAAAGATGCTTCCAGCCTGGACTTTCATGCAAATCCAGTGGTTTAAAGTTATGCCATTCTGCAACCTGAAGAATACTTGTTGGGATCTGGACCTTGGTCTCCCTTGGGACCTGTGACCCTGTGAGGACCTTTGTAGGTCAGCTCACACTTGACTTGTTTTGTCCCATGCTAATACTAAACTGACTATCAAGTGACAGTAATTTGAGGAATGTCAAGGGTTAATCTATTGTTGAGGTTAAGAGTAGAGAAGGGTCAGGTTGGAGTTTTGGTATTGCTGAAAAAAAATTGATCTGGTTAACGACATGGTTTGAACAACAATGCAGCAACGTGGTGAGGGAATGTAACTTGTACATCAGTGCTTTTTCTCTTGCTCACTAGTGCCAGCACTGGACTAAAATGAATTGATACTCATTTGGATCTTGGATTTTAGTAACTGCTTTTGGAGACAAGAAAAACGACAGCATTTTTCACTTGTTCAAATGTCCAATACAATCTGTTAACCTGACAAAGACCTCCAGAGGAAGTATCAATTATAGCAATTCTCTGAAGCAAGGGCACAATCAACACTGGTTTCTCATCCATGACTGCATTCTTTCACTTTCTGTAAGTAAATACTTCTTCTTTTAATCATGACAATGACCTTATCAAGTAGTCTAGTTGGTAGACTAGGGAAACGATACTGATTTCCTTTTGTTGATCCGATCAGAAAAAGGCTCGAGTAATTTTGAAAGGCATTGAAAAGCTATATGGAAAACTATCTTTTCATATAGTTTTTAAGGACTTCGGAGGTCGGTCAAATGTCTCTTGTGTTGCAAGCAATTCTTGGATATGGTGATTGGGTTACCTAACTACTCTAACTGTTTGATTATTTTGAAATACAAAGCCAGTAAATCTCCAAAATGTGTACCTACAGCAGGTAAATGCCTAAAATATAAAATGTTTATCATTGATATAGGGGATAGTTCAGAGGCTACACAGCTGCTTATGTTTCTCCGCTTGTCCTCTCACAGTGTCCTTGAGCGAAACAGTGAATCCCATGCTCACTCATTGTAAATTTATCAGGACAGGAACATCAGCAAATTGCCAAACAACAAAATTCAGAGCAGCAGTAAGGATACGCATGGTGCTCATGGCTGGGGCACGACCGTGGCTAAGAGGCAAACGCGGTTGAATTGGAGTGGAAAGACAGTTGCAGTTTGTGAGATGGAGCCTCAGACAGCTGGTGTAAGTTTATTTTACAAAGACACAGACACTAGCTAACACCCATTAATTCCCGCCTGTGCTATGAGCTTTCTGCTTGAATGAGAGTAATTATCGCTTCAGTCTTGACGTGGAGACACCAACGCTCTTGATGTCTTTGTTTAAACCTAAGTGAGAGCCCTGCCTCAATCGCCCACAAACATGTAATTCAAGTCGCACTGCAAAACACAGTTGTCTGGCTAGATGTGTAATTTATGTTGCGCGTGTCTATAACAACATTAATCCAGGGCCATGTCTGGGAATTTTGCCGACCTTGGTGAGATGTCCCCTGGCGCCCCTGAAGGGTCTGATTATTTCATTCGAATATTTCTTGACCATTATAATAATTTTGTAATACATTAGTATTTCAAATTTATCTTCAGTGTTTTAATGCCTCAGTTTGAAAACTTCTGTCTGATCCTAATATGAATCACCTCTGTATACTAAGTATAACTATTTTACAATGACATCATTCTATTAGATGAATAAGAATAATTGAATTATTTCAAGAAGCATAATTTAACTTCACTATCCATGTCTTTTTGATAATGTGCATAGTACAAACATTTTGACCCAGAAAGATTTTCAAAAATCCCCAGATTGTTGAAACCACACTTAACCTCAAATTCCAAACCAGATATCAGGTCCATCCATCTGGTGTCTCTGGAGGAAGGTTGCGGGCAGACTGGACAGAAGAGCAAGGTCACACCTCAGGACGCTGCATTGGAGCTTGGGCTAAAAACATGTCGTTGCCCTGTGCAGAGTGGGATAGTATGTCATGTAGCAACTTTGCTTCGCTCAAACGATGGCAGCATGTCAGGGGGGAAAAAAAATCAAGGTCTTGCCCTTTTTTAACCATGTTGCTCTGCTCTGGGGTAACAGCCCCTGGGGTAGATAATAATGGAGTAATCCTCTTATCTGTTGCTGCTTCCCTCACCCTCACAGATCATTTTTCTTCTGCTCTACTGTATCATTCCATACTGAGCTGGCACAGTGCTGACTGTTTTCCCATTTGAGTTTTGTGCACAGTTTGGCTCAGTTCAGATTACACTGGTGAAATGCTATGAAAATGGGAACTTGCACAAACGGCTTCAATGAAAAAATCGAGGGGATACTGTGTTGTACCAATATCAGCAGGACTGTTCCCTCCCACTTAACTGAATCAATAATTTAACTGAACAAAATTTGTTAAATTACTCATAGGAGACTCTCACTGTCCTTTTAATGTGAAATCCCTTAAACATAAACTAATCTCAAAAACAGAAAAGCCAAGGGCTGTTTTCCTGGCTCAAGGAAAAAAAAAATATTTTTGGTAAATATGTTGTGGATCACGTGCAGAATGTTTTAATAAAAAGAAACTCACTGGTATTACACTAGCTGCACTCAGAAGCCTACAATACCCTGCAAAGCTACACACATTGGCACACATATTGGTGCCTCCGTCCAGGCGTGTTGGACATGGTGTGTGAAAGGTGCCCTGCTGTGTGGTTGGTGACAAAGACTATTTCTGTACTCGCTCTCAGACAGAGAGACGAGCAGGATGTGAAGGAGATGAACTCTCATCACACTGTGCTAAATAGCACAGAGGGGCACAAACCACACCTAACATTAGCATGCTCCCTTCTAAAGCTGCCATGCCTTTGGGCCACCAGTCTGCAGCCACTAAAAGGTCATATGAGACCCATGAATACAAGTCTTAATAGATGATTGTGGGCGCAAAGGATTTCAGTTTCATCAGTGTTACATATGAAAAAAATTATTTCATCCAGGGAAGGTCAATTTAATGTGAATGCTCTTTTTTTTTTTTTTTTTTAAGCAATACCCGTGCCACATTTTTATTTCCCACTTCTTCCACTGATGGTTCCAAACGCCTCCATCAAGGCCAAAATGTTCTAATGCCTACCTTTTTTTAATAGAGCTTAAACTTAGAGAGCTTATTTTTCACTCAAAAAACTTTTTTTTTTTTTTTTTCTATCCCAAAAGCAACATTGTCCAGTAAACGTACTTGACTGGCTGTGTCAAAAATAAATCATCAAATCGGTGAATCGTCTGCCGTTGTGCTTTTGCTGTTGAAATTACCAGTTTATATCATCTCTTTCAGTGTGTTTAAAGGTTAGAATAGTGTTGTTGTGAGTTGAAGGTCACCACTTTGAATGATTGAGTACCATTCTGAACCTCCTCAGTCCCTGTTGCTTAGAAAGCTTGTCCTGTTCTTTAAATCTCTTTAGCAGGTAAAATCACATTCAATTCATTGTAGATTTACTTAACATTGCTTTTAATTAAAGAAAAAAACCCAACTAACTGCAAATGGAAAATAAAGCTTAACTATCCGTTAACTATCCAATTGTCCATTATATTTTCCAGACCAGCAGTGTTTCCTGGTTGATGTTTGACCTTGGTTTGCACTTCTGAATTCCAGAAGTTGAGTTAGTAAGTGAGTCAACAACTGAGTCAACCCATTTGATCATGTGACATATTTGTATATATGTATCACTGAAATTGATGCAATCAAATTAATATTGTGACAAGGATTACGTCTAATCCCTTTAGATTTAACCTGGAGATTTTGGATCTCTCTATTCTCCATGCCAAAATAAAGGATTTTTTTTTTTCATTTTCATATACCCACAATGCCTTTCTGTTCTCCCCAGCACTTCCTGGTTGCACACAGCCAGGGTGTGATATCATATCACATAATAGAATCTAATAGAGGTGGGCAACAGGGAGACACAGGGAGATGTATTGGTTGTTGGAAGAGGAAGAGTGGGGCCCATTTTTCAAGGTGTTATCAGTGGCATCCTGGAATTTGTCAGTCAATAACAAGACAGTCATTGATAGACAAGCTTCTAACCTGCAGAGAAACTGTAATTTTTCACCAGACATCAATGTCTACGCATCAGTCCCATATGTATTACACTTTGTTTTTGTAGGAATAGAAGACACACAGGGTGGGAGGAGGGGGAGAGGGGGAGGNGTTTGAAGAGCCAATATTGAATTTGGAGATAATGTGGTGAAGATGAAACACCAGCTGATCAGACGGCTATTAGCTGCATCGTGCCGCTACTTGTTTAAAGTGGTTTTCCTCTGTCCTCCTCCTCTCACATATGCTCTTTTAAGTGTATTTGTATTGAATGCAGAGAGATACAAATCTTTAAATAGAACAGTGGGTGAAGGAAGGGCACGTGTGGAGGAGGGGTGCAAAGAAAAATAAACTGATCTCTGATGTCTGTGTTTTACTTAACCTTCCAAAAGAAGCCTTGATGAGATTCTAGGATCGATAAAGCTCCAGCGAATACAAAAGATCAAAAATGGGGGCCCTTCATTCACTTTCCACTTTTTTTTTTTTTTTTTTAACCCTAACCCTTTTCCTTCTTATTCCCGGTCCCCTTAGTGGCTCACCCATTTTGTGTGTGTCTTTGCACCCCAAGGAGTGTATGCCTCCGCTCACTGGCTCCAGTTGCATTTTCAACTCTGCCCGGCAGCTGCTTCCATAACATAATGATTACTGTTTGAGAAAAGTGCCTCCTGGGGATGGGGAAGCAAAGCTGCGGTTGAAAAATGATGTTCCCACACAATTATGTGAGGACAGTGTAGGATCCCTCCACCTCCTCTTCTCTTCTCTGCATCTTTTGATCAACTGGCAAAAGGAAGGAGAAAAATGCTCGGTGTTGGCTGCAGATTCAAGGTTGTGTTTGGAGTCAGCAAGGTGTGCCAAGTATCACAGCTGTATCCTGCAATCGATGACCTGGCTACCAGAGAGCTGGGATCAATGATGCCCTCCCTGTTTACACTGCAGGCTTCTCTTGTTTTTTTCTCATGGGCATGTGCTACAGTCCTATTTTTTTATTTATTTTTTTTTCCTTTCCTAAGCCTAGGTGGTGAGATTAGTTGCAGCATAATTTAAGGCAGACAGATGGAGACAGATAAGTACGTACTAAGTTTTATTTATTTATTTATTCAATGCAGATTGACCACAAATACCTTTTTCCGTCTGCCAAATTTTCAAGGGCTGCTCATGAACATGTGGTCGCTAGGCTTAAAAAAATATAAAGCGCTGGGCCTTCTCCCCAGATTTGATCCTTTATTACAGGGTCAGGCAAACATGGCACAGCGAGAGCTAATTTCCGCCAGTTTCGAGGGCAATCGGCTCATCGGGTCTTTAAATCCCCGCAAGGAAGGGAGGGTTTCACTTAAATGGTGGCTGATACTCTGATATCTGTTGTGTTGAAGAGGCAGCGTTCACTGCTGAGCGGTGCCCTTGAAGAGTTAGCATGCAAGTAAGCCACTGTGCGCAGGTATTTACTGGGCTGAACCTGGTCCTCAGAAAAGTTTGAAGCTGTTAAATACACAATGGTTGTGTTTAACATTGAAGCTATGTAAAGAGTGAACTGGTGCTATTACGTTGGAGTAGTTTGCCTTATTTATAAGTAGTTATTGTGTCTTACCTCATTGGTGCACTGAGGATGGAGACGGCTTATAACGGGGAAGGCGTAATTAGGAAACAACTGAAAATATCTCAGCAAATTCTTCAGGCGGGTAAACAGAGTTATTGCTGACCTCCATGAAATTATTTTTCTCAGTTTTTTTTGTTTTTTTTGTTTTTTTTTAAGCTGAACTTGATTATTCCACTCAGTCACACCCGTGCTTTGCATGATACCAGCACCAGTAGAGCTCAAATACTAAACTTATAAGCTCATTTGCAAGAGGGACCTAATTCCAAACAGGCAGTCTGGGCAAACTGGGAGCTCTGATTCCCCCTCTGCCTCTGAGGTCTGTTGGCAAGCAGAGAGCTCCAGAGAGAGAGAGAGAGAGAGAGAGAGAGAGGTTGTGGGAACGTCATCTCCCTGCTCTCTATCCTAATTCTGCTGCCCAGCACAGTCGGATAAAGAGGCCACCGGCACAGCCTCTAGTGTTTCAAGTCTGATTAATCTTCTGATTAGGTTAATCCAGCAGTGCTTCAATGGAGGGAAGCCACCCCCCTCTGGAAGGTCTGCTGTTCCAAATGACAACTATATAGTTTTTTTTTTTTTCTCCTTCAAGCTTTCTTTGGATCTTTCTGTGATTATCTTTACTTTGAGGTTAAAGGTGTTGCTCTTCATCACACACCTCACCTTAACGTGAAAGTGTTTAAAGTAGACTTTACATCAGGATTGTGTTTCCTCTGTGGATCCTGGCTGAATTGCCTCTTGATTTAATTTCAGTTTAATTTCTGTTAGTAAAGTCTCCCCAAGACAAATATACCTACTAAAACCTGTGTTCGATCGAGGCGCTGGTTATTGTTTAAAGAAACAAAAGCTAATGAAAGTAAGGAAGGGGAGAATGCTCTGCTACATGCCACAGGAAGATACAATAGGAGCCATTTCCTGATTTATCACCAGAGTTGGAGCAATGAATAGAAGATGTTAATGAAGGTCAAATGACAAAACGCATGCTATGGGTTCATAGTGAGGTTGGGTTTTATTAAATGGTTCCCCCTCCCGGCACCACCACCATCGCCACCGCGACCGCCATCACACACTCTCATACAAACACACAAACTCATTTATTTAGCCCTCTGCTTAATGATCAGAGGACATTTACCTCACACACAGTCTCCTGTTCTACTACGTGGTGTTTTTGTAAAGAGTTCCCACCTAATTAGCCTTTTTGGTCTTTACCCATCTATATAACACTAAATGAATAGGACGTGCTGATGTGCAAGCCTCCCAGGCAATCCTCTGGTGTATTTAATAGTCTATTTATTTTTAATAGCCGGGCATTAGAGATTGGTGGTAATCCTGTTTCACTTGGCATGCTGCCTTTGTCTTTGGAAGGACAAATGAATTTGTTTAGTTTATTAATTGATTTGAGTGATTCAAATCGATGTGATTATTTCCACTCATTTCTATAGAGCATTTCACTGTCAAACATGACCATTGTAGGTGTGGATTCGTCCTTGGACATTTCATTACTGTTTACTTGAAATGTTAGTCAGGAATTTTAGTTTTAATGTTGTTTTTTTTATTTATTTTTTTTATTGTCAAGCATTTTGGTTACAGGTAGAATCTGCTAATGAGCTAAAATGTACAACTGTGTAATTTCAGGGTAATTTCATGGTCTTCTTGATATACTTATATCTACCCCTGTTCAATTTTGCAGAGAGTATTCCCATGTTCAACCCATTTGAATGCACAGAAGTTTATACAGCTGTTGATGCTCATTGTGATTCATAAAAATAAACCCAGTTCATCTTGGTAGAGGCCAGCTTGAGCACCTCGAGCCTACGTTTCAACAATACATCTCATTTTCATGTGACTAAGCTGACTGTTTGAACTTTATGAGTGTGTGTGTGTGTGTGTGTGTGACTTTGAAGAGTAGGAGGTCTGGCTGGTTGAAAATAAAACTGGCACATAGTTCAATCACCCTCAAAGTAGAGTCTTTGAAGTTGCACATTTTACATTTTAGGCTTTTTGCTCGGTCCCACATGGAGTGATTCACGCAGAGTGAGTGTAAGTCAGCATTTGTTGTCTTGACACTTTTGACACGACATGACACGTAGCTGTGGGTAGAAGCGGCGTTGTGCCGTGAGGATCAAGCCTGCGACCTTTTAGTTACACGATATTCCCTCTAACATCAAGGCCACCCTGCTTCCTCTCCCGGATGCATGGCCCAGAGCAACAAGCATCACTACTGAGAACTGCTGTGACACAACTCTTGGTTGGATATCGCCCCTTGCAACCACACTGCTTCAAGTTACACTGGGCACCAACCTAAATGGGCTTAAATTTTTAATTTGCGCTAGAGAACACAGATCACATCTTGGGAGGATAGCATATCTGTAATTTATTTAAGAACCCCACAGAGAGAGAGTTATTTTGGAGGCATGAGGGCTGGAAAGGAAGTATCCATGTGGCATTTTTTGTTCAGCCCAAGGGGCTTGTAGGTAGACTCGACTCGACAGTGACCTTCTCAGCGATGTGCAGGGAGCACTGAGGATGAACATTCTATTTATGTTCCAATCCTCGGGTAAAAACTGTTGAGTTCAGAAACTATTTCTCCTCCATCCCGGGGAACAATGAAAGCGTTTGAATAATTGATTTGAAGTTTTGCTAAAACTCTGAATCCTTTTACATTTTACCAGAGTAAAGTGATTCGCCAGCTCTGTCACCCCACAGCTTGTCTCATCTGGAATTATTCTTCCATTTGAAGACACACTTCTCTGAAGAGTGCGGTAAAGAGTGCTCAGCTTCCCTTGGTCAAACACACGTCACCTTCACTGGCATGAAATAAAAGCTTTGTCGCTCTTAATTAAACCGGGCCTGATTACCGTCGACAGGTGTGGCAGGTGTTCTGTTTGCTCAGGCAGCAGCAACAAGCGTGCATGCAGCAATCTGCACTAATTTATTAGAATCTCCATCAAAGCTGCCACTTATCCACGGTGGTGGGGCGAGTGTGTATGTGTGTGAAAGTGGGGTAAATGGGGTGGGGGGGCTGTGGAGGCTGTTGGTGGTGGCACGCTATCATGCAGTTCATCCTTAATGAGTGTGGATTAGCGGGGATGATCCGGGCTTTGCAAAACCCCCGGTCCAGGGCTAGTGGAGGTTGTGTGTGTGTGTGTGTATGTGTGTGTGTGTCTGTGTCTGTGTGTGGGTGTGCATGCATGTATGTGTAGTGACGGGAGGTGACATCACGACACAAAGTCAGTTTGGAAATCTTTTCCCAGAATTCTCCACAATGGTCGATAACTGTAATAATGCATTGCATGACTTATTGTGTGTGTGTGTGTGTGTGTGTCAGTGTTTCTGTGTCAACACCCATCTTTTTCTCTCCCCACCAATCACCGCTCAGTGCATCAGCCACCTCCTCCCTCACAGATGAGCATAAGAGCTGATTAATATTTCTCTGCAGTGATTTATTCAGTCATTTAATTATTTGTGAGCTGTTGCCTGCGAGGGAATAACAAAACGTTCGTTACTCTTTTTAAAACATTTCTCAACATTGAAGAAAGAGAGTATCTAGACAGGGGAAATGGGAATTAGAAAGTTCTGATTATTTCATGATTGAACTGCATAGTGTTTTTGGATGGTGTGTCGATACTGCTATATTCCTTTTTAAAGGAACTATTTTTGCTAAGTTTTGCTAGTGCTACATAGTCAACATTAGCATCAACAGCTAGAGGAAAAGTTGTGAGTTCAGCATAAAACTTCACTCCTTTCCTCGTTGGAAAACAACCCTATTATTTGATTTCTCTTTCTATCACTTGTACTTAGGTTAGCAGGCTAACCAGTTAGCTGTGGTCTGGCTCGCCGACCACTCCACCCTTTGCAAGAAACCATGTTCGGCGGCGGAGAAAACAAGACGGTTGCTCTTGTTTTGCTTCTATCTCTATCACTTCGTTTCTTCTCCTGAAGTTAAGCATGCTAACCAGCTAGCCCACTCTGCGCTGCAGAAGTAGTTTTGCTCAGAGTGCATATTATATCCTCTTGTCTTATAAATGCACCAGTGGCCAAAGCTGTTGACAAGACTGGTAAGCAAACAATTGTTAAGGCTAACACTGGCTATGGAGCAATAGCAAAACTTTTACAAATAGCTCCTTTAAGGCATGAGTTTTCTGAGTGTGCTGCTGCTCAGGGCACAAATTATGCCACAGCTAAGAGAGAGTTCAGTGAAGCTTGTGACTTGTGACCATAACATCACCAGTTTGAATTTGCATGATGAAATTCTGTCAGCGTGGGGGAGCATGTGAATGAGTAAAACTCATCTCTGCCTTTGCAACAACTGATGAGCTTCCCTTGAACTTTACATGTGAACTGATGGAGCTGCTCAAAGGCCAGGAAGGTAGAGGGGTGGGTGCGCTGAGAAGTTACTAATGGGTCGAATAATGTGGATATGCAGCAGAAAAAAGCATGCACTCTCAGCAAATCTCTTTGAATAAAAACTGAAAGGTTAATTTTGCAGCATTCCTGTTTGCTGGGATGGAATTTTTGTCCCTCTGGGATTTGCTCACCCAGGTCCTGAAGCTTTGGCCTCCCTAAATGGATTGACTGATGCCCTACTTTTGGAGGTCAAGTTAACAAGCTGACTTTTCAAACACCCCGTCGTCTCAGTTTGATGACTGTCATGTCTTTCCAGTCAATGGCTAATCCAGAGATTTGCAGCAACCACATAAAGACGTTACAGTGATATGTTTGCTGTCAGAATGAAATATGGGCAATTGTCACAAAACAGCGACGGCATTCTTCTACTCAACTCTGGACCTCTCCTGTCAAACACACACACACACACACACACACACACACACACACACACACACACACACACACACACACACACACACACACACACACACACACACACACACACCCCACTNACACACACTCACACATACACACACACACACACACACACACACACACACACTCAATGCACTCTGCAGTGTACGAGATGGAAATCTGATAGTCAGACAACAGTTTGAGTAGCAGCCATAAACATGTTGCCTGGGAGATGATTTATAATAATTAATCCACTGTGTCCAGTCCCAACCCCCCACCAATCCACCACACACACACACACACACACACACACACACACACACAATACGCAATCACAACCTCCCCACCCCCTAGCCAGTCAGGCTGGGGAACACAGCTGTGACCACCTCGGCGCCTTTCCAACCCAATGTCACCAACGTCCCTATCGAAGGACATCGAAGGGGATTTAGTCTGTCTATCTCTGTCTCTCTCTCCCCCTGTTAAACCCTTGCACCTTCACAATAGAACATGCGCTCTACTTTATCGTGCCCATCATATCATGAACCATTAACACGAGGGCCTACAATAACATTATTTATGGAGACGTTAATATTAATATCGACCTGTGTGCTGTCAGGCGAGCTGATTTACTAAGCGCTGGAATGCCGGGACGTGTAGAGGTGGCAGGTGAACTAATTGAATATCAGTCACTGCGCACAGCATGCCGATAGACCACTGGACAAGCACACACACATATTTCTGATCCACACATGCAAAATAAAGAAAAGCGGACATGCATGACCTCACTCGCAGCTGCAGTAAGCACTAAGAAATACCACGTGTGTTGCAGGTGTGCATCAGACAGGTCACCTCATGGACTTTTTTTTTTACCAGTGTCACATGGTAGTAATTATGATCGGGGCTTTGCTGAGAGAATGTTAGTATAATGGACGCAGTTGAACTTATCTGCACAAAACAGGCCTCTGCTAATGAAACTTAAGTCAGAGTGGCTCATTGCTGGAGTGTTTCATCTGACAACTGTGGTGTTTGAGTGTAGAGGTTCTCTGACGGCGCTCACAGGCACAGGATTAGTTATCAGCCGCAAGGAATAATGAGGTTGCAGGACAAAAGCTCTCTGGTCGAATGTGGAGTTTGTTTTGAAGGCAACTAAATTTTCTCATGAATTTGGGGCACAAAAAAAAAAGGCTTGACAAAGTATTTTACAGAAAACCTGAGATGTTGGAATTGTGTGTGCTGATTTTGTGAAAAAGATCATCTTTTCTACATGAGCAGTTGGTTTTTCCTAGTTTTTCACAATAAGTGAAGGTATTTGAATGAACTGTGACCATGACCAAACATTTAGCTTAATCTTTTATTTTGACTTTCTTTCGAGTAAGCCCTTTTAAACTACGGTCATAATTATTTTCTAAAAATTTGTGCTGTTGTGGCTCATTGAGAAGAGTGCTGTACACAACCACGACAGCTGTATAGCTGGAGAGGGACATAATAGTTACTAAACAAACGAAGGGCACAAGCAAGACATGTAGACATGTGGTCATTTGCAGTATTTCGTGGGAGTAGATTGGAATATATTTGAATGACTAAAGGTGGTTATTATCCAATGAATGTCTCATTATTTCTTTCTCCGAGCCCAAAGGGGCCTTGATTGGTCCTTCCGTGCCTTGTTAAATGGCTTTGAATTGAAACAGTAATTTCCATAAGGTCGATTCTCCTTTTTTACATTTGCAATTTTCGGCATTTAGCCGATGCTCTTGACCAGAGCAGTGAATGATCAGTTAAAGACTTCTTCAAGGACAGTGTATCAGGAGAGCACCCATAGCTGTTGACAGCAATTGAAAGAATTCCACCTATAACATTTGTGTTACCTTTTTCATTTGTTTTTTTTTTCACTTTGGACCATCTAGGCAGCCTTTTCTTGTAAGTCACAGTTAAAGTGTTTCAAAAATATCACTATAAAAGCAGCAAACCCCAGTACATTGTATTTGTAACAGATAGAGGTCAGTTCATTTATGAATTTAGTGAATTCCAAGTGCATGCGTAGTGGTATGCCAGAAGAATCTTATTTGCTGTGCAATATGAATTAAAGTGAAATAGTTTTTTTATGTAATGTTGTATTTAATATGAGGAAAGAGGTGTGCTTTACTGAATAACTTTTTAGGTAAATAAATGATGAAAGACTTGGCACATGTTGAAGAACAAGTGGAATCACTGCCGCGCGCTTTGGTGGCATGAGCAGACAGCACTCTGTTTGTGTAATCCACACAGTCACAGGCATTTGTCGAGCGGTTGAGCAAAATCCAATGTGACTGCATGACATTGGCATACAAATGTGAAACCATCCAAAGGTAAATGGTGTCATGGGGATGGTGACAAGTTTGTAATACTATCACTTCCTCCTGATGCTTTGACAAAATGTGTGATTTTTTTTTTTTTTTTTTTTTTTTTTTTTTTTTTACAAGGAAAGCGGAAATGATGATGTTGCATGTCCCTATCAGTTTCACAGAAATTCAGTCCAGGACCCAGTGCGTAAGAGTCTTATCTCGTCAGCCAGGGGACTTACGGTGCCTACTTAGATTTTAAGAAATACCGTCACACAATCGCTTTAATTTTCTGTTATCACTCATTTGTAAGAGCAAGAGAACTTTTGGATTCAGTTGCTCCAATTCTCTATTGGTCACATATTCTGTGCTCAGAAGCAGCATCTAAACCTTTTTACCCTCTGCTCTTTTGTTTCATCATTTTCCTTGACGTCCCCTCTGATCTTATTTCTTGATTTGTCATTTCCTCTCTTCTACTCTATTCCTCCTCTATTATCTGTTTATTATTTCCTCTCTGCTCACGTTTATTTTTCTCCTCCCGTTTCCTCCATGTCTTTTCCCCTTGCCTTGTTGTTCACCCATCGTTTCTTCTCTTCCTCTTCTCCTCCTCCTCCTCCTCTCTCCTCTGGACTTACCTGCTCCTCCTCTGTCACTGTCTGTCCCCCCCCCCCACCAGTTTCTCTTCTCTTCTTACTCTGTGGTGACGATCTGGTTTTTAATTGCTTTGGGGCATATCAGTTCCAATATCTGGAGAACAATAAGAGAGTGAGGAGGTGGGTGGGTGAAGGTAAGGTAAGGACAGGACAGGAAAGACATCAGGTGCTACCATGGCAACGTTTTCCATTCAAAGGGAAAAAAGAATCTCTTCACTTTTGTCGCATCAAGGTAGAAACTGTGTTGACATTTAATCATCAGAACTTGATATGTGCGGGGTTTTTTTTTTCTTTTTTTCTTCTTACTTTTCAAGCAGACCTGTTGATGTTTGCACAGAATAGGTCAGCCTTGTTTTTTTTTTGTTTTTTGTTTTTTTAATTTTTTCTTTTCTTTTTTCACGTATATGCTTAATGCATCTCAGTTCCCTGTTCTTCGATTCTGAAAGTACGTGGTCACGTTGCTGGAGAGAAACTACATGGACCCATTTCTGAGCATGCATGTTTTCATTTCCCAATTTGCCGTGCACCATGATGCTCGGCCATCTGTCTCAGCACGGTGACTAAACTCAATGCCAATATGTTGCAGGGTCATGA